>NC_140512.1:160000-506582 GCF_964339955.1 Pipistrellus hanaki
CCAGGGCCTCTCGGGGGGCCTCTCCCCGAAGGCACAGTGTGCTGGGCCCCTCGGGGTACCCCTCCCTCCTATCCCCCAAGCACTGGGGCCTGGCTGGAAGCGGGACGCCCTCCCCGGAGCTCCTGGGGGCCGGAGGCCCGGCCGTGCAGCGTCCCCCCTCCCAGCACAGCCCCAGGGGCAGGCGCCTTGGGGACACGGTGCGGCCGCCCTCACCTTGAGCTTCCTCCGCGCGTTGAACTTCTTGAGGCATTCCACCGTCTCCTGCCGGTGCATCATGGAGGCCACCGTGGAGCGTTGCTGTGGGGAAGGGCGCAGGGGTCAGGGGGGGCTGAAGGGAAGGGGGTCAGGGGGGGCTGAAGGGGAAGGGGGGCAGGGGGGCTGAAGGGAAGGGGGTCAGGGGGGGCTGAAGGGAAGGGGGTCAGGGGGGCTGAAGGGAAGGGGGTCAGGGGGGGCTGAAGGGGAAGGGGGGCAGGGGACGGGGGCTCAGGGGGGACTGAAGGGAAGGAGGACAGGGAACAGGGTGCAGGAGGGCTCAGGGGGGATGAAGGGAAGGGGGGCAGGGGACGGGGACTGAAGGGGAAGGAGGGCAGGGGACGGGGGTTCAGGGGGGCTCAGGGGGGACTGAAGGGAAGGAGGGCAGGGGACGGGGACTGAAGGGAAGGGGGGCAGGGGACAGGGTGCAGGGGGGCTCAGGGGGGATGAAGGGAAGGAGGGCAGGGACGGGGCTCAGGGCGGCCGGTGCAGGGCAGGACCAGGGCCCCCCCGCCCGCCCCCGGGGCCGGGGCCGGACTCACGCAGACCCACGGGTGCTTGAGTGCCTCGTGGGCGGTGATGCGCTTGGCGGGGTTGATGGTCAGCATCTGGTTGATGAGGTTCTTGGCTTCGGGTGTGACCGTGTCCCACTCGGGGGAGGGGAACTGGAGGAAGACGGTGCTCAGGGGGTCCGGGCCCACAGGGCCAGCTCTCCGGGGGGGGTGGGGGGAGGGCAGGGGCACTCACATCGTAGGCGCCGGCCTTGATCTGCTGGTACAGCTTGTGCTGGTCCTCGTCCCAGAAGGGCGGGTAGCCCACCAGCAGGATGTACAGGATCACCCCTGCAGGGGGCAGGCTCAGCTGGTACCCACCGCCACCACGCCCGCCCACCGGGCCCGCCCACCACCCATCGCCCACCACCCACCACGCCCGCCCACCGGGCCCGCCCACCACCCACCGCCCACCACCCACCACGCCCGCCCACCGGGCCTGCCCACCACCCACCGCACCCGCCCACTGCCATGCCCGCCCACTATGCCCCCCACCGCGCCCGGAGCCCCTCCCGCCCTGACCAGACCTGGCCCCAGGAGGTGAGTGTGCAGCTGGCAGGGTGGACCCTCAGCCGGCTCCCAGCCCCAGCTAAAGGGTCCCCCCAAAGCCAGGCAGCCCCAGGAAGGCACCGGGGCCTGGGGACCCTCACGTGGCAAAATATTATCCCCGGCTTCTCACCCCCATCCTAACCCAGGCAAAGGGCAGTCTGCATGCCCCCTGAGCCCACGGGCACGGGCACAGGTCTGAGCAGCCGCTGGGGCCCAGGTCTGGTCAGGGCGGGAGGGGCTCCAGCTGGTCTCATTTGCCCTCCCTTTCTGCCAGCCCCCCACTCCCCCCATCCGCCCATTTCCCCCGCCCCAGCCCGCCCCGGGCCTCACCGCACGCCCAGATGTCCACTGGCTTGCCGTAGGCCTCCTTGCGCAGGACCTCGGGGGACAGGTAGCCAGGGGTGCCCGCAAACCCTGGCGGGAAGGGAGGGGTGAGGGCCTGGGTGCCGAGCCCTCTCTGTCCCCCCCCAACCCCCGGCCCAGCCAGGAGCTCACCGAACCACGCCTGCTGGTCGCCCTGCACCTCGATGGCCAGGCCGAAGTCCGCCAGCTTCACGGCTGCGCCCTTGCACTTGCTGGCCAGGAGCAGGTTCTCGGGCTGCGGGACCCCCAGGGGGAGAGACAGGGACAGCGGCTGCAGGCGGGCGCTCGGGCCTGACCTGTTCGTGGGTGTCTGCCAGCACCGCTGACCCCGTGGGCCCTGGGCCTGCACCCCAGCCCCGAGGGATGGAGCCTCCTGGGAAAGGCTGGCTCTGAGTGCGGCTGGGGTCCCATGGAGCCAGGACAGCACTGGGGCGCTGGCCCGGAGTGAGTGCTCCCCGCAAGCCCCCGACCGCGGGGCGCCCGCCCACAGGCCGGCCCCGAGACCTCCCTCACGGGGAGGAGGCGGCTCTGTGGGGAGGAGCTCCCCCAGGGTCCGTCCACCCAGGGAGGTCGTGGAGGTCACAGCCGGCCTGTCACTCAGGGCCCTCTGTCTGTGTCGGGATCCGCCTGCACCAGGAACCCCCTCAGGGCAGCCCTGGTCTTGGTCACAGGCCTGGAGTCCATCCCCTGACTTCCGTCACCTCGATTCTGAAAGACCCCGAACTCTGTCTTCAGAGCCTCTGCTCCCCCCACGTCCTCGGTCAGAGCCCCCCATGTCCTCGGTCAGAGCCCCCCATGTCCTCGGCCAGAGCCCCCCATGTCCTCGGTCAGAGCCCCCCATGTGCTCGGCCAGAGCCCCCCATGTCCTCGGCCAGAGCCCCCCATGTCCTCGGTCAGAGCCCCCCATGTCCTCGGTCAGAGCCCCCATGTCCTCGGTCAGAGCCCCCCACGTCCTCGGCCAGAGCCCCCCATGTGCTCGGCCAGAGCCCCCCATGTGCTCGGCCAGAGCCCCCCATGTCCTCGGTCAGAGCCCCCCATGTCCTCGGTCAGAGCCCCCCACGTCCTCGGTCAGAGCCCCCCACGTCCTCGGCCAGAGCCCCCCATGTCCTCGGTCAGAGCCCCCCATGTCCTCGGCCAGAGCCCCCCATGTGCTCAGTCAGAGCCCCCCATGTCCTCGGTCAGAGCCCCCCATGTCCTCGGCCAGAGCCCCCCATGTCCTCAGTCAGAGCCCCCCATGTCCTCAGTCAGAGCCCCCCATGTCCTCGGCCAGAGCCCCCCACGTCCTCGGTTGGCACAGACTGCTTCGGTCCAACGCTCCATCACACACCTCAGCGCCACCAAGAAGGCCAGCGCCACAGCCCACGTGTGCGGACACTCCCTGTGACCCCGAGGTGCCCGGCCCCACAGCCAGTGAGGGCCGGCCGGACCCCACCTCCGGGCACCACGTCAGGAGGTCTGGGGCGGTGAGGCTGGAGCTGAATCTCAGGGTCACAGCCCCCAGGAATGAGGACACCCCCTCCCTGCTGGGCCCACCGCCCCGCAGCCCCCGCAGCCCCCAACGGGGACAACGCTCTGCGGACCCCACGCTCCTGCGGGGCCAGAGCACCCGCAGAGTGACGGGGAGGGGCTCCGCCAGGCCGCCATCCTCGTCCTCGGAGCTGGAGCTGGGGGGGCGCCCCGCCGGGAGCCTCCTCCCCAGCGAGGTCTGTGCGCCCTCTCCCCGTCACTCTGGGCTGGGAGCCCCCCCACAGTCCTGCCCTGGCCTCTGCGTGCGGGGATCCGGGAAGGAGGGGCCTCCTCCCGCCCCTGTGGCCCCGCCTCTCAGAGGCCCCGAACCAGGCCGTTCAGAGGAGACGGTGCCAGGGCAGAGCACAAAGCAGACACGGGAGCCGGAGCAGGGAGGGCACAGAGCACCAGGGCAGAGCACAAAGCAGACACGGGAGCCGGAGCAGGGAGGGCACAGAGCACCCCACAGACACACTCACACACTTACACACACACACACACACACACACACACACACACGCACGGCCAGCTCCAAGGGAAGGCTGCCTCTCCGCCACCAGGGGGCCTCTCAGCAGAAAGGACAGCCCAGGGCCCAGCCGGAGGGAACTGGGGCCAAAGACAGAGAAGGGGAGAGGAGGGGGAGGAGGCGGAGGATGACTCCTCTGGAAAGGTCTGGGGCGCTGGGCCAGGCTGAGCTGAGGGCCACAGGGTCTCGGGGACGAGGTGGAGACTTTGCAGAGACCACTGGCACCTCACCCTCTGCCCTTGAGGGACCAGCCCCTCCTCTGGGCGGCCTCCGGGGTGGGGGTCTGGGACCCGAAGCCACCATTTCTGACAACCATCCCCTCAGATGGTTGCCTGGAGGTGCTATGAGGGCTGCGTGCAGACACCCCCCACACACACACATGCACACGCACACACACACGTCTCACAAGCACACACACATCTCATGCACAATCACGCACCTTCATGCACACATGCATGCACAGGTGTGTGCTCACAGGGCCCTCGGCCTCTGGTCAGGGACATGCGGGTGGGACGGCGGGCGAGGTGCGGAGGCGGGACTCACCTTGAGGTCCCTGTGCACGACCCCCATCTGGTGACAGTGCAGGACGGCCTCCAGGATCTGCTGGATGCAGTGGCTGCAGCAGAAGCACGTGCGCGTTAGTGCGGGCGCCGGCGAGGGGCGGGGGGCGAGGGGCAGGGGGCAGGGGGCGCGGGAGCGGTGGGGGGGGCGAGGGGCACGGGGCAGGGGGCAGGGGGGGCGGGGGGTGCAGGAGTGGGGAGGGGGAGTGTGGGGCTCAGGAATGGGGGCAGGAGGGCAGTGGCCCGCCGGTGCAGGAGCAGGGCTGGACGCTGGGGTGAGGCCCTGCTGGGGGCGCCACGGGAAGCAGGGAATCCAGGCACCGTCCACCTCAGAGCAGACACGAGTCAGGAGGGGCTGGGGGCTCCCCTCGCCCCAGGTCAGCGCAGGCTTGGCCGGCCCTGTGCCCCCCACGCCCGCCCCTGGGCCAGGCCCACCCCTCCCGGCCCCTCCCCAGGCTCATGCTGGCCAGGCCTGACTCTGAGCTGGGCCCTCGGGGAGGGGGGCCAGGGTGGAGGCCACCCCCGGCAACACAGTCTGAGGGGAACCCGGGCAGGAGAGGGCAGAGGTGAAAGGGCAAAGAGAGAGCGGGAAGGGGGCACCTGGGTGTGGGCAGTGCTGATGCTGCAGCCCCCAGTCACTGGTGGGCCAGAGCAGGTGCCACTCATCCCAATAAGTCAGAACCCGCCCCCTCAGTCCAGGCGGCCAGGCGCTCTGGGGGACCCGCAGGCACCTCCCAGGCCTGGCCAGGCTGCCCAGCTCTGTCCACTGAGCTCAGTGTCCCTGCCCCGCACTCGGAGGCCAGGGGCCCGAGGCGCCCCCAGGGCCAGGCAATGGCCTTCAGGGTCCCCCACCCCGGTCTCCCTCACAGCCCTTCCGAATGGGGGGGAGGGCAGGCAGACCCCCCAGGACCCCTCCTCCGCTGCTGGGTCAGCTGTTTCTAACAACCAGGAGGACAAGGAGCGGGGCCGGCCTCTCCTCGAAAAGCTGTGGCCACATCTGGGCACCGTCAGCTGCTGCCCGGTCCCCCATGGAGTCCCCCCCACACCCCTGCGACGCCCGTGGCTGAAGCTGGAGTCAGAGGCAGCCAGGCGCCGACCCGGGAGGCAGTGCCCACCGACCTGGGCCCAGGCTTCCCTCCTGCCCGCCCCCCACAGCCCCCGGTGATCTGCCTGGCACAGCCGCTGCCGGGCTGCGGGCGGGAGGCCGGGCCCCCACAGCCCAGGACGTGCCGAGGACGGGCTCACACAGACCAGGCGCTCAGGCACCACCCACAGCGCGACCCCGCGGACCCCCTGCCCGGTCTGCTGCTGCCGACGCTGGCTCCGCCCGGGGCAGCGTGTCTGCGTGCCAGCGTGAGGCCTGCCGTCCTCCGAGCCGGCCTGCGCCGGGGCCAGAGGCCTCATGCCCCAGCCGCTGTCCATGCCCGCCGGGGCCTTCACCCTGACCCGCCCGCAGCTGCGAAGGGATCTCTGCTTCGGGCAAACCCATGAGGTCCTCCCCGAGGCCCGCCCTCGAGGCTCCACGCGGTCCCACGGCGGCGGGCGGCGTCCAGCCCAAGGAGCGCGGTCACTCAGGGCCCGGGTCCCCGCACGGCTGCACAGCTGCCCTCGGGGTGGCGTCCTCCTGGGTCTGGGCTCCCAGCACCGAGGGCTCGTCCGTGTGCCGACGTCCAGGCCTGCCCCCTGCCGCCCACCTCCTGCAGGCCCCGCTTGGTGGCCAGGCACCGGCAGGCAGGACCCAGACTCCCGCTCCCGTCTGGCTGGCCACGGGCTGGACGGAGCACGGTGCGCCTGCCGACGGGCAGTGCGGGGCCTCCGGCTGGCTCTCCCGGCCTCTCCCCCACGTGGGAGTCCCGTCCGCAGCCTGTGGAGGGGAGCAGCCCGTTCCGACAGCCAAGTCGGGGGACGGCCCCGGGCCCCTCACCTTGCCTCGCCTGGACGGACCTCCAAGCTGAGGCCAGGCTGGGCCGAGGCCGCCGGCTCGGCCGCCGCGGTCCTGCCCCCTCGGGCTCCGGGACCGCACCCCTCCTCGGGCCGTCCGGCATTCCGAGCCGCTCAGGCACCTCGTGGTCCGAACATTCCGAGCCGCTCAGGCACCTCGTGGTCCGAACGGTTCCGAGTTGTCCCAGAGGCCGGCCGGGCCCGGCGTGTTCTCCCGGTTCTGGCCCTCTCCGCGCCGGCATCCCCACCCACCCCATCTCTGAGCCGTTCTGCTTTGGGGCCAATAAACGGCTGCACACGTCCCGAACGCCGCCGCCCCGCTCGGCTTCCGCCTCCTCTTCCGAGGCCTCGCCAGCCTCCTGGGTCGAGGTCACCAAACCACTCCCGCGGGGGCCCTCCTCCAGGACGCCCATCGGACACGGCCCTGGGGGTCACTGGTCAGGGAGGCCGCCGGCCTGGCCGGGCTCCTGCTCAGCACAGCCCTGGGGTGCACGGAGCCCCCCCGACGGCTTCACCCCACGGCACCATGGTGACCCCAGACTCCAAAGCACCAGCACCACACACCGTCTCCTCTAGGCGGGGACCCGGGAAGGGGCTCCGAGGGACCCACGGGGATGGCTGGGAGCACCCCTCCTCCAGGCCCCCCCTCCCCGTCCGGCTGAGAGCAAACAGATCGCAGGAGGGGCCCCAGTGCAGAGCCCCCGCCCCGGCCAGTTCCGGGGGACCCCAAAGCCAGGGAGCCCCCCTGTGCACGAGGGCGGGGAGCAGGCAGAGGGCCTCCAGGAGTGAAGGGGTGAGGCCGGAGGAAGGAACAGGTGAGCAGAGGTGATTGGCTTGGGGGGAGCAGGTGGGATGCGGGGGGCACGGGGAAGAGGCGGGGTGGTGGTAGTGTGGGGGTGGTTGGGGGGTTGGAGGGGGTGGGCACACTGGGTATGCATGCCCAGGCCGGCTCAGGGTGTGGTCCACACGGGCGCTCTAGGAAGTCCCTGTGAGCAGCTGGGAGGGTCCCAGGCCCAGGCCCGGAGCCGGGCTAAGGCAGAGCCCCATCGCACACCAAGGGAGGTGCCAGGCCTGGGGGTGCCCAGTGGAGGGCGCTGAGGGTCCAGGAGCTGGGGAGAGGGTCCAGAGCGGGAAATGACAGGAGACAGCCGCCAGGGGGCGCCCTCCTCCTGCAGGGAGTGCAGTCCAGGAGCCCTGGGCCCTGGCAAGTGTGAGGTCAGCCTGGCCCTGGGTTCGACCTCTCAGCAGGCAGGTGGGCACCCGCCCTGGACAGGCCCGCTGGTGCTGGGCAGAGGAGGCGGAGGCTGTGCTCCGTTTTCACGAAGCAGACAAAGTGCTTCCCTCCTCTCCGGAGGCTGCCTGGATGGAACCCCTCCCCATGGAGCCTCAGAACCACCGGCGCCTGCCCCCCATAGCCGGCTCTCCCACCCCCGTGGCCCAACCCCCCGCATGGCCCGGCTCTCCCCCTGCCCCCCGGCTGCCCGGCTCAGCGCCACCAGGACCACGGCACCCGGACCCACAGCAGGCGCATGGCCTGTAGGGGCAGAAGCCAGTCACAGAGCGACTTCAGAACCACCTTCACCTCCCTGATTAGGAAAGTGATGCATATTCATTAAAGCATTAAAACAGACAGAGGATTAAAAATGGAAGAGCATCCGAATCCACTCCCCGGAGACCAGGCTGGCCTCTCTTCCTTCTAAACACGTCTCCTTGGCCAGGAGGGCCTTCGCCAAGAACCCGTCAGGAGCCCCCGTCACAGATGGGGGGCATCTGGCCCACAGGCGGGGACGCAGGCCCCCCACCGCCATGGCCTGCCCTCCGGACGTGCCCTCACCCGCGGCCACGCTGACCGTGGCTCAGGCTGCGGGGCCACAGCCCCTCGTCCGAGGCTGACCCGCAGGAGGAGCTGCCTGGGTCCCGGGAACCCCGCCCCCCCACCCGGGCCGGCTTCCTGCCCGCCGGACCCCAGGGGCTCCGGGAGAACATGGGGGCCCCAGAGAATGCTGGGAAAGGGGTCCGGTCTGTCTTTGGGACAGGAATTGGGAGCTGCACGAGGCGGCACCGGGGAGGGGGCGGCGGGGGCCGTGGACTGACCTCGGGGGCAGGAGGGCACCCACCTGCTTGCTCTCCCCTGCCTGCCATCAGCCCCCGACAGCACCCTCCCCGGGGCCAGAGCCTGGTCCTCCCGCACAGGCCACCCCCTGCCCCCCTGCTTAGAGGGCCCCGGGCTCAGCCGGGGGCAGACTGGCATCTCCGCCCAGCTGCCTGTCTGCCTGCCCGTGTCGGGGGCAGCGGGGCCGGGGGGCAGAGTGAGGGCGGGCGAGGGGCAGAGTGAGGGCAGAGTGAGGGCAGAGTGAGGACGGGCGAGGGGCAGAGTGAGGGCAGAGTGAGGGCAGGGCCGGGGGGCAGAGCGAGGGCAGAGTGAGGGCAGAGTGAGGGCGGGGCCGGGGGGCAGAGTGAGGGCAGAGTGAGGGCAGAGTGAGGGCGGGCGAGGGGCAGAGTGAGGGCAGAGTGAGGGCGGGCGAGGGGCAGAGCGAGGGCAGGCGAGGGGCAGAGCGAGGGCAGAGTGAGGGCGGCCGGGGGGCAGAGTGAGGGCGGGGGCCGGGGGGCAGAGCGAGGGCAGAGTGAGGGCGGGCGAGGGCGCTCACCCACCTGGCGTCCGCCTCGCTGTAGTACTCTCTCGCCACGATGTCCTCAAACAGCTCCCCGCCAGTGACCCTGCGGGAGCACACGGGGTCACGGCCTTGGACACCCGTTAGTCCCCTCCCTGGCACCCCCCTCCCCCTGCTCCCCCGTTACCCCTTCAAGCCCCCCTCCCCCTGCTCCCCCTCCCACTCCTCCTCCCTCTGCTACCCCTCCCCCACCTCCCCCCTGCTACGCCCCACCCCCGTTCCCCCTCCTCCTCCCACCTTGTTCCCCTCCTCCTGGCTCCCCCCACCACCTCCCCCACCAGCACCTGCCCCATCGCCTGCCTGCCACCCAGGACTGACAGCTCGCTGAGGGCTTTCACATTTGCTCTCCCCCCTCCCCCCAGTGGCACTCAAGCTCAGAAAGCTGAGGTCAGTGACCCGCCCAAGTGACCCAGGTCTGCGTGGCGCTGGGCCTGAGAAGATGGGTTTCCCGCCGCCCCACAGGCCGGGGGCCCTCCGAGAGGGTCTGCCTTCGGTGGGCGAGGCCCACAGGGGCTCCGGGTCCCACGGCCCGCAGAGCGGCCGCCATTGCAGCCCGCCACGGCCAGGCCCACAGGGTGGGCCCCGGCCTTCCAGGTGCCCCGGGCTGGGACACGTGGTGTGCACAGAGGGGCGGAGAGCAGGGTCGTGTGGGCAGTACTTACACACGGCACACGCTTACATGTACACGCATGCACACGCACACCACTCCCTCCCCATCTGCTCCTGAGCCCCTGGACAGGGCACCTCCCGCTCGGCTGGCACTGCCTGGGGGGAGCTGCCACTGAAGCACCATGGACAGCGCTCAGGCACAGCCTGGAGGCAGCCCGGCCCCTGCCTCTGACCCCAGCATGTACGAGGGACGGGGGACGGGGTCCTGAGCGGGCCGCACCCACAGGGACCGTCCGCCTCTCCTGACCCCGAAGCTGAGTGGGCGGAGGCTCCTCAGGCCTCAGGCCCCGGGCGAGGCAGCTGTCCTCGGAGCAGGCAGCCGTCACCATGGCGACAGCACCGGTGGGGCTTTCCTGGCCCCTGGCAGCTGGAGGCCCCAGGGCTGCCCAGAGCCCATGGCCCTGCCCCTGCAGGTCCCCAGGGCACTGACTCACAGGAGCTAAATACAGCGCTGAGGGGGGCGGGGGGCTGTCGGGGAGCAGGGTGAGATCACCAGGTCTAAATCCAGCAGAGCCAGAGGCGGGCCAGGTGCCTTCCCACCCAGCCTCCACGCACCCCACACACACGCACACACCCCACACACTACATGAGGCACACACACAACCCACAAACACACAGGCACACACACACACGCACACGAACACCCCCTGCAAGTCACAGTTCACACGTGCACCCAGGTACACACCCTCACAACTCACACACACACTCATCAACATATGGAAGCAGAGCCACACACGTGCATTCTCACGCTCTGTGCACACGCCAGCAGGTGGTGAGGACATGGAGGGAGGAGGGAGGCCTGTTCCTCGCCCCCCCCCCCCCGCCGTGTTCTGTCTGGAGGAGGGCCCAGAGCAGTGGCCAGCATGGGACAGAGGCGCCCAGTGTAAGCAGGGGGAGCGAGGGGCGAGGCCAGGAGCCGGGACCACGCCCTCCCCCGCTGGGGCTGAGGCCGAGCACTCACAGATCGAAGACCAGGTAGTGGAAGCCCTCCTCGGAGATGCTGTCGTGCAGGCGCACTGCGGGGAGGGAGACCGTGAGGCGGGCAGAGCGGGGGGGGGGGGATGGGGGGGGCGGAAGCCATGGCCCTGATGGGCGGTTCTTGGGGTGTGGGGTACCCCGATGAACTCACACACCCGACCCCGGAAGGGAGCCCCGGGGCGAAGGGCAGGCCGAGGGCCAGGCAGGCCGACACCACCCCGATGTCCAGGTCAGCACTGTCTGGGGACCAAGCAGCTCCCACTGCCCCACCCACAGACCGGCTCTGGGCCTCCCGCAGCTGCCCCCCGAGACCAGACCTGGCTCTGGAGCTCACGTGTCCCGCGTCCCCGAGGGGCAGCTGGCGGGTGAGACACACCCCCCCCCCACACACACACACACACAGTTCTGGGTCCGGGGCTGCGAGACGCAGGCTCTGCAGAGCCAGGCCGGTCCAGGCCGGACCCCAGGGGGCGGAGCCTGCCGTGTCTTTGGTTTCCACCCCTTTCTCTTTGCGAGCAGCACCTGTGGCTTTTCTGAAGCTGCAGGACTTCCAGGCCCTGCCTGCCTCCCGAGAACCCTGCCTGGGAGTTACCAGGGTGGGCATGGCTCCACCTCCCCAAGGGGCTGGCCCAGCCCCTGAAGAGGGGAGAGGGGGACAGGGGGTCGATGCAGAAGCGGCCTCAGGGTCGGGGTCGGAGGGCAGGCCGCCCGCTGTGGCGGGGGGGCCCGGCCGGGCGCTCACCGATGTTGGAGTGCTTCAGCAGACGGCAGATCCGAGCCTCCCTCTCCAGCTTCTGGTGATCTGGGCAGAAAGGTCCCGCAGCCGGTCACTCCCCAGGCCTGGCCCCCTGACCCCTGTGCTGGACCGGCCGCCGTCCCCGGAGGTGGCCGCCGGGACCCGGCCTCTGGGAAGGCCGGCGCCCGGCGGGTGTCTCTGCCCCGTGGGCGGGAGGGGGCTCGGGGTCACGGGTCCTGCTGCACCCACAGCCCCGATGCAGGACCCGCCACTCACCCGCCAGAAACGAAACACTTCACACAAACAGGTGTCCGGGGTTTTAAAAGCGGATGGAGGTAGTGAAAGCAAAAACGGGGAAAAACACGTGGGCGCTGACCAGAAAGAGCGCCACGCGTGGCTGCCTCTCACAGCTGCACGACCCCACGCCGGCATCCCCGCCACGCAGGGCCGGGCGAGGACAGCCAGGCTGCGCTCTGCACACACGTGTGCACATACACACACGGCACTGTGCATGTGTGCTGCCAACAGGCTGGGTCAGGACACATGGCCCACCTACCTCTGGCGGACAGCTTCTTGGTGTTGATGATCTTGGCGGCGTACTCGTGGCCCGTGCAGAGCTTGACGCAGCGTCGGACGACAGAGAAAGCCCCCCTGGGACCAAGCGGGCAGAGACAGGGCCGGTGAGTCTCCCGGACCCCAGCCCCGTGAGCGGGCTGTGGGCAGGGAGCGGTGAGGGGTCCCTCTTCAGCAGCTCCTGCCTCTTCTCTGCCCCAGGGCCAGGCAGGGGCCTCCTGGCAGCTGGAGAGGGGCCGCCCCACCCAGGTCCTCGTGGTCAGCAGCACCCAGGGGAGCCGAGGGGGACCCAGCGAGTGTCCCCGGGATGGAAGCCACTGTGGCCACACGGGACTCCCCGAGGCGCTGGACAGCTGGGGGAGCTGCCCTGACCTCCACGGCCCCCCACTTCTCCTTCCCCCACCTCCCCTCCCCCCACCTCCCCTCCCCCCACCTCCCTTCCCCCCACCTCCCCGTCCACCTCCCCTCCCCCCACCTCCCTTCCCCCCACCTCCCCTCCCCCCACCTCCACGGCCCCCACCTCCCTTCCCCCCACCTCCACGGCCCCCACCTCCCCTCCCCCCACCTCCACGGCCCCCCACCTCCATGGCCCCCCACCTCCCCTACCCCCACCTCCACGGCCCCCACCCTGCTCTCCTTTCCCACAGCAGAGGATGCAAGTCCCACATCACAGGTCAGTCCTAGGGGCTTGTCTTGTTCCAGATCCATCACACTCCGTCCCTTCAGCTCTATTCACCAGGAACGCAAACCCCGGTCGGCGGCCAGCCATCGCGCCTCACTGCCGGCCATCGGGGCCTCACTGTCGGCCATCGGGGCCTCACTGTCGGCCTCACTGTCGGCCTCACTGTCGGCCATCAGGGCCTCACTGTCGGCCATCGCGGGCCTCACTGTGTGAGCGTGTGATCGAGTGTGAGCGTGTGAGCCAGTGTGAGCGTGTGAGGGTGTGTGTGTGCGTGTGAGCGCGTGTGAGCGACTGTGAGCGTGTGAGCACGTGGCAGGCCGGAGGGAGGACTCAGGCTCCACAGGACACAGCACGGGCCTGGCGCCGTGACACCCGGGGACTGGGCGGCCTGTGGCTGTCAGACCCCGTCAGGCGGTGCTGAGGGGCTGGCCCCCCAGGGACAGCATCCCATCGCTCAGCAGGGGCGCCGGGCGGGCTGGGAGGCAGGCCGGGCAGGAGGGCGGGACTGGCCCGCACACGCCCTGTGCCCGTCCATCAGTGGACGCACATTTGGGACGTTTCTTCTCTTTTCAGACTTTTACTGGCTGATTTTAAAGAGAAAGAAACACCGACGTTTGTCCCACTTCTCTACGCATTCATGGGCTGTTCTTGTATGTTCTCAGCTCTGCCCTCACGGGGGATCAAATCCGCTGCCTTGCGACGTCGGACAAAGCTCCAGCCATCGGCGCCGGGGCGAGAGCCAGTGTCTGCCCTGTGGCTGTCCGGGCCACGGGGCAACCCCGGCTCTGTGGGGCGGGCCCCCAGGAGCTGCCCTCTGCCTCCCCGTCCCGCAGGGCGTCACGGCCTCAGGCCCCGCCGCACCGGGCCGCACTGTGGCCTCGCCGCGCCCCCGATGACTCAGGACGTTTCACCGTCAGGCACAAGGCCCCACCCGTTCCACCGAGGCCGCGTCAGAGCCGGGCCTGCGGCGCCTTCCCTGCCGGGGGCGCCCACGGGCTCCATCACGCCCAGTCCGTCCATCTCTCTGCCGTGTGTCTGGTGTTGCGTCTGACACGCGGCCAAACCCCAAGGACGCTTACGTTTTCTTCGGGAAACGGTACGGTTTTCACTCCGACAACGACACCGGAGACTGGTTTTGGGGGGACGCTGTCTGCTGGGATGGTTCCCACCTCCCTCTTGGTGGATGCCCCGCCATCCCCTTGGCGATGGACCTGATTCTGTCCTCATCCTACGGTCTTGTCGTCCATGTCAGAAAGCCGCCGCCGAGGACACTGCCCGGCCGTGTCCGTCCTCCCCAGGCTGCCCGGCCGTGTCCGTCCTCCCCAGGCTGCCCGGCCGTGTCTCCTCTGACAGCGTGGCTGCCCTGTCCGCTTTGGAATCGGGAGTGTGAGCCCCCCATCCTCCCCTCGCTCCAGAGGTCCTGGTTCTTCTGGGTCCCGGCATTTCCATACGAACCGCAGAACCAGCTGGTGAGCGTCCACCTGTGAACCGGGAGGTCAGGGCTGGATGCCCGGTCAGGGCACAGGCCCGGGTTTCGGGCTGGATCCCCAGTGTGGGGTGTGCAGGAGGCAGCCGATCCACGATTCTCTCTCATCATGATGTTTCTCTCTCCCTCCCCGCCCCCCCTCTAAAATCAATTTAAAATGTATTTTTAAAAAGAATCAGCGTGTGGGTTTTTTAAAAAGCAGCTGGAACCTCCACAGCCGTCACCCTGAACTGCGTCTTTGCAGGAGGGGTGGCCTTCCACCTCGCCCAGCCCCGGCGATGGGCCTCTCCGCTCGTCCTCAGCACCGCGCTGTCGTCTCCTCGCCGAGTTTGGGGATGAAACACGGGGGGTCCCGGGCTCCTGCTCCGGAGGCTCCGGAGGCCTGTGGCTCCTGGTGCGGAGGGAGCTGGGCTGCTGTGGTGTCCGCGGAGGGAGTCCGCCTGCTTCTGGGCGGTTGCATGTTTTTACCGAGGAAGCACGGTGGAGTGTTCGCTCCATCAATGCAGGTTCACGCTGGCTGACGGCAGTGCTCACCGCCCGCCTCCGGGCGGAGCGCCGCGCCCGCAGGGGCAGCCCGGCCTGAGGCCGCCGGACTTCGCTGAGAAGTCGTGTCCTCGCTCACAGGACACGGCTCCCGGCTCCCGCCCGGATGTCGGGCTGGCGTGACTGTCGGGGACTTTGGCCTCAGACGGGCTGAACAAAACACCCTCCTCTCCTATTTATTATTTCAAAATAAGTTCTTATTAATGTCAGAGAGGGAGAGGGAGAGAAACATCAGTGATGAGAGAGAATCACTGCTCAGCTGCCTCCTGCACGCCCCCCGCTGGGGATGGAGCCCGCCACCCGGGCCTGTGCCCTGGCCGGGAACTGAACCCTGACCTCCTGGGTCCTGGGTTGATGCTCATGGAGCCATGCCCGCTGGGCTCACTGTTCCCATTTATTTATTTATTAAAATATGTTTTATTGATTTTTCACAGAGAGGAAGGGAGAGGGATAGACAGTTAGAAACATCCATGAGAGAGAATCATCGACCAGCCGCCTTCTGCACACCCCCCACCGGAGATGTGCCCACAACCAATGCACATGCCCTTGACAAGAATTGAACCTGGGACCCTTCAGTCCACAGACCAACACTCTATCCACTGAGCCAAACCCGTTTCGGCCCTTTTACTTATTTTTTAAGTAGTAAAAACTCTGAACTACACTCATGGCTAGAATTTTGTTTCTCTGTTCAGTGCTGGGCTCAGCGACCTCGATGGGGCGGCCGACACTGAACACCAGGGGCCACCAAGCCCCCAGCACGCCGGTCCGGTGAGCTCTGCCGGCAGGGCAGCGAGCGGGGACGTGGCTGGCTGGGCGCAGAGGCCCCAGCAGGTCCGTGCCCACACTGCCCGCCGGCCACACTGAGGGCCTGCAGCCAGGCCTGGCGTTCAGCCCCGGGCACCTTCTCCAGGCCGAGAGCCCCCAGCTGATGCTACACCAATGCCGGCCCCGCTGCCCCTCCAGGGCGCAGACCCCCTGGCACGGAGCGCGGGCACCACCCAGCCCTGCACTGACCTCACCAGCTGCCACCTGAGGACCCAGGGCCACCAGCACCTCCTGCCACCCCCCAGGCCGCACCTTCCACGGGCGAGTGCCCAGCACACTGGGAAGGACATGGCCTGCAGAGCCGCCCGGGGGCACCTGCTGTGCCCGGGCATCGCCCGGAGCCTGGGACCCAGCGGGGGCGTGGGGACAGGGAGCTCCGAGGGACAGGCACCCACGTGGAGGTGCGGGCGCCCGGAGGGTGTCGCATCGGAAGAGCGCGCTCCCGCACCCGCCCCCCCCCCCCCGCCCCGCGGCTGCCGGCCTGCGTCACGTGGGGCGGCTCCCGCTGGCTCCCACCGAACAGCGTGGCTCATGCTTCCTCCATCCATGTTCTCTCGTCTGTGCCCGCGAGCGCCAATCTGTTCCAGAGCCAGCAGAGGCTCGGCGCTGGCTTCGCCCAGAAGCGGCCCTGCGCCCGAGAGCCGTCCTCCAGGCCCACCGTGCAGGCTGCTGCCCGCCGCCGCCCGGCAGCCCCGAGGCCGCACCGGCAGCCCCTCTGGCGCGATGGCGTGTTTTCCTGTCACAGACCCCGCACTGCGCATGAATAAAACATGCGTTCCTGTGCTGCGCCAAGAGGGCCGTTTTTGGAAAACCTCGTTGCTACATAATGATTTCTGTGTCTCTGCATTAACAGAGCGGCCGCAGTGGCGAGAGATGCTTTAAAAATAATCAGGTTCCATTTTTTCAGGCAGAGAGAAAACTACGTTTTTGAAAATATCCCAGAAACCTCCGGAAGGGCCACTCTCTTGCTCAGTCCCCGGCAGCGGGCTCCCGACCAGGCAGCTCAGTATGGATGAGGAGGAGGCCCCCTCCGACAGGAACTTAAATTTAACTTCTTGTTTTATCATTGCTTTTTTTTTTTTTTTTTGGTGCCCCTGACTGGGAATCAAACCTTGACTCCTGGTTCATAGGTTGATGCTCAACTACTGAGCCACCCCAGCTGGGCTCCATTTTTGTTTAAAAATCTGCCCCCCCTCCTCCCCCGCCACACACACACGCGCACGCGCGCACGCACACACACACATGCACACGCACACGCACATGCGCACACACGCACACACGTGCGCGCACACACACACACACACACGCACACACGTGCCCGTCTGAGAGCCGGCAGCCCGGCTGTGAGAAAGACTGACACACAGCTGTCGTCACGGACAAGGGCTGGGCCAACGGGCTGGGAATCACCCACAGGAGACTCCACCTGCGTTTTCAAAATCCTGTGTGTATATGTGTGTGTGTGTGTGCATGTGCGCACGCGTTATGTGCATACGTGTCCGTACACACACAGGTACCACCCCACACAGATCCCGGTGCTGACGCTAACACAGTCCAGGGCCTCTGGGAGCGAGGAAGTGATGCGTACAGAGTCACGTTTATTGCACACACATGTGAATTGCTTTTTTTTTTAATAAGATGAAATTGTCGTTGTCGTTTGATTAATAAGATAACATTCCGAGCCTTGCTTCTCCCAAATGGGGGCAGAGCGCTGGTTGCCATGGCGAGACGAGGAGAGGGAGCCGGGACAGCCTGGTGCTTTGAAGGCGCAAGGACGCCGAGGAGCAGCCTGCGGAGCTGAGGGTCCGAGAGGACCACAAGCAGGCCAGCATCAGCCAGCGGAATAATTTTAAAAATGTTTGTTTTTGCCCAGCAGGTATGGCTCAGTGGCTGAGCGTCCATCTATGAACCAGGAGGTCAGGGTTCGACTCCCAGTCAGGGCACAAGCCCGGGTTGCGGGCTCGATTCCTGGGTGGGCATGCAGGAAGCAGCCGGTCCATGGTTCTCTCTCATCTTTGCTGTTTCTCTCTCTCTCTCCCTCCTTTCCTCTCCGAAATCAATAAAGATATTTAAAATATAAAATGTTTTGTTATTTTTTTTTTTAATCCTCATGACATGCACCCAACAGGGGGTGGGGCATGAACTCACAACCCAGTTATGAGCCCTTTGATGGGGAATCGAACCCAAAACCCTTCGGTGTGCAGGCTGATGCTCTGACCACGGAGCCACACAGACCAGAGCTTAAATACGTTTTTTAATTGATTTCAGAGGAAAACGAAGGGAGAGATGGAAGCATCAATGATGATAACCATCGATCAGCTACCCACTGCACGCCCCCTACTGGGGATCAAGACTCAACCCCGGGCCTGTGCCCGACGGGGAACAGAGCCGGAGACTGGTGCGGGGGAGAGGCTGGGGTGGAGGAGCAGCCTTTCATGACGACGCAGACGGGAGTGGGGTCACCAGCTCCCGAGAAAAGAGAGGGTAGGACCCAGAGCCCAGGGCCTGCGGAGCCCGCCCGGGGCCGGGGCCTGGGTGAGGCCAGGCCGCTGCCTCTCCCGTTCGGGCCGTGACTGCAGACCCAGCGCTCACGTACCCGCTGCCGGGTAACCGCGGCGACCGTCACCAGAGCAGAGGCAGGTAGGAGTGCGAGCTATATTCTTAGCTCTCGGCAAAGTAGGTTACGGGTAAAAATACCGCTCGGTAGTAGCTGAGCGAGCATCACCTTCATGTGCTCCTGCGGCAGCCCCGGGCGCTGTCCGGAGCCTCCTCCCGGGCCGGGCCCCACCCCGGGCGTCCCTCCCGGGAGAGGCAGGCGGGGTCACAGCGTGGGCGGGCCCGGAGCCCACTCTGCGGGACCGCCTGTGTCTGACGTGCCAGGCGCCGGGGAAGACGGCATGGGGTCCGGGTCGTGACCTCGCCGAGCAGCAGGGGGCGCCGCGTGGCCGCTGGGCAAGAGGAACAGCACAGACCGAGGCCCTGAGGCGGGAGGAAGCCAACACCCTGCTCCTCCTCCACCCACACCCTCCGTCGGCTCGGACCCTGCACCCTCTGCCTGGGCGTCAGCTCCGTGTGGCCCCGCCGGCCGGGCGCCTCGGCCAGGGTCACGCCCAGGACGGAGTCAAAGGCACACCAAGGTCGGCGCTGGCCTCCTCGCTGCGGGGGCAGGTCACCCGCCCCGCTCAGCATCGTTAAATAATTAAATAAAACCGGGTTCAAGGTGACCTGCTCCTCGAGGTGTGGCTCTCGCGGGGAGCCCCACAGTGTGAAGGAGACGGCACCTCCTCTGACCCAGTGAAAGGCCCAGCACGTGAGACTCACAGGGGCCGTGGGTACGGGAGCCCGGATCGCCCCCGGGCGGGAGTGTGCTGGTCGCGGTGCACAGGCAGCAGCCGGGCCCTGGAGGCGCAGCTGAGTGCGGACACGGGTCTCAGGGGTTTTAGGTAAAGTGCCCAGGACACACACACATGAGTGGTGGCCACAGACATCCATGTCCACCAACTCAAAAGGGTCTGGAAGCCGCCACCCGTGCGGGAGGGACAAGCTCACCTTTGCCTGCAATGCTACTGCTTATAACAAAGAGGACGTGAGCCCGGCCGCGCGGCTCCGTGGCTGAGCGTCGACCTAGGAACCAGGAGGTCAGGGTTCGAGTCCCAGTCAGGGCACAGGCCCGGGACAGCTCCATCCCCTGAGTGGGGCGTGCAGGAGGCAGCCGATTCATGATTCTCTCATCACTGATGTTTCTCTCTCCCTCTCCCTTCCTCTCTGACATCAATAAAAAAATATTTTTTTAAAGTATGTAAACCCAAAAGGATAAAAGAGTAAGTTTCCAATTCTGGTCGAAGAGACACGTGTGTTTAGTTATTGCTCCTGGGAGTTCTCCCCTCTGGCCTGTGCTGGCCCGGGACCCTCTCGAGGCGGCTCTGAACCCGGGACCAGGGCCACGCCAGGCTGCCGGCGAGAGGGCAGAGCCAGAACACGGCTCCTTCTGGCCCTCAGACCCCTGCCCAGGCCCTGGAGACGATGCCAGCAGAGGCGCCAGGGAGAGGGGCGGAGAAGATGCTGAGGCCACACCGGGGCAGCTGTGGGCAGGGGCCCGGCCCTTCCCGGGCACTCGGCGTTGCCGGCCTGGTGCCAGGGCTGCCGCTTTAAATAAACTTGGACGCGTCCACCTGGGCCAGGAAGCAACACCAACTGTGCCTCCGGCAGGCCTGGCGCTGACGACAGCCGGCCAGCCCGGCCCCTGTGGGCCCGCCCGGCTCCCCGCCGGCCTGGCCTCCTCCTGCCCGGGACACCGCCCAGCAGAGCCCTCACCGGACTGGCACCCCGGGAGGCCGACGGGGTGCCGGCAGAGCCGAAGCTCCCGGCCCCGGGCCCCTCCACCGAGGCTTCCCACCCACTCAGCTGTTCCTGGCTCAGCTGCCCGTCCGCTGTCAGCTGCTCTGGTCCCTGCGGGCAGGGTGGGCACCCAGCATGCACTGCAGGGCATGCCACCCCCTCTCATTCCCAAGGAGCCCCGAGGGCTGCACTCCCCAGGGTGGGTGGGCGGCAGCCAGCACCGTAAGCAGCGCGGCTGGAGCCAGAGCAGGGGTGGGGCCTGCGCAGCTGTGGACCCAGAGGCTCACAGAGAGCGGGGAGCTCTGAACTTCAGGCCCAGGATTCGGGGTGCCTGGTGCGAGCAGAGGAACATGCGCCTCCGAATGGGCGCCCTCCCTCCCCAGCCAGCCTCTGAGGATCCCAGCCCATGCCTTCCTCTAGGGAGGGGACTCAGGGGGCTCGAGGGGCTCACCTCGGCCCTGCTCTCCAGAGCCGGGCACCCCACCAGCCCCCCTGAGGGAAGGAAATCTGTGGGTCCCCAGGGCCTGGCCTTGACCTGATCAGGGGTTCCCTCAGCCACCCTCCTGCCCACATCTGGTGCACCCCAGCACCTGCAGGGTGAGCCAGAGAATTCACACACCCCACACTCCTCTGGCTGGACATCCAAAGTCACCAACAATTAACCTCTGGGCACCAGTCACCAACGATCACCATCTGGGCACCATAATCACCAATGATCACCATCTGGGCACCAGTCACCAATGATCAGCATCTGGGCACCAGTCACCAATGATTACCATCTGGGCACCACGGTCACCACTGATCACCATCTGGGCACCACGGTCACCAAAGATCAGTATCTGGGCACCAGTCACCAAAGATCACCATCTGGGCACCAGTCACCAATGATCACCATCTGGGCACCAGTCACCAAAGATCAGCATCTGGGCACCAGTCACCAAAGATCACCATCTGGGCACCACAGTCACCAACGATCAGCATCTGGGCACCAGTCACCAATGATCAGCATCTGGGCACCAGTCACCAAAGATCAGCATCTGGGCACCAGTCACCAAAGATCAGCATCTGGGCACCACGGTCACCAACAATCAGCATCTGGGCACCATAATCACCAATGATCACCATCTGGGCACCAGTCACCAAAGATCACCATCTGGGCACCAGTCACCAATGATCAGCATCTGGGCACCAGTCACCAATGATCACCATCTGGGTACCACGGTCACCAACGATCAGCATCTGGGCACCAGTCACCAATGATCAGCATCTGGGCACCAGTCACCAATGATCACCATCTGGGCACCAGTCACCAAAGATCACCATCTGGGTTCCACGGTCACCAACGATCAGCATCTGGGCACCAGTCACCAAAGATCACCATCTGGGTTCCACGGTCACCAACGATCAGCATCTGGGCACCATAATCACCAATGATCACCATCTGGGCACCAGTCACCAAAGATCACCATCTGGGCACCAGTCACCAATGATCAGCATCTGGGCACCAGTCACCAATGATCACCATCTGGGTTCCACGGTCACCAACGATCAGCATCTGGGCACCATAATCACCAATGATCACCATCTGGGCACCAGTCACCAAAGATCACCATCTGGGCACCAGTCACCAATGATCAGCATCTGGGCACCAGTCACCAATGATCACCATCTGGGCACCAGTCACCAACGATCAGCATCTGGGCACCAGTCACCAACGATCAGCATCTGGGCACCAGTCACCAAAGATCACCATCTGGGCACCAGTCACCAATGATCACCATCTGGGCACCACAGTCACCAATGATCAGCATCTGGGTACCAGTCACCAAAGATCACCATCTGGGCACCAGTCACCAATGATCAGCGCCCCTCACCATCACAGGGATCACTTCAGAGGTGTTTTCAGAAAGAGAGTAAGGCCCAGCCGGTGTGGCTCAGTGGTTGAGCGCTGACCTATGAACCCAGAGGTGAGTTCCATTCCAGGTCAGGGGCACATACAGGGTGCGGGCTCCATCCCCAGTGAGGGGGTGCAGGGGGCAGCCGGTCCATGATTATCTCTCATGTTTCTCTCTCCCTCTCCCTTCCTCTCTGAAGTCAATAAAAATATATATATTTTTAAGAAATAAAGAAAACAAGGATCCGACCCTGGGTGTGTAAGAGGGATCCTCCAGCAGCCGCAAGGGGCGGAAGAGGCAGGGGCTTGGCCTCAGCAACCTCCAGACTCACTGCCCAGGCCTCAGGGGCCCCTCGGGGCCTCCCGGGTCACAGAACCCCCCCCCACCACCACCACCACCCAGGCCCCGGGGCAGCTGTCCCCGCAGCCTTCCCACCTGGACCCTCAGCAGCCTTCCCACCAGCAAACCCCTCCGAACTCCCCATCCACCGTGACCCTGAAGGACCCGCAGGCGCCCCGCCAGGCTCAGCCCCAGACTGACCCGCCCCGGCCCCGGCCCGCCCCCCGCTTCCCCCCAGCGGGGCGATGGGGGGACACGCGGAGCCCAGGCCGCCGGGACCCCGGGCCGAGGCCGCTCCCACGCCGCCCGCCGCCGGCGCGCAGGGAGCCCCTCCCGCCCGGGAGCCACGCGGAGGAGCCGGCGCCGCGGTCCCGCCGCCCCCGCACCCGCTGCCTGCCGTGGGGGCGGGGACCGAGCCCCGCGCAGGACGGCCCCTGCCCCCCGGCCCCCTGCCCCCCGGCCCCCTGCCCCCCGGCTCCCTGCCCCCCGGCCCCCCGGCCCCGGCCCCCCGCCCCTGCCCGCCGCCTCCCGCCGCCGAGTGCGTCACGTCTGCCCGCTCCGGGGACACCTGCTGCCGCCCCCGCCGCGCGGAGAGCTCCCCCGGGCGCCGCGGGCCGGGCCGGGGGCCCGCGCTGAGGTCCCGCGGGCTGGGCCGGGGATCGGGGCCGGGGCCGGGGCCGGGGCCGGGCGGGGGTCGGGGCCGGGCGGGGGTCGGGGCCGGGGCCCGGCGGGGGGTCGGGGACGCGGGGCCGTGCGCCTGGCCGGCGGGAGCGGAGCGGGGGTCGGGGGCGCGCGGGGCCGGGGTCCGGTCTCCCCCTCCCGCCGCCCGCCCGCGGCTCTTACTTGCCGATGTCCTCGTAGAGCTGGTACTCGTCCGTGAAGCGGGTGCAGGGCGCCGTGGTGGCCATGGCGGCGGCTCCGTGCGCTCCGCTCGGCGGCGGCGGCTCCGGCTCCCGCTCCCGCTCGCGGGCACGGCGGCTGCGGGGCGCGGGCGCGGCGACACCGGCTGGGCGCGGGCGGGGGCCGGCGGGCTGCGGGCGCCCGAGAGCCGCGCGCTCCGCTCAGAGCGCGCACACCCACGCGCCGCCGGGAGGGAGCGGGGCCGCCGCCGCCCGCCGCCCCCCGCGCCGCGCCCGCGCCCGCAGCCTGCGCTGCCTGCACGCGCCCGCGCCCTCCCGCACCCCGCCCGGCACACAGCCTGTGCCGCCTGCACGCGCCCGCGCCCTCCTGCGCCCGCTCCCCGCTCCTGCCCCGCACTCAGGCCCGGGACCGGCACACGCGCGCACCTACCTCACTCCTCGCGCCTGGGGTCAGGGCCTCGCACACGGGCTTCCTGCTGGTGACCCCCTGTACGCACACACGCGCGCATGCACACACTCATACACGCGCACACATACACACACATACAGTCACACGCAGTCACACACACAGTCACACACTTCGGGACTGCACGCGAACCAGCCCTCCGGGGAAGGCCCACTGGGCTGCAAGAGCGACTGGGAGAGCACAGGCGGCTAGGAGGTTCAGTCCTCACCCCGGAGCCACCTCCACACACTGCACACAGTCCCCGTCCATCCTGCGGCCTCGGGACCGGTCCCACTGGGGACACGGGGGTGGGGTGGGGGCGGGGGTGGGAGAGATGGAAGGGCGGAGGCTGTCCTCCTCTAGGGTCCCAGCCCCCCGCCCTCCTCCCAGCACTGGTGTCTGCAGGAGGGGTCCCAGAGAGGAATGGGGGAAGGTGGGAGGCTGAGTCAGGGGAACGGGGCTGCTCCCTGAGGAACTGGGCTCCTGAGAGCTCACAGCCCCCTGCCTGGCCCTGCTCTGGCCTCGTCCAGCAGGGTCCATCGTGAACGCAGCCCGGAGCGGAGGGGGGCAGGAGGAGGCCAGGCAGAGCAGGCTGACCCGCTTTCCGCAGAACAGCCTCCCCAGGGCCGCCCAGGCTGCATCTGGAACAGGGACTTCGGATCCGACGCAAGGCCCACTGGGCTCTGGTGCCCCCACGTGCGAGGGGCCGGGGCCAGGGCAGGCCGGTCCCGGGCAGGCCCCAGGAAGGAGGTTTCCAGCAGCCAGCTCCGGATTGGGGTCGCCCAGCTGCCCATGCGAGCCCCTGGCGGCACCCCCGGCTTCCAGCTGTGGATTCCGGGCCTGTGCGCTCAGCGCTCACCTTGGTGGCCAGCACGGGGCCTGCCGTGGCCACAATAAATGCTTCCTGGGTCAAAGTTCACATAGAAGGGGTTCTGGGGTGGGGGCAGTCAGGCCTCCGCCCAAGAAGCCTTTGGAGCGTGGCTGTCCCACAGATCAGCAGACCGGGGCCCCGTCTGGGTCTGGGTGGTTCCAGAGATCTGATTTACACCGGACACGGCGAGGGGAGAGGATGCTGGGTAAGGGTAAGTTCTGGGGGGGCCTGTGGGGGCCTGGCCTTGCTCTCAGAGGGAGGTGGGTGGGGAGACCACCTCCACCCCTGGCGGAGCCACGGGCCTGTCCTGGGGGCTGACACCCACCGCTCCGTGAGGCCACACCAGCGGGGAGGCTGCTCTGGGACGTGCTCGGACCCCGGAGTCTCTCCCCCAGGCTGGGCCTGGGCACAGCCCCGAGCTCCGAGCTCAGCGCTCAGCGGAGAGGCAGTGGCAGTCCCACACACACAGCACAAGGAGCCAACAAAACACGGCTCCCCTGGACAGACCAGGCTCAGGCCACAAGCCACTGGGACTGCCAAGACCACACACACTCCTACCTCACCAGCCATGCCAGGCCTACACGCATTCCACACGCATTCCACACGCATTCCACACGCATTCCACACGCATTACCTCATCTCACTCTGGCAGTCCGAGGCAGGTACTTCGTTACCCCCTTCCAGGTGGACAGCAGACACAGGTGAGGTAACCTGCCCAGGGTCACCCAGCCAGCACTGCTGAGCCTGACCCCCCACTGCTCCAGAGAACCTCTGTCTTTTATTCTCACACACACACACACACACATGCATGCTCACATACAGTCATGCACTTATACTCGCAGTCACTCACTCTCACAATCACATAAACTCACACACAGCCTTGCATTCACACACTCACACAGTCATATAATCACATAAACTCACATTCTCACACTCACACACACACTCTCTCACACACACACTCTCTCTCACACACACACATACACTCACACACACACACACACACTCGCATGTGCATGGCTCCGTGGCCCCAGGTGAGGATGCAGCAGCATCCTGGGGTTTGCTTTGAGGCTCCTTCCCGGGTGGGGAGAGGCTCCCCAGGGCCAAGGTTACACAGGAAGTCAGGGTCATGAAGGGGTGCAGCTTGAGGCCCTCCTTCTACTGTTAGCACCTGGGGCTCCCCAGGCTGAAATATTAAAGGAGTTATGCAGGCAGGAAGGTGGGGTGATCAGGGTACCCCAGGGATGGTGGTTACCAAGACCAGACTGCCCCTGCCCCCACAGCCCCTCTCCTTAACCCCCCCCCCGAACAGCAGGGGGTCGAAGAGCTGGTGGTCGGGGGGACCGTCAGCTGTGACTCTCCCTGGCCCGGGAGGCTCTCACCTGGTGCTGGCCTCCCACTCTCCTCCCCACCCCCCACACCGTGTCATCTCCACCCCCTCCTGTCCTTTCTAGCCGGCTTCCATCCACAAGGAGGGCTCTTCCTCCAGAGCAGCAGCTGGGCGGGTGTGGGAACCAGCTCCAGGAGGTTATTGTTAGGACAGTCCCCATGGCAACGCGCATCACATCTGCAGAGCCCCGAGTGCTGCTCCCGGCTCCTCCTCCCGGAAAGCCATGGCCTCCTTACCCCTCGCCTCCAGGTCGCCTCTCCCAGGGCAGCCTCTGCCTGGAGGGGCAGGCTGGCCCCAGGACAGGAGGACCCCACTCCATCCTCTCCACCACCTGGCCCTTGAGGTGGCAGCCTGTGCAGGGGCAGGCATGGGGGTTGGTGATGGTGGTGATGATGGTGATGATGGTGATGGTGATGATGGTGGTGATGATAGTGATGATGGTGATGGTGATGGTGATGATGGTGATGGTGATGATGGTGATGGTGATGATGGTGATCGTGGTGATGGTGATGGTGGTGATGATGATGATGGTGATGGTGATGATGGTGATCGTGGTGATGGTGATGGTGGTGATGATGGTGGTGATGATGGTGGTGATGATGGTGGTGATGATGATGGTGGTGATGGTGATGGTGATGGTGATGATGGTGATGATAGTGATGGTGATGGTGATGGTGATGGTGATGGTGATGCTGGTGATGGTGATGATACAAACTGTGATAATGCTGCTGCTGATGGTGGTGATGGTGATGGTGATGTTAATGGTGATGAAGGCCAACCTACGATTTACAATGTACTGGGAACTCTTCTGAAGGGCTGCCACCACCTTATTCAACTTGACAGCAACCTTGCAAGGCCAGGCAGCCAAGGTCGGGCGGTGAAGGTCAGGGGCGAAGGTCAGGCGGTGAAGGTCAGGGGCGAAGGTCAGGCGGTGAAGGTCAGGGGTGAAGGTCAGGAGGTGAAGGTCAGGCAGTGAAGGTCTGGCGGCACAGTGGGCACTCACTGCTTTGGCCACACAAGGAAACAGCAAGGCTGACATGACCACAGCTCACAGCTGAAGGAGCTGGAAAAGAACAAAATAACCAAGAAGGGGGAGGCGAGTCTGAGAAGGCCCGACAGGATGGATGAGATGAGAACCAGCAGCAGCTCGGGGTCAGCGACATGAGAGCTAGACGCGTTCTCAAACACTGTTAACGGTAAAACAAAGTCTTGTCGGCAACAGAAGTCCAGAAAAGTGGGGACAAATGGGGACAAAAATGAAGAAGAGGTTATTGCAGAGCACGACGCACAGCGTTTTACCAGGAAACAGGCCGAGGCCGTGTGCAGCCCACCCGCCAAAGGCCACCGCTCCGTCCTGGTCCGCGGATCCGCCTTGCGGACGCGGGCGGGACACAGGGTGGGTGTTTCCCTCTCACACGGGTGCTTCTCTCTCCCCCCTCCCTTTCTGTCTGAAAATCAATCTTAATCTAAAAAAAAGAAATGGAAGATTTGTTATTTGAAATGCAAATTTTTCATTTGGCTCAAAAAAAAGTAACATGACAGAAGAAATGTAAAAACTGTGCTGAACTTCACACAATATGAATGTTTTCACTCATTATAGTTGTACTAATAAAGAAATGACAACGAGCCCTGGCCGGTTTGGCTCAGTGGATAGAGCATCGGCCTGCGGACTGAAGGGTCCAGGGTTCCATTCGGGCCAAGGGCACATGCCTCCTGTAGCTGGTCCCCAGCGGGGGGCGTGCAAGAGGCAGCCAAGCAATGGTTCTCTCGTCATTGAAGCTTCTCTCTCTCTCTCTCTCTCTCTCTGGAATCAATAATATATATATATAAAAAAGACATGACAGTGAGAATTGGGGGTAAACAAACGCCTGTCCGGAGGAGGGAGTGAGGCTCCTCCCTCCTGGCCTGTTCCTAAACTGAAGACCATAAAACACCGGGGCGGCGGGCGCGTTCCTGTGGCGCTGGGTCAGCCTGCGGCCTCCGTCCTGCAGCCGAGGGCTTTGCAGGGCGGGCGCTGGGGCTGGCGCTCGGCTGGCTGTGGGTTCGGAGGAAGGATTTGTGATGAAGACGTGCTGGGCGGTGCTATTTATAACCGAGAAAACTGGAAGCCACCCAAGGGGCCGCCCGCTGGGACCCGCCGGAGGGGACGGAGATGCCAGGCTGTGCCGAGCTCGGGCTCCGTGGAGACAGCGTGTGCGTGGGGGAGCCGGATATAACGCGGTCGGCACACAGCGAGCGGGTAATTACGGGACAGCTCGGTGTCTGCGCCACCCGCCCTCCTGCACCCGCACCCGCACTGTCACCTCGCCCTGTCCCCTCGTCCCCCAAAGAAGGCGGCTGGGGGAGGTGGGGCCCCAGCAGGGAGGGGGTAGAGACAGCCCCCCAGGCCTCCCAGCCAGCAAGCGGGAGGTGCAGCCCCCTGCAAAGGGTCCACGTGGTGGGGACAGAACTTGGAGGTCCGGGCCTGTGTGGCCTCGGAGCTCCCTCCTGCCTGGGGACACGGCAGGCGCCATGCTCCCCGACCTGCCTCCGCCCCGCAGAGGGCCCTGGGTGCCCGGTATCCTGGTGTCTGGGCTCCCCTCCAGCCAGGAGGCGAGGGCAGTGGGTGGAGGAGGGTGTGGGTGGACGTGAGCCCACGGGGGGGGGGGGAGGGCCCTGCCTCCTGTGCTGCCCAGGCCAGGCCAAGCCGCCCCGGCTGCCGCGGCTGCTGCCTTCCCGGTGGGTGATGAGGCAGCTCCACACCATGGACAGGCCCGTTCCCACCGCACAAGCCCCCCGGCGCCCCAGGCCCTGGGGCTCGGACACGGACGGCCCAGGCACAGGCAGGACTCCGTGGGGACTGGCAGGCTGGGCCCTGAGCAACCATCGCCATGGACACGGGAAGTCGGCTGCTCTCGGGCCGCGGTGGGCGGTGGGCGGATCCAAACAGGACCACTCAGTGGGGCTCAGCTCTCACCTGACCGAGGCCCAAGGTCACAGGCCGGACAGGCTGGGCAGAGGACAGGGGGCACGGAGCAGGGTCCCCAGACAGCACGGACCCCCAGGCTGTGGGTGCACGGGTGGGCCTGGGTGGTGGGTAAGCAGAGGCCTGGGGCGCTGCAGAGGTTCCAGGAAGAGCCACAAAGTCAGGTCCCCGGGCAGTGACCAAAACATAAAGGACTATTGGGGTTCACAGCACCTGTGTGACTGTGTGACTTCAGTAACACCAGGTCTACACAGAAACAGACAAGTGTGGTCCCAGCAAAAATTCAGCGGACACACTGAGCCCAAAATGACCCAGATGTTGGCCCAGCAGACTGTGAGGGCGATCCCGCAGACATGTGCCAAGAATTAAGGAAGTTCGGTGTCCATCAGTGAGGGGCCCGTACCTCAGCCCCATGCAGGTAGAGCGGCAGGAGCGATCTGAGCAAGAGGCGAGGCAGCACGGCGCCGAGACCTGGGAACAGCACAAACGGTCTCCCACACACGCCGTGTCTCCGAAGAAGGGGCGTGAGGCTGAGCAGAATAAATATTTGAAGATATAATGGCCAAGAACGTCCCAAATTGGATGGAAAACATCAATTTACATCTCCAATAATTTCAACAAACAGCAATCAGCACCGTATAAAAAGAGCCGCACTCAGACACCCACATCCTGAAACCCAGCGCACGCCCTGCCGGCAGCCGGAGAGACTCTGCACCGGGAACAATGGTGAGCGCGTAGCTGGCGGCTCCCTGACACAGCGCACGCCGGCGCTCACACAGCGGCATCAGCCACGTTCTGAGGGAAAAGACAGTGTCCACCCCCAAGTTCGCACCCAGGAAAACGTCCTGGAAAACAGGGTGGATGTGCCCGGCCAGCGTGGCTCAGTGGCTGAGCATCGACCTAGGAACTGGGAGGTCACAGTTTGATTCCTGCTCAGGGCACACACCCGGATTGCAGACTCAATCCCCTGGGTGTGCAAGAGGCAGCCAATCAGTGCTTTTCTCTCATCATGGATGTTTCTTTCTTCTCTCTCTCTCTCTCTCTCTCTCTCTCTCTCCTCCCCTCTCCTCTCCTCTCCTCTCCTCTCCTCTCCTCTCCTCTCCTCTCCTCTCCTCTCCTCTCCTCTCCTATTCTCTCCTCTCCTCTCTCTCCCTCTGCCTTCTCTGAAATCAATAAAAATACATATATTTTAAAAAGTAATCCTTTTAAAAAACAGAAACAAGGCTGAGGTGAAGACATGCACAGACGAAGCCGAGAATCCGCGGAGTGGGCTCACAGCCCGGACACAGCCGCCCGCCCGGTCCAGGGGGCGGTGCAGCCGATGCCGGTGTGCAGGCCCACCACACGGCGTGTGTGGACCTGGCCGGCGGGAGCCAGGTCAGGAGGGATGTGCCGGGAGCGGGCTGCGGGCCTCACAGCACCGCCTCTGTGTCCCGTCAGCAAACGCAGGACGGGAGACAGAGCAGCTGGCCTGATGCTTCAGCAACGTCACGTCCCGGAAGGCGGTGAGACTGAGCGCTGGTCTGGGCAGCGAGAGCCTGATCACACGCGGCCAACTCCATCGGCAGGTGAGGCTGTGCCGGGACGCGGGGAAAAGCAGCCGACCTGGCCCCGGTCTGGGGTTCGAGGAGGGCACTGAGCAGGCTACGTCCTCATGTGACAGTCACGCTGTTTGTGTGGGGGGGTGATCTTGCCCACATCGCATTGCCAGGGAGTCAGATGAGCGCAGAGGACCTGGGAGGCACTGTCCCCTGTGAACGGGTTTGTGAAGGACAGGCCTTGGGTGCTTGTGTGACTTCCAGCAGCTGGTCCTCCTCCCGCACTTGGCTCCTGTTTGCAGACCTCCAGTGAGTGTGAGAGGCAGCTGTGACCACACACGCACTCTCTCACACACTCTCACACACACACTCACACTCACACACGCACATTCACTCTCACACACTCTCACACACACACACACTCTCACACACTCTCACACACACACACACTCTCACACACACACTCTCTCACACACACACACACTCACACTCTCACACACACACTCACACTCACACACACACACTCACTCACACTCACACACACACACATTCACTCTCACACACACATTCACTCACACTCACACACTCTCACACTCACACAAACACACATTCACTCTCTCACACTCCCTCTTACACACACACATATTCACTCTCTCACACTCCCTCTCACACACACACACATTCACTCTCTCACACTCCCTCTCACACTCACACACTCTCTCTCTCACACACACACACACTCACACTCACACTCACACACACACATTCACTCACACTCTCACACACACACACACTCTCACACACACACACATTCACTCACACTCACACACACTCTCTCACACACACACACTCACACACACACATTCACTCACACTCACACACACACACACACACACACTCACACACACTTCTGCCGTATTACTTCGGGGAGCGGCGTGCATTAAGGATCCAGCTCAGCGTGCAGAGAACTGAAATAACTCCCATTCTGAGTCCAACAATCCACAGCACAGCACCCACCTGTGAACCTAAGGAACCGCCACTGACACTGGAGTCGGAACGGCCTGTCGGGGGAGCCCTCGCGCTCCCACCACTGCCAACAGGAAGCCCTCTGGCACAGCTGTCAATCACAGCCCCTTAGGTCCCCAACAGGAGGTGGCCCCCACTCCACAGTGCACATGTCACCAGCCCAGCCGGAGGAAGATTCTCTTCTTGCCCAGCAACACGCCCTGAAGCCGAAGCTCAGCCAATGGGAAGCCGTCCTGGCATGTGAACTCACTTTCCTCCAATGAGCTTCATTTCCTGCGGGTGGTGCCTGCCTGGCCGCTCCTATAAAAGCCGCTCACCCTGTGCACCTCCTCCAGGGCCTCCGCTCTGCGGGGCAGCTGCTGTCCAGCCCTGAACCACTAACGAAACCAGCAGCCCTCCACGTCTCTCCGTTAGATTTATTACACAGTCTTCATCTCCGGGTCCTTTATCTCAGCAAAGTTCATGATCGCCTGCATACAGGGTTTCTGTCTTTTGTTAGATTTATGGCTAGTTTTTTTTATGTTTGAACATCCTATTGTAAATCTTAAGATATTCTGAATTGTTGCTGACATGTAAACACAAGGTATAAAATACTGACATTACAGCCAGCAACCTTAAAACCTTTTTATAAGGTGCCCGAAATGCTTCTGGATCTCTTCCCCTGTAAGTTACTATTTTCTCTCTCCCTTCCCGACCTTTTCCTGCTTGCCTTTTGCACTCGCTAAGCTCTCTGATACCGTGGCAAGTTTTCAATATTTCATCATCAGGAAGGTATCTGTAGAGACTCTAACAGAATAAGGAAGTTACCTTCTACTCCTAGGATATAATTTAAATAACTTTAAACCTTTTAAAATGTGTTAAAACAGCTCAATTTTGTGACGTTCCATATACATAGAAAACGTGTGCCCTGTCACGAGTGGGTGTGGTGTTCTATTCTGTCGGCTGTCGTTTGTTAGTCATGCTCGTCTGGTCTTTACTGAGTTTTTTAGTGTTTTTATGTTTTTTTCTGTTGTTTTTTTTAGTCTACTTGCACTCTTAACATATTAAAGGTGAGTTAAAGATTTCCACTATTATTGCCCATTTTCTTCTCTTTGTACATTTTGAAATTGTTAGGCTTATACAAAACCTTGAATGGTGCACTTTGGTGAGTAACCGCGGTCCTGACATCCCTCTCTGTGCCCAGGTACCGTTTCCCTCACATGGACGAGCTGCTTTCGGCACGGCGTGCTGTCCGAGCCCCGAGACCCCAAGAAACGATGGCCCTGCCTGGCTCCCCGGAAGACAGCCTGCGGGCTCAGCACTGCCTGCCTGCGTGCTGTGTGCCCGAGGCCTCGGCTGTAGAGGGCCGCCTGGGAAGGCACATGGGCAGTTTTCCTTAATTATCGTCAGCTGAACTCAAGGCACAGGCAGCGCCACACTTTGGGAACATGTTTCCCCAAGATGGCGGACGTGTTGTCAGCTTGGTCTTCCCATCAGCCCAGGTGTCGGCAGGGGCGGGACTAGATATGTAAATCCAGGCATGCTAGGGCCGACTTAAGAATGCAAATAAGCTGGTGCTACTTCCTGGAATTGGGCTATAAAATAAATGTGCTGGGAGGGGTCATCGTCGTCCTCCTCCTGCCTCTCCAGCAGACAGGATGCTGCCCACCAGCTCCCAGCTTAAAGTCTATCTCTGTGTCTTCTCTATTTCTATTCTCAATCTCTGGCCACTTCCACTCAGAACCAGTTCGTTCATCCCTTTCCGTGCGGGAAGCAGAAAAGGGAGATCCCCGCCACATCAGGCCCCCTGCACTCGGCCGCGCGGCATCCACTGGACCAGGTTTATTAATGTGTCCTCCCACCCAGTCCCCGTGGTGAATGAAGGCCCATCCCAGCACCTCGGAGGTGGGCGGGATGCTGTGGGTTATTAGGACACACCTAGGGGCACTGGGACCCTCAGGCTCAGGGAAAGGCCGTGTGAGGACAGGCGGAGGCAGTGTCTTCGAGGAGGAGCCGCGGGGAGGCCTCGGGGAAAACCAGCCTGCTGACACAGGATCCCAGCCTCGGGGCAAGAGCAAGGATTTCAGTCGTGTCAGCAACGCTCCGGGCGCTTTGTTAGGCGGCCTCACTGACTAATACAACCTGACATGTGCCGGGGGCCGTGCACCAGGCCGGTCGGTCTGTCCCAGGCCGGCTCTGCCGCACCCGTGAACTCGGGGGCTGCAGACCGAGTGGCCAAGGCCGGTGCAGGCACACGATGACCCGGGAGAGCACCTGCCCAGACGCCCGGCCGGGAGCCCGGCAGGTGCCTCACAGGCATTGCAGCTCTGCTGCGGCTGTGGCGAAGACGGCCGGCGTGGCTCAGTGGTTGTCTGGTGCTTCGCCACATAAACAATTTTAGAGTGTGAGCTTCCGAGTGCCTGAGGGCTGGGGGAGGGCAGGCCCGGAGGCCCTCCCAGGGCGGGCTCCTGAGGGCGGGCGGGAGCTGCTGCAGGGATGCAGGTGGGGGTCAGGGGCCAAGGCTGATCCCCTGAGCTTGGTCTGGCTCCTGCAGGGAGGGGTCTGCAGGCTGCCACTGGGTGTGGGACCCCTGGACATGGAGAGCGGGGTGTCACTGGGTGTGGGGGGCCCCCCTCCCCCGCACATGGAGGACGGGGTGTCACTGGGTGTGGGGACCCCCCTCCCCCGCACATGGAGGACGGGGTGTCACTGGGTGTGGGGGACCCCGCACATGGAGGACGGGGTGTCACTGGGTGTTGGGGACCCCGCACATGGAGGGCGGGGTGTCACTGGGTGTGGGGGACCCCCCTCCCCGCATGGAGGACGGGGTGTCACTGGGTATGGGGGACCCCGCACATGGAGGATGGGGTGTCACTGGGTGTGGGGATCCCACACGTGGATGATGGGGTGGCCCATTACATCCTCAGGGACAGAAGGGGGCCACTTCGCTGCGTTCACAGGATGGACAGGGGTCCAGCAGGGCAGCAGCAGCAGTGGTTCCTCTCGCCTCCCTCCTCGGCCCTGAGGAGGCCCAGGGCTGCGGGCACCTCCCAGCCTGCCAACCCAGAACCTCTGGGACCCCCGAGGGTGGGCTCCTGCAGGTGCTCTGCAGCTGTGTCCTCCGGAGCCCAGGACAACCCGGGACACTGCCAGGCCCCAGTGACCTCCCCAAACCCGGGAAGGTCCTGACCCAGCAGCTTCCCGAGGACGCTGTCCCACAAGGCACAGGGCCCGCCCCCGGCCTTGGCACCAGGAAGACAGTCGGGGGGGCCGTCTCCCCAGGGCCCTGTCCCCCCACGCCCCCGGCAGGGCGAGACTGCAGGACGGGCTGGCTGGCTCCCTCCCAAGGGGCCCATGTCCACGTGGTGCTGGAGTGCAGCAGCGGGCGCTCAGGGACACTGCCAGCTCAGACCGGGCCCAGCCCACCGGCCCACAAGCCCGTCACGTGGGCGTGGGTCAGGGCTCCCAGGGCTGCAGCCGCCAGGACACCCCCCACAGGACTGACTGCGCCCACCCCGAACACTGGAGTCCACCCTCCTCCTTCCTGCCCCTGAGCACCTCCATTCATTACAGCTGCTGACCTCGCCCACGGCCGTGCAGGAGGCGGGGCCGGACCCCCAGCTGGCACGCGGGATGGCACACAGAACAAAGCCACGCAGAGGCCGAGTGCTCAAACATGTTTATTGCAAACCCACGTGGTGCATGGCGGTCCTGTCCTCGGGCCTCGCCGGGCTCCGCGGCCCGTCTGCTGCCGCCGCCGCGTCTGCAGAGAGAAAACAGGCAGGAGCAGCGGCTGCAGGGCAGCCAGGGCAGAGGTGCCCGCGGGGAGGGCACCGCCTCCGGCCGCAGTGACGGCTCCCTCCGGGCGTGGACAGCGGCGCAGACAGCCTCGGCGCGGAGAACAGACGCGGGCCAGGACAGCCACCAGCCGTGGTCCGTCCCATCACCAAGACGCAGGCCACCCACCTCGCTCTGGGCAGACCCAGGGGCACGCGTCACACGGACAACAGAGACCGGGCCGAGGAGGGGCCCAGCAGGCGCAGGACCGGCCGGTGACGTGAGGGTCAGGGCTCAGCCAACGGCACCACAGGGGCGCAGGGAGGCCGCCGGGAGCAGAACGACGGCGAGAACCGGCTCCCGCCATGCACACAGCGGGAAGCCTCTGGAGGGCTGTCTGCCCAGGCTCCTTGTCCCAGGCTCCAGGGGGAGGCCCGGTCCTGGCGATGGGCACGTGGCCTGCGGGACGGGCGCAGGCTCGGTCCGAGGCGGTGGGAGCAGAGCTGTGGTCGGGTTGCTGAGAGGGACGGGCAGCCGCTCAGCTCCGACAGGAACCAGGCCCCACAAAGGAAGGTGCAGGGAGGTGGGGCAGGGCAGCGGTCAGAGGTCAGAGGACCCGCTGTGCGGGCGGCCACAGGACTTTCTCCAACGCCCAGACATCACCCAGGGCGGGTGCCGGGTGCCGGAGTCCCCAACGTCCGGGAGTCGCCCACCCACCTCCGCCCCCGCCCCCGCCCCCGCCCCCGCCTCCCGCAGCACCACCACAAGCAGAGCTACAGACAGCAGCGAGGGGTCCTGGGGGCCTGCTCCACCAGCACCCTCGGGCGGCCCGCCCGGCTCTGACGGCTGGAGAAGCAGGCCGGGCAGAGGCCACAGGCCCTGGAAGAAGGGGCAGGGAGGGCGTCAGACGGCAGTTCCCCCGCCAGGCCCCTCCCGCCGCGAGGGGAGGTCTGTCCCTAAAACTGCACGGCCCCGGGGGAGATGTTGAACATGGCCGGGTCGAAGCGCTGGCCGCGGAAGGGAGAGCCTTCAGCGTCCCACCCCTTCTTCAGCATCTCATGGACTTTCTACAACAGAAAACAGACAGGAGTTAACCCTCCACCAGCCCGGCCCGCACACACGCTCCTCCTCCGGACCCACCTGGACCCGCCATGAGCATCTCAGGCCGAGCTCCACGCAGACTTAAACCGCTGGCCGCCGCCCGGCCAGTCACCGGGACCCGCCCCTCCCCACGTGACCAGCGTCTCCACATCACCGGGGCCCCCCGATGCCGGAATGCGCCCTGAGGATGGCGAGCCCGTGGGGGACGGCCCGGGGGCTCCTGCGTCCGCGGTTACAGCCCCCCCAGGGCACGAGGGACCTGCACCACCTCCTCCCGGCCAGCTCCACGGGCAGTGACCTCCACGGCCACGTCTCCGGCCTCACTCCGGTCGCTGGCCCTGACAGGGAACGGGAGGACCCCAGCCGGGCGGGGCCTGCCCCCCACAGGGCCCTGCAGGCTGGGGACGCAGGCCCCAAGGCTGGCCTGTGCTCGGCGCATCACGGCTCTGCCCCCGGAGCTCCGGCCAGGTGTGAGCTGTGTGCCGTCTGGACGGTGACCAGCTGAACAGCCGGAGCCGCCGGAGCCAGGACCCAGGGGACAACCCTGCCCGCCCCACACCCTCACCTCCCAGTCCACACCCCGCCCCGTCCACCCTGCCTGCCCCCGGCCAGCCGCAGGAGCCCTGTCCACACACCGCCCTGTCCACACACCGCCCCGCCCACACACCGCCCCGTCCACCCTGCTCCGCCCGCCCCGCCCGCCCCGGCCAGCCGCAGGAGCCCTGTACACACCCCGCCCCGTCCACCCCGCCCCATCCACACCCTGTCCCTGTACACACCCCAACCCGCCCACACCACCCGCTCACCCCGCCCGCCCCGGCCAGCCGCCGAGCCCGGGCGGCACGCACCAGCTCGTGGCTCTGGGGCTTGCCCTGCAGCTTCTGGTGGTAGTCGAAGGTGAGCCGGTCCAGCACGGCGTGCTCTTCCTCGCCCACCGTGGCCATGGAGCGCTCCTTGTTGATCTGGTCGATGTCGATGGGCTCCTCGCCCTCCAGGACGGCGTTCCACCAGTACTCGCCCGCCTTGTTCAGGCTCACCTGGGCGGGCGGGCGGGCGGTCAGTGTGGGGCTGCGGTCTGGGGGGGACCCCGGCCGCTGGCCCGTTTCCCAGGACCTCCTCGTAGACACTGGTCCGATGTCGCACACCACCCGTCTGCTGGGGGCTCGCTGAGCCCACCGCCCCCTCCTGGCTCACACACCGGCTCCGGGTCAGGAGGCAGCCGCCCCGGGCCAGGTCTGGGCCAAGGAGACAGGGAGTCGGGCTGTGTGTGTGTGTGTGTGGGGGGGGCCGAGGCCGAGGATGGCGGGCAGGAGCCTCCTGTCGGGGGTGCCCGGGGCTGAGCCACAGGAGCCGAGCCGGGCAGGGCTGGAAGCGGACGGGGAGACCTCCATCCACGAGGCCGCCCGCCCGCCTGCCAGCCAGCCCAGTCCCCAGGAGGCTTCTCTGACACCACCCGCCCGGGCACCCAACCGGCTCTCCCCCGGGCCTGGGCGGGGACACTGCCTCACACGAGAGGCGGGCGGGCCAGCAGCCCCACCCCACCAGGCACTTCCACCACAGCCTTGGGCTCACCAATGCGATGACATATCCAACCTGTATTTGCTGTTTTTTAATCCTCACCCCAGGACGTTTTCCCATGGAATTTTATTACTTTTTAAAATATATTTTTACTGATCTCACAGAGGGACAGGGAGAGAAACAGAAACGTCAGTGATGACAGAGAATCATTGACGGGCTGCCTCCTGTACCCTCCCTATTGGGGATCGAACCCAGGACCCTTCAGTTCACAGGCCAACACTCTATCCACTGAGCCACACGGGCTGGGGCTTTCCCTTGAGTTTCAGAGCGAGTGGAAGGAGGTGGCAAGAGGAACATGGACGTGAGAGACACTGACTGGCTGTCTCCTGCACGTCCTGAGCAGAAGTGACTTTGCGAGCCTTCAGGCGTGGCTGTCGCTCAAACCATTGGGCCCCTGCTCGGCTGGGAGCCTCATCCTCACAGAAAGCCAACAGGGACGGGGACTGTGGGGGAGTCAGCGAAGGCCCAGTGTTGGGGGCACAGGGTGGCACCTGGGGCGGGGGGACCTGCAACCAGAAGCCAAGGACTAGCCAGCCTGTCACCCCTTCGAGCGCTGTGACACGGGGGAGGGTGCGCCTGTGCAAACCCGTCCTGGGCCCCAGCCCCCAGGGACGCACGGACGGGTCAGCGAGCACGGCGGCTGCCCAGCCGGGTGACAGGCCTCCCTCGGCCTCCCTCAGCCTCCCTCGGCCTCCCTCGGCCTCCCTCAGCCTCCCTCGGCAGCTCCGTGGGCAGTGCGGTCGGCACCCTGCGGGGAGGGGGGAGGGGGGGAGCCGGGGAGCTCGGTAACCGAGGAGGAGCGGGAGCCAGAATCACGAAGCCGCGCTCACACTGTGCGTGGGCGGGAGGCAGGCGAGAACTGGCACCAGGATTAGCTGCCGCCCCCGCCTGCAGGGCTGCCAGGGCCCGGGCTCTGGAGGGCGGCTGGGAGGCGGGCGGCTGGAGGCTGGGGGCTGGGGGCTGGGGGCAGGCTCCCGGGAGGCCCCACCCTGTCCCAGGGTTCCCACCATGTCCCTCCCCTCAGCCTGAGGTCTGGGTCCCCCTGCTGTCTCCAGTCCCCTCCTCTCCCAGGACACACGTCAAGGACAGCCAGGGACCTCCCCTGGCGCTCCTCCCCTGCACACACGCTCCCCATGTCCCACGGCCGGGGCTGGCGGGCCGGCGGGCCCCCCCCTAGTCCCCGGGCCAAGCGACCGGATGAGGAGCGGTGGCCCTGGAGCCCCGAGAGGCCCCGTGAGGCCCCATGACGCCCCAAACCGGCCACAGGCCAGACTGGGACCGCGGGCCTGCCCCCCTCCGGAGCCGGGCTGGTCGCCCCACGGGTCCCCGCAGTCCGTCGTCACAGGGCCCGGGGCCTGCCCCCACCCCCCACCCCCCGGAGCCGGGCTGGTCGCCCCAGGGTCCCCGCAGGCCGTCCTCACAGGGCCCGGGCCTCCCGCCGGCACGAGGCAGCACTCACCAGCACGCACTCCCCGGGCTCCAGGCTCCACAGGGAGCTCTCCGTGTTGACCTTGTGCGTGAACTTCCCCTCCATGAGCACGCGCTCCCCGCGCTCCTCCAGCACTGTGACGCGGATGGAGCTGCTGCTGAGCGCCACCGAGACCTGAGGGGCAGAGCGCGCTGTGGGAGGGGAGTGGGACAGCGGGCCGGAGGGGAGGGGAGAGGAGGGGAGGGGGGGAGGGGAGGGGAGGGAAGGGAGGGGAGAGGGGGGGAGGGGAGGAGAGAGGAGGGGAGGGGGCAAAACAAGGCGCTGGCACCCTGGGTCAGCAGGTGTCCTGAGAGGCAGGTGGTGAGGAGTCACCTCCAGAAGAGCCAGCGAGGGGGGGGAGGGGGAGGGGAGGGGGAGGGGGAGGGGGAGGGGGAGGGGGTGGGGAAGGGCTGCTTTCCCTCCACAAGCCTGTGCGGCAGGGCCGACCTGACCGGACCCAGGACAGACTGACCGTGGCTGTCCCTCCGCAGCCGCTGCCACCTGTGCCCGGTGCTGGGCTCTGGCCTGTCCCTGGAAACCGCTCTACAAGCCGAGCTCCGGCCCATGAGGACCCCACACGCCAGGCCCGGCCCAGGCCCAGGCACCGGGCCAGGACCGGAAGAGGAAAGACAGGGCCTTCTGCCGTTTCACTTCCTCTTTACTCCCTCTTTAAACCCTAAGACCTGTGCTTCACAACGAGGGCGTTTGCAGGACACGGAGGTGACCTGGCGCCCCGACAGCCTCCCTGGTCACTGCCGAGCGGCTGTGAGAGGCCTGAAACACGACGCTCAGGCCCCGACTGTCCCCCACGGGGCGTGAACACCGGGAGGCGGGAGACCGGGGGCAAAGGCATCCACACGCAGGCGGGGGCCGGGGGCGGGGGTTGTGGGGGCCCAGCCTCCGGGAGGAGAACTCACTCGGCGGGCTCTGCACAGCCAGCTCCTCAGGCCTCCCCACAGCATCCCCCTCCCCCGCGTGGGCCCCGACTGGCCAGCACTGCGGCCAGCACGGGGGCCGGCTGGGCTGTCCTGGCTGCGCGGGAGCTCAGCCCAAAGCCTGGCAGCCGGCGGAGGGCCTGGTGTGAGCCCCCTCGCCCGCCTCAGCGCCAGCTGTCACCGGCCTGCACCTCGGTGGGGAACAAACACACTTTCAACCAGGGCACCCAGGGAGGGAGGAAACGGGCAGCATGGAGGCGGGCGGGCACAGAGCCGAAGCAGACACGCTTCCTAGCGACGCCGCAGCGAGATCTGGGGAGACGTGTATCTAAGGAACCAGAATGAATGTACACAGAGCTGGGCAGAGACTCAGCGGAATCAGCAGCTGAACAGCCATGGCAGACACTGGAGATCAGGTCAGACGGCAAGGCCGAGGCCAGGCGGAGCCCACATGCGGACGCTGTGGCCGCCACTGGACATTTCCAGAGCTGAAGGAAGTGTGCCTCGAGGCCGGGCGCCCACGGCGGCTGCAGGCGGGAGGCCCAGGGGCCGAGGGGAAACTTCCCAACACTGACTTGTAAAAGGCCCTGAAAGCCCACGCCCAGCTGACCGCACGTCTGGACGTGGGGGCCGGGTGAGAGGACAGGAGCGAGCCCCCTCCAGGGCAGAGCCAGATCTGCCCCATCCCACACCCGCCTCAGACACTGCCCATCACCGGAGGAGGGAGAGGATGAAAGCTGAGACCGAGGAGGAGGCCCCTGAGCCGCGGCGCCCGCACACTGGCAGCTCTGCTGTGGGGCTGAGAGAGATCTCAAATGTCTCCTCACAGGAAGACTACGGTCACTGACTGCCATCCTCTCTCTACAGAAAAGGGAAACGTGTAAAGTGTCCCCTCGGGAGTTCGACCGGGAGTTCAATTGCTATGAACTACGAGCTTTTGGCACAAACTCCAGCAGCATTTCGAGCGGGGGCTGAGCCGCCCCAGGCAGGGCATGCCCAGAGGCCGGGCGCTATTCCGGAAGGTTCCCAGGCATGGAGGGCGGCAGCACGGCGTGAGCCCTGGGCCGCAGGGCCTCCCCGGTCAGCAGGACCCCCCTCGGGAGGAGGAGAGCGCTAGGAGAGGGACCCGCTGCCGTCAGTGTGGCCAGGCTGATGGGGCGCGTGGCCTGGCCTGCGCCTCCGGGAGCTTTCTCACCTGCAATGAGACTTTACGCTAAATGCTCTGGAGGCCAGCTTTCCAGCATCACACCCTACCACTCACAAAACGCCAAGTTGGTAACCAGCCGGCTGACGTCACGGTCGCCATGGCTACCCTGAGGAAGGCAGGCAGAGTGGACGAAGCAAAGACCTGCCTGAGCCCCGAGCCTCGTCTAGAAGTTTCCTTCAGACTCACCCGGATGACAGCGGAAGGGCTGCCTGGGAACCAGGACACTGCCCGGCGGCCTCTGCCCTCGGGCAGGCCCTGCCAGACGCCGCGGGCAGGGGAGGAGCTTCCCGCCTGTGCTCCGCAGCTGCTGGAGAAGGGCCAGGACCCCCTGCACCCGTGCTGCACCCCACCCCCGTGCTGCTGCAGCCACGCCGCCATCAGGACGGCCCTGGGCGGTGCGGGCAGACACAGAAATACACATGCTGACGGTCGCTGTGGAGCCCAGGGAGCGCGGCCCGAAGGAAGCGGCGGCCGAGAAGCCGAGGTCAGCAAACAGCGGCACCAGGCTCGCCGGCTCAGCGCCCACGCCCGGTGGGTCGCGGAGAAACGGAGAGGAACTGCTGAAAGGAGGTCACAGCGTAATGAGGATGCCGCGAAGAGCACCGCGGGGGGAAGTCCGAGTGGCGGAGACCAGGGGGGGTACACTGAGTCCGGGTGTCACCGACGCCTCACTGCCTCAGTGCCAGTGCCCCCACCAGGCCGGCCGCACCGAGCCAAGCAGCGCCGCCCCCTCCTGCGCCCACACGGCCAGGGCGGCTGGGATGGGCCTGAGCAGCACCGGCCGGGCAAACAGCCACCGCCCGTCCCTCCAGAGCGGCCACTTGTCCCGGCCGCGCTCTCCCAGCCTGTCTCCTGTGGACACTGAGCCACGGACACGAGATAGCAGCTTAAAGCGAAGCTCGGTGCGTCCACGAGCACAGAGGCCGGGCGAGGGCGAGGCACGCCGGGCTGGCGCGGCTGAGGGCGGGTGCTGGGCACCTGGGCGGGGGAAGGGGCCAGGGGAGCGGCTGGTTACCTGCCGGCCCTTCACCACGTGCTTGGGCACCGGCACCTTGAGCTCCAGGTCGGTGTAGTCCTGGGACCAGGTGTAGTTGTCCCGCACGGCTCCGTTGTAGCTGTCGGGGTTTCTCTGGAACTGCTCCTGTCTCCTGGAAAGAACCACAAGTCAGGCACCAGCCCGGCCACGGCCCCTCACACCCCAGCACGCGTGCTCGAGCCTCCTGGGAATGCTCACTTTACCACGCGTTTCTTTTTAAATCCACATCAGTCATCTTCCCTATACCCAGCATCAGGACTCAGCCCGCCGCAGCCCTCCCCGCAAGGTCCTCACCACAGGACCCGGCCGGCAGCGGAGCCGTCCTGACCCCAGAGCAAGAGCCGCATTCGGACGAGGAGGGCCCCTCACAGGCTGCTGCTGGCCCACGCGGACAGTGCGAGAAGTGTCCCGGAGCGGTGTCCACAGGACCCACAGGCGTGTCACTCCCCGAGGTCAAAACTCATCCACGTTCACTGCCGGCGTGGCTCAGGGGTGAGCATCGACCTATGACCAGGAGGTCGGGGTTTATTCCCGTCAGAGCACAGGCCCAGGCTTTGCACTCGATCCCTAGCTGGGGGTATGCAGGCGGCTGCCCATTAATGATTCTCTCTCATCAATGACGTTTCTCTTTCTCCCTCTCTGAAATCTACAAAAAAAATTTTTTTTAAATAGGGGAAAAAAGATGTTAGACATCACTGCAATCAAATATCCCCAGTCCTGCCCTGGTCCGTTGCTCATTGGTTAGAGCGTCTGCCTGCGGACTGAAGGGTCACTGGTTCAATTCCGGTCAAGGACATGTGTGGGAGGCAAGCAATTGATGTGTCTCTCACGTGGATGGTTCTTTCTCTCTCCCCCTCCCTTCCACTCTCTCTAAAAATCAATGGAAAAATATCCTCTGGTGAGGATTAACAAAAACAAAAAACAAGAAAAAACTGAATGACTGCTTCTGTACATGAAATCAAGGAGGCAGGTGGCTGGGATAAGGTGCCCACCGGTCAGACGCCCGCCACCGTGAACACCGGTGTCCGCCATGAGCTCCTGAGCTGACGGAGAACAACGGGCTCCGGAGTGGGAGCTCCTCCTGACATCACGTCAGTTATCCTAACGGAAAGAGGCGCTCCGCCTCTCACAGAATGTGAACGCGAGACGTACGCACTAAACCAAAAGTGGGTCATCTGTTCCGTAAATACAGCCACTGAGGGATGCGGAACTCTTAGTCTTTTAACCATTTTCTAGTTGTCCAAGAGGAGGCGGCTACTCCAATCACCAGGAGCTTCCGGTGAGCAGTGCCGACGGAGAGCCACCCTCCCCACTCCGGGGGCGGCCGGCGGGAGCAGAGCCTGGACACAGCTATGGGCCGTCATATCGAGATGCAGCACCAACACTCACTCAGCAGCGCAGACCGATGTCCAGCCACGGCCCGGCTCTCATCCCTCCCCACCCCCCAGCCAGCGATTGCCCCGAGGGGCACCTGGTGTGCCCACAGAGTGACTCACCCAGTTTACACCTGGCCTCCCAGCGAACCTCAAAGTCACAGCCCTGAGTTTCTACCCATCCTGACAGCCCACCCAGTCCTGTCAGGACCCCACTGCCACTCGAAACCCCCACCTTACTTCCAACTTCCAACTCACAAGCCCAGCCTCACGCCCCCGGGAGGCTGTGAGCTGTGGGTCACGCTGTCCCTCTGAGGAGAGCGACACTCTGCTGTCCTACCAGCAGGTCCCACGGGGTTTGGGGAAGCCGACACTGGGGGACACAGGCCACAGCGGGGTGGCTCGAACTCCTGCCTGTGCTGCTGACACTGGCATCAGATACCAAAATGCCAGATTCGTGAAGTCCAGTCCTGCTTCGGGTTCTTGGTGAGTAAAAGTTCGGCGTCCGGGAGAACGCAGAGATGGGAAGAGCAGGCGAGGAGGGGCCTGGGAGGCGGGGCCCAGGGAGAGAAGGGGTGGGAGGCCAGGGCTGACTGCGAGCCTGGGCCACCTCTGTCCTGGCCACAAACAACGGGCACTGCCCCAGCTGCTGACCGTCCCCGGCCGACCAGGGACGGGTGTGCCCAGCCTGAAAGGAGGCGCCGGCAGAACGGAGGCACCTGTCAGGAGTGCGGCCAGGAGCAAGGCCAGCTCTGCAGGAGATGGCGTGGCGAGGGGCCTGAGGAGGCGGGGAGCCGGGGACCCCGAAGAGAGCCTGTTGGGCGTGGAGGAGGCGTGAGCAAGCCCTCCTCACCGCAATCCAGCCCAGAGGGCGGGAACAGCCTCACCGCAATCCCAGCCCAGAGGGCGGGAACAGCGTTCCGGCAATCCCAGCCCAGAGGGCGGGAACAGCCTCACCGCAATCCCAGCCCAGAGGGCGGGAACAGCCTCACCGCAATCCCAGCCCAGAGGGCGGGAACAGCGTCACCGCAATCCCAGCCCAGAGGGCGGGAACAGCGTCACCGCAATCCCAGCCCAGAGGGCGGGAACAGCCTCACCGCAGTCCCAGCCCAGAGGGCGGGAACAGCCTCACCACAATCCCAGCCCAGAGGGCGGGAACAGCCTCACCGCAATCCCAGCCCAGAGGGCGGGAACAGCGTCCTGGCAATCCCAGCCCAGAGGGCGGGAACAGCGTTCCGGCAATCCCAGCCCAGAGGGCGGGAACAGCGTTCCGGCAATCCCAGCCCAGAGGGCGGGAACATTGTCCCGGCAGTCCCAGCCCAGAGGGCGGGAACAGCCTCACCGCAATCCCAGCCCAGAGGGCAGGAACAGCGTCCCGGCAGTCCCTGGCCCGCCAGCAGTGGGCCAACCGAGGAGAAACGGAATGGTTCCCAAGTCCCTCCCCACTGGACACTTAGTTGCTGCAAAGGAGAAACAGTAACTTGTCAGACACAGGAAACACCAAGAAAACCACCCTGGCCAGGGACGGCCTGCAAAGAGAAGTCCCACTGAGGACGAGGTGGCCCGTGCAGGGAGGAGGTGGCCCCGTGCAGAGAGAGATGAGGCCACGCTGGATCGAGGCCCTCGAGCGGCTGCAGCAGGGCCTGAGGCGGGGACACGTGGGAAGTCTTTGTATGAGTTCTGCAGCGTTTTTGTGCACTGACTGAGAGCAGAACGTGTTTTAAAGACCATAAGAAACAGACGGGGACTCTGGGCCCCACTGCGTGGGGCTCAGCACTCGGCCCCACCCGACGCCTGCAGCCCACACCGAGCTGCGGCCGCTGGACCGAGAGCCGTGGCTGTGGTTCAGGTTCTGGATGTGAACACGCACAGTTCACTTCTGAACTCATCACCAAAACGCCACAACAGACACCAACAGCCTGCATCTCAGAGAATCCAGGGCTGGAAACCCAGATGGATCACTGGTAGACAGGACCCCGAGCAAGCCCACAGCACGTGGACGGAATGAAGGCACAATCCCACAGGGCCACACAGAGGGAATGAAGGCACACCTGCCTTAGAAAGAAAGGCTCCAGCAGGCATGTCGATCCCTGATTCGAAGCGTGAATTCCACGTTTTCCCAAAGAGAATTTCTGGATGTGAACATGGCCCCCGGTGGCCATTAGGGAGAACTCCCTTTCATCACACACTCTGTGAGATTTCCTCTTTTATGGTTGTTCATCCTCACCCAAGGCTATTTTCCTATTGATTTTTAAAGAGTGGGAGAGAGGGGGAGAAGAGGAGAGGGGAGAGGAGAGGGAGAGGGAGAAAGGGAGGAGGAGAGGGGGAGAAGGAGAGGAAGAGAAACGTGCAAGTGGCAGAGACATCAATTGGTTGCCTCCCACAAGCATCATGGCTGGGGCCGGGGATCAGACCTGCAACCCAGGCATGTGCCCGACCGGGAATCGAACCCACAAGTCCTCGGTGCGTGGGCTGACACTCTAACCACTGAGCACACTGGCCAGGGCACACTTGCAACTTTCAAAAACATTTACCCTACATCCCCAGCCAGCTCACCCCACCACAGGCAGCAAAGCACAGACTGCAGGACTCTGGGCCAGCACTTGCTTTTCTAAACAAACTGATTTTGAGGGAATGAAAGAGAAGAGAGGGTTCCCAGCCGTGTCTCAGGCGGTTCCTTAGATTCTCTAGGAATGTAGGCTGTTTGGCGCCTATTGTAGCAGTGTAGTGACAACAGAAAAGCGATGGGCAGCAGGGGCCTTATTTGCAGATTTACACAAATGTCATCACTGCTATTTAGATTGGGACGTTACAGAAAACCGGACACTGACACCGGGCGGGGACGGAGGGGCAGGGCGGGATGGGCTGGCAGTGGGTGTGCGGGCGGGTGCGTCCTTCCGTCTCTCCCGTCCGTGATCGGGTGCCATGAAAACATCCTCGGTGGGTGCACGTCGTTTTCCCACGGAGAAAGCAAGCTGGCCAGGAGGCCTTGGTGGTACAGGAAAGCCCGCAGGGCGCTGGCTGTCCAGTCTGAGCAGGCTCTCTGCGCTGAGAGCTGCTCTCTCCGCACACAGGGCGCACCCGCGTCCCGCCCGGGCCCAGGACCTGCCGCTCGCCCACCGCGCTGGTCCAACCCCCACATGGTGACGCCACAAGCTTCTCCATCTGCAAGAAGCAGGCGGTTCGGGCTCTCACACCTGGACACACACTTCCCAGGGGGAGCACTGCCGCTGAGCCTCACTGTCCTCCTCCCATGGGCTCCCGAGCCGCCCCGGGCTCGGGCAGCCGCTCACCTTGCAGCACAGCTTCAGCCTCCAGCAGCTCCGTGGACATCGGTAGTGTCAGACACCCACCAGGCTAACCACTGCTAGGATGAAGCTAACAGCTATATGCTATAGGGAAGTGCAAAATAAAAACAAAAATGCAGCCTGGCAGGTGTGGCTCAGTGGTTGATTCCGGATCAGGGCACATGCCCAGGCTACAGGCTGGATCCCCAGGAGGGGACGAGCAGGAGGCAGCCCAGCCGACCAGTGATTCTGTCTCACCAGTGACATTTCTCTCTCCCTCTCCCTTCCTCTCTGAAAGCGATAATGACGTTAAAACGTTAAGCTCCTAAACCAATCATAAAAGGCAGTGCGCACACGGCTCAGCACTACCTCCCCGGCGGAGAACAGATGGCGAGGAGACACGTGCCCGGGGGCACGGCTTCCTGCAGGCACAGTGGACTAGAGCCGGGGGCTCGCTGAGAGCCGGGCCGGGCGCCTGCGGCCGAGGGCAGTGCCCGCACCGGGGAGGAGTGTGAGCACACCTGAGCTCCTCCTGCACACTGCGCACCCCCAGGGCACCTGGAGCCGCCACGAAGCCCAGCTCCCAGGCAGGAATCTACTTTCCTTCTTCTTTTCTGGAGAATTCTGTTTCTGATCCATCAAGGCAAAGCCAGAGGTGGCCCAGCCTGTCTGGATTCCCATCTCATCCCAGCACCAGCGGCAGCGACACCTGCCGGCCGAGCGGGGGACGGCAGGACAGTGGCAGCCCGGACCAGCCCGGCAGCCTGCGCTGGCAGCTCTGAGAGGCGCTTGCTGTCCCTCCCCAGCCCTGGGCACAGCACCCAGTCCTCTGAGTGCAGGCCCGGCTTAGGGCAGTCCCACAGGACCCTGAGCACCCCGGCACAGTGTCCTCAGCTGGACAACGTGGAGCTGGGAGCCGGCGGAGCCCAGCACTTCCTCAGGTGCCCCCACCCCCGCCGTGTGTCCAGACACGTGTGCCCAGACTCCCCTCCAAGGAAGCCCTGGGCAGGGGTGAGTGTAGCTCCAATTAAAACCCCTCCAACATCTCCTGGGCCACCCACACGCCCCACGGGGGTTTCCATGTAGAGACCTGCGGTCGGTCAGCGGCCCGGAGGGGCCGGGCGGAGAGGCCAGAGCTGGGTGGGCCGAGTGCCCGGTCGATGGCCCTTATGGGACCACACGTGTCGCACAAACATTCCAACAGTGAACTCTAGTGTAAAGTGTACACGTGAACATGGTTATAATAAGAACGTGTGTGCTGAAACCAGTTTGGCTCAGTGGTAGAGCGTCGGTCTGCGGACTGAAAGGTCCCAGGTTCGATTCCGGTCAAGGGCATGTACATTGGTTGCGGGCACATCCCCGGTAGAGGGTGTGCAAGAGGCAGCTGGTCGATGTTTCTCTCACATCGACATTTCTAGCTCTCTATCCCCTCTCTGTAAAAAATCAATAAAACATTAAAAAAAAAAAAAAAACGTACGTAAAATACAGATGCACACGCTTTATCATCTTACTGCATTTCCCCCAGGGCCTCTGCTGAATTGTTTAAATTCAACAAGCACGTCCAGACCCGGAGCAGCAGCTGCCGGGCTGGGAGCGGCCAGGCCCGGAGCAGCCGGGTCTGGTGCGGCCAGGCCCGGAGCAGCGACTGCCAGGCTGGGAGCGGCCAGGCCCGAAGCAGCCGGGTCTGGTGCGGCCAGGCCCGGAGCAGTAGCTGCCAGGCTGGGAGCGGCCAGGCCCGGAGCAGCCGGGTCTGGTGCGGCCAGGCCCGGAGCAGCGGCTGCCAGGCTGGGAGCGGCCAGGCCCAGAGCAGCAGCTGCCAGGCTGGGAGCGGCCAGGCCCGGAGCAGCAGGGTCTGGTGCGGCCAGGCCAGGAGCAATGGCTGCCAGGCTGGGAGCGGCCAGGCCCGGAGCAGCGGCTGTCAGGCTGGGAGCGGCCAGGCCCGGAGCGGCTGGGACCGGAGCAACCGGTCCCAGAGCAGCCGGGTCGGGTGCGGCCAGGCCTGTAGCAGCAACAGCCAAGTCCAGAGCAACTAGGTCGGGAGCGGCAGTGACCAGACCCGGAGCAGCTGGTTGTGGAACGAACCAGAGCAACAGAGGCCAGGCCCGGAGCAGCCAGGCCCGAAACAGCTCGCTCCTCGCCTGTCCCTGCCCACGGCTGCCTCTCAGACATGGCTGGAAACTTTTGCGGGAACTTGAGGGTCTGCTGAATCAAGTGATGAAGGCTTAGATCTGGATGTGTTGAGTTACTATAGCACTGGGGTGTTGATCTGTGAGTGCCTTGGGTGGGGCCTGGATGAGGCTGGTTGACCTATTTGGAAATGTCTTTTGTGTGAAGTATCATTGGGCATGTGGAGGTATTATTGATATGAGAAAATGCTAAGTAACAGATTTACTATCTGAAAAGGGATTTACTATCGGGGAGAGGGAGGGAGGAAGAGACTGAACATAAACTGTGCACCTATGGATGAGGACAATGGGGGATGGGGAGGGGGCAGAGGGTGGGGTGGGAACCTGGTGGAGGGGGGAAGAAATGAGGAACCTTTGTAATAATATGAACAATAAAGATTGATTTAAAAAAAAAAATAAATAAATAAATAAATAAATAAATAAATTCAACAAGCACGTGACAGACAGGAGGACAAGAGGAGTGGCCGCTGCCCACGGCTAGCACTGGAGAGCCTCCAGCAGTGGGCAGCCAACAGGAACCCGTGGAAGCCAGCGTCTCAGCCCTGGTCCCGGGGTACTGGCTTCTGGACAGGGTGCTGATGGACAGAGCTTGTGTGTGGTCATCGGAAGAGTAACTGCCTTAGTCTCCCAGTGACAGAGCCCGACCCACAGCTCACAGGGTGCAGACCCAGGGCACTGACGGGCGCCTGGGGCCCCCTGGGAGAGCAGGGCAGGCTGCCTCCACGCCCACTCTCAGACCCGCCGCAGCTGCAGCTCAGGCGGCAGTCAGGTGGGACTCCGAGACATGGCCGCCACTTCCTGCTTTGTCCGTGGACACCAGAGAGCTCCCGAGGGCTGAGGCCCTGCCAGGGCGCTGGCCGTGCCCGGCCGAGGTTTCCCTCCTGGCCAGCTGGGCTTCACAAACAGCGCAGGCTGCCAGGACAGCCGCTGGCCGGGAACAGACAGCGGCCTACAAAACCACCACAGCCAGGAGCGCTCTCACGTACTCAGAATCAAAGCCAAACCCCTTTTAATGGTTTTTAGAAGTTACAAAAATAGTACCAAAAACAGTAAAATAAAGTGTATGCTCATTGCAAAAAAATTAGAAAACATAAGGGACAAAGATGACAATGAAAACACTCAGTTCCACCGCTATTCATGTTTTCTTCCAGGCCTTCTCTCCGTTCAATAATAAACGTTTCCCAAACTTGTTATTAGTTTGAAGCCTGCTGTTCTCCTGACATTCTACCATGAGAATATGGGTAAGTCAGGGTTCGACAAAGGACCAGAACCAGAAGAGATACATTAAGAGATTTACCATAAGAAACGGGCTTTGTGCCTGTGCGGCGGCAAGGCCAGTCCAAACCCCAAGAGGCCACCATGGAGGCCAGAGACAGGCTGAGCTGCTGTCCCAGGCGACCCTCCCCAGCTGTCCAGGGCTGACCACCCAACAGTCTCCCTCACTGAGGCCACTCCACCGCCCTGGGCCCCCAAAGGCGCTCGCTGAGGACGTAACGGCCGTCCCCGCCCCAGCCAGCACTCCGAGGCCCGCCATGCGGTGTGCTCAGCGTCCGGCACTCTCCGGTCTGGCTGATGCAGTGATGCTGGAAGAGACGAGACGGGACAGAAGGAACTGCATGTCCCATCTTCCCTGTCCTGTCCAACCAATTCAGGGACAGGCTCCTGGAACAGGGGAGCCCTGGGGAGCCAGCAAAGTCCCCGGGGCCACCGAGGCAGGACACGGCCACGGCCCACCAGCCGGAGGGCAGGCGGCTGCCACCTGGAGGCTGGGAGAGCCCTCGCGGCCACGGCTCAGCCGAGGGAGGACCAGCCCGGACAGCAAGCACTCCCGATGCCAGTGAGCTCCCCGGGGCCGTGCCCTGCCTGCACAAGCCACCCTCCACAGGCCGTGAAGGGACCCAGAATAACCCGGCGTCCACACGCCCAGCATCCAACACAAAGCTACCAGGTGTGTGAACAACAGGTGACGGCCCAAATCAGGAGCCCATTCCGTCCACAGAAACAGCCAATGACAGGGACGATGAGACTTTCCACAGCGGCTGCAGGCACGTTTAACAATTTAGAGCAAAGCCAGAGAGAAGTCAAACTCTAAAAGAGGATCCGAGGGGATGGCAGAAGCATGCCTCCTGCTGTGGACGCGTGTGGGTGAGCTGAGGCCAGACCCACAGCAGGGGAAGGAAGTCTGAGGACAGGACCTTGGAGAAGAGACAACGAGAAAGCCTGGGCTCAGGGCTCAGAAATCCCCGCAGCATAAACACAGGGGATCCCCCCTCCACCTGCACCCGGAGCTCAGACTGCGGCGATGAGGAAGGGAACCGCCTTCAGGGGGCACTCCCCCCTTCAGAGACCCAGCGAGCGGAGACAGACCCCCCTCAGAGACCCAGCGAGCCCCCCGGAGACAGACCCCCTCAGAGACCCAGCGAGCACGGAGACAGACCCCCTCAGAGACCCAGCGAGCACGGAGACAGACCCCCCCCTCGGAGACCCAGCGAGCACGGAGACAGACCCCCCCTCGGAGACCCAGCGAGCACGGAGACAGACCCCCCCTCGGAGACCCAGCGAGCACGGAGACAGACCCCCTCAGAGACCCAGCGAGCACGGAGACAGACCCCCCTCAGAGACCCAGCCAGCATGGAGACAGACCCCCCCCCCTCAGAGACCCAGCGAGCACAGAGACAGACCCCCCCTCAGAGACCCAGCGAGCACGGAGACAGACCCCCCTCAGAGACCCAGCCAGCACGGAGACAGACCCCCCCCCCTCAGAGACCCAGCGAGCACGGAGAAGACAGACACTGAGTCCTGACGGGAACCACCGGCAACCTCTCTGTGCCAGGACGCCGCCCGGCCCGCTGAGACCAGCGCCAGGGCTGGGCACATTTGTCTTTTAAAAAGGCTCCGTTTAACATGCGACGAGAACATCCCCAGCCGTGAGGACCCCACCAGGGGCTGTGGGACCCCTCAGGGGGAGGCCCCTCCCAGCCCCTGCACGGGAGTCACACTGGAGACGAGCGTCCGCAGCCGAGGGCCCCTCCAGGCCCAGCCCTTTCTCTACGGAGTCCCAGGTGCACCAGGTGCACCAGCCCCCTCCTGCGCCCCCTCCTGGGCCCCGCCTCGCCGGCCACCATGCTGGCTGAGCCTCCCGGGGTGCTCCCCGTCCACCGTCAGCGTCACCGTCCCGAGCCTCCGCGTGCTGCCCCGCCAGGAGCTGTGCTCAGACAGCCGAGGGGGTGCGGGCGGGAGCAGGAGAGCGGAGGGACGCGTGGCTGAGGCAGAGAGGACGGGGCTCCCCGGTTGGCGCAGGGCAGGGGCGGGTTTCCAGACACGCACAGGAGCACAGGAGGCAGCCCAGCAGGGCAGACCTGTGTGGCCAGGCACAAACCGGACTCAACCCCGAGGAGCAGCGAGGGCACCGCCTCCACCCACTGACACGCCAGGGCACTCTGGTGTGCGGCCCCCTGAACCGACAGCCCCTGCAGGTGCGTGAGGCCGAGCACCCTGGTGCACACACCGCCATGTCCCGCAGGAAGGACTGCTGGAGCCCACAGACCCTGGCCTTCACGCTGAGTGACACGCACACGGCCTGACCCTACCAGGGACCAAGGAGGAAGGCAGCAGCCACTGCCCCCTGTGGAAGCAAATACTGTTCCTCGGCCTGCAAACACGAGGAGCTGAGTAAGTGCTGGCCGGGCACTTTTGCCCATAAGAACCACCCCCCCACACACACACACACACACACACCCCACCCCAACCCAACCCAACCCCGCCCCGCCGTGTCCAGCGAGAAAAGAGGTCTTACCTGGGAAGAGGTGGGGGCTCCCTTGGGGTCTGAGCAGCACCCGCTTCCGAGGCCGGCGGCTCCGCAGCCTCCTGGGAGCCGGGGGCCACCGCCTGCACGTCACGCAGCTGGCCTTGCGGCTCCGCAGGCCCGCCCGAGGCCCGGGCCGTGTCCGCGTCCGTGTCCGCGTCCGAGGTGTTGACCTCCACCTCCAGCTCCAGGGCAGGCACGGGCGCCTGCTCCCCCGAGGCCGCAGCTTCCGCCTCCGCAGCCTCCGCCTCCTTCCTCCTCAGCTTCTCCTCCAGCTCCTTCCTCCTCTTTTCATCGTCCTGGCGAGCCATGCGGTCGAAGGTCTGGAACATCTGGGAGCAGACGCGACCCAGCAATGAGCGGCGGCACCGTGGCAACGTCCAGGGCGAGAGAGGCGGCTCCCAGGGGGACACACCGCCCTGGGCTGCACCGAGCAGCTGTGAGCACCTCCGCGTCCGCAGACGTGCAAGACAAGCAAGACCCACAGGAGCCCACCCAGCCCTGGGCCGCCCGCCGTCACTCACACCCGCTGCCCGCAGCGCAGAAGCATGCTGCCCAGGGGCCGCGCCGGGTGTGGGCACCAACCCCACTGCAGGCGAAGGGGGTCCAGCTGGCCTTGGCTCCCCAGAACAGCGGGGCTCCCTGCACAGGCTGGGGAAAGCGTGGAAATTCACTCAGCAAACCCCGTGCCCTGCCTGCCACGGCAAGCACCCCCACCGACAGCTCCCGGAGGAGACGCGAGCCGCCGTCTCCTCCGCAGTCACACCCGTCTCCTCTGCAGCCAGCACAGACCACACCGACCGTGGGCAGGACAGGCTGGCTGCACACGCGGGCGTCAGGCTGAGGCGAACCCCCTTCTGCTGAGAGAACCCGGAAGACTTTTCCAGGGACGAGGGGCCTGAATCAGACCTTCAACCAAAGGCACCCCTTCCACTGGCACCACCTGTCCGAGGGCGGGGCCCCCACTCAGCTCCTCCCCCCTGGGGCAGGAAGGAGGGACACCCACCCTGGAAAGTGGGGCAGCCTCCCCACCCCAGCAGCCACGCTCCCAGTATTTACCCAGAGGAGCTGAACCCTCATGCCCACACAGAAATGTGCACACGGCAACTTCATTCACGCGTGTCGAAACTGCACCACCCTTCAGTAGGTGGCGGACACACGTGGGAAACCATCGCGCCAGGAAGACAGCGAGAGGACAGTCTGAAAGGCTGCATACGTCCGGTACGATTTCACCCGTCACCTCTGGACACGGCAAAGCCTGTCAGGACATCCCATGGCGGCCAGCGGCTCGGGAGGAGGAGGAGCAGGGGCGCAGGGATTTTCAGGGCAGTTTACGACTCTGAGTGATGGCCGTGGGAGGGGGGGTACGTGTCTGGCACCTGTCCCGCCCCGAGTGAGCCTGATGTGCACTGCGGGCTATGGTGATGGTGATGGTGATGTTGTCGGCGATGACAGATGCTGCGACTCCAGGGCGATGGCAGTGGGAGGCTGGGCACGTGGGCGCAGGGGGTTATGTAGGACGTCTGCTCAACTATGCCGTGAACCTAAAAATTCTCTTAAGTTCATGTGTTCTTGAATTTTTTCAGCTGAAAATTCTCACGAAAAGTGATGTTAAAGTTGGTCAGGGCTGCCGAGACCGGTTTGGCTCAGTGGATAGAGCGTCGGCCTGCGGACTGAAAGGTCCCGGGTTTGATTCCGGTCAGGGGCATGTACCTTGGTTGCGGGCACATCCCCAGTAGGGGGTGTGCAAGAGGCAGCTGATCGATGATTCTCTCTCATCGATGTTTCTAACTCTCTATCCCTCTCTCTTCCTCTCTGTAAAAAATCAATAAAATATATATTTTTTTAAAAAGAATAAAATAAATAAAATAAAATAAAAGTTGGTCAGGGCTGCCACTTAGGGAAAACCTTTTTTTTACAGAAGCGCGTGGCGTGGGGAAGGTCCGCTGCCTGCGTAGACGCTCGCGGTGGACAACAGCTGAAGACCAGGAGCTAGGCGGAGAGGAGCCTGCCTCTCCCAGGGTGGGTCCCTCGGGCCGTGCACCAGGCTTGCAGGGAAGTCTGAGAAGCTTGAAGACACCCAGCACCCCACCAGCAGGGCAGCACCCACAGGAGGGCCTTCTGCATCACCGCAGACGGGAGGTCAAGAGCCACCTGACCCACGGGAGGTGACACTGCAGCACCTTTTACGGGTTATAAAGCGCATGACAGACAAGACAGCGTCAGTGACTCGGCCCGTACAGCGCAGGGACCACCACGGCTCTGAGTGAACCTGTCCCCACATCCCAGTGGAGGCATCACTATGCCGGTGACTGTGTTCCTATGCCAGCAGCACCCCCGCCCCCATCCTATCCCGGAATCTGCGCTGACCCAGCCTCTCCACGCCGTGCCCCATGCTGACCTCGACCAACGCCTCTGTGGGTAAAGGAATCTTCGATCTGCCCAGACAACAGTGGGGGGGAGAGGGAACGGAGTGCTGGCGGTGAAGGCTCCTGGCAGTGCTGACAGGAGGAAGCACTTCCAGAAAACACCAGCCACCGGCTGGGAACTGCCCTTGGTGCTGGTGAGACTCCCCCGTCCACCCCCACTCCTCCCGCTCTACAGCCTCTGCTTCTCCCCTCCCTCCCCTGCCCATGCCCCAAGGGCTGCCCTCCACCTTCAGCTCTTCTCTCCTTCAAACTGCCCAGCTCCTGTCTCCTGCAAGATCCAATCCCTCAGCCCCATCAGCCTGCATACAGGCAGGGGCTCCTGTCTGCATCGCACATCCGACTGGTCTCACACTGGCCCTTTCGCCTAAGCTCAAATGGCGGTACAGCTAATGCGCTGTCATTACACCAGGCGCCCACGTCTGAAACCTCAGGTCATCTGCTTCACCTGCCCCCTCCCTCTGCCCTGGAAGGGTGCGTGGAGCAGAGTAGGTTCTTTATACACTGACACCAGACACGTGAGCTACCTGTCTGTCCACCAGCAGAAGGAAGGCAAAGGCCGGCCTTTCAGGCTGCGTTAGAATTAAGTCAGGTGGCGCCTGCAGTGTGAGGCTCCTCCCATAATAATCAGCACATACCAGCGCCCAGCGGCTGCTCCTTTCTCCTCCCTGCACGCTACCTCCACCCTGGATAACAGGGTGCCCACCCTGCTGTGGGATGGGTGAAAAAGAAAGAGCTGGAATCACAAAAAGGATGAGTGTGTGGAATCCTATAATCTTGCTGAACTGGCACCCTCACCTGCCACATAAAACTCAACCATGTCTGCCGAAACCGGTGTGGCTCAGTGGACTGAAGGGTCCCGGGTTCAATTCCGGTCAAGGGCATGTACCTTGGTTGCGGGGACATCCCCAGTAGGGAGTATGCAAGAAGCAGCTGATCTATGATTCTCTCTCAGCAATGTTGCTGGCTCTCTATCCCTCTCTCTTCCTCTCTGTAAAAAATCAATAAATATATATATTTTTTTAAAAAAATATATTTTTTTATTGATTTTATACAGAGAGGAAGGGAGAGAGATATAGAGGTAGAAACATCGATGAGAGAGAGTCATCAATCAGCTGCCTCTTGCACACCCCCTACTGGGGATATGCCCGCAACCAAGGTACATGCCCTTGACCGGAATCGAACCCGGGACCCTTCAGTCCCCAAGCCGACGCTCTACCATTGAGCCAAACCGGTCCCGGCAATAAAATATATTTTTTAAAAAAACAAAAAACCAACCATGTCCATTTCCCAGAAACATCCATGGAGTTCAAACTGCCAGATGCCCTCACCCAGCGCCCTCACCCAGCGGCACTCAGACGCTGAGAGGGCGAGGCACAGCCTCCAGCTCTGGATGAGCCCGTGCCAGACACCGTCATCTCCGTCATCTCCGGCAGTAGCTCACTCCTCCGCAGGCACAGCTGTCGAGGGGACAGGTGCGCGTGCCAGAGGACCTGGGAGGCCCCACCAGCGTTTCCGGCTTCTTGGGTTCCTACAAGCAGGCTCCGGGCTTGGCTGAGCGAAGTCCCACCTCCCTGTGAAACCTCTGATGTCCAAGCCTACCCCCTCCTCCCAGCTGGCTGTCACATACTGGCCTCGCACAGGTCTCTGCTCTGATGTGTTTCACCTTCTCAAATGTCACAAGCGTCACAAGGAAGCCGACACGAACACCCTCATTAAATACCCACCCCGCAGTGCCTCGCCAACACCGCTGGCAGCTGAGTGCGACTACTTGTTACATTCCAAGGAGCACAGCCAACTTCGGCCGGTGAGTGTTAACAGACCTCAAACACACAATGCATGTAGCCTGGGACACACAGGAAGATGCTCAAGCGCACTGCCTCAGACCTGGGAAGCTGCATTTCAAACAAGGGACCACACCCACAGAAGCCACAGCTCACCAGTCCCCCCGCTGCCTCCAGCCCGCGGCCCTGGGCGCGCAGGTCCGCGCTCCCACCCCGGACCGGCAGCCCCGGCGCCCCCGCGGGCCCAGCGCGGCGGGCGCTGAGCTCCTCTGACACCCAAGCGCGCCCGGTGTCATCCGGGCCGCAGAGCGCCGGGCCCGCTCCCGCGAAGAGCAACTCGATACGGACCAGCGGCTCTGCTTACTCGCAGCCCCGGGCCGGGAGGTGAACCCAGGCCAGCGCCGGAGGGAGAAACTGAGGCCGGGCGCGCAGGGAGGGTCTGGGGCTCCGGGGAGGATGCTCCCGCGCCCGCCCCCCCCCGCCCCTGGGTCGCCCGGCCGCCCCGGTCACCTGCAGCACCAGCGCCTGCGCGGCCCCGGGCGGGAAGCCCATCCGGTCGGTCGGGTGCCGCAGCAGGCGGTAGAAGTCCGTCTTGCGGTAAAGGAAGCCGAAGAGCACGCGCAGGAAATCCTGGACGTTGCCCACATGCTGCAGGATGCCCAGCAGGGCCTGGTCGTACAGCTCGGCCGCTCCGGGCTCCATGGCGTCGCCGACTGGAGGGAACTCGCTCACGGCGGGCCGGACGCCGGCCTCGGCTACTTCCGGTGCGTCGCGGTAACGGCTCCGCCGCCCGCGGGCCCGCGAAACTTCGGTCCGCGCTCGCTCGGCCTCGCCGCAGGCCCCGCCCCGCCGCGCCGCGCCGCCGGCCCACCCGGGCGGCCTCCTGAGGAGGGGACGTGGGCCCCCAAGTGGCTCCTAGACGCCCGAGGGCGGGGGCTCCGCGGCTGAGGGCGCCTAGTGGCCACCTTGGAAACGGGCGGAAGAGAGTGCGCGGCGGCGTCACGCGCCCGGTGTTTTCACGTGATCCGGCGTCATCACGTGGTCTCCCCTCCCCAGAGCTGCGGGGTAAACAAACTGCGGTCTGTCCTCTATTGAAATGCAGTCAGTCAGCGGGGTGAAGCTCGCTTTGCCCTTCGATGCCTATTGCTAAGCGGAGCCGGTGGGAAAGCTGAGGCGCAGCACCGCCTTCCGGAAGAGGCAGGCTGTGGGACCAGTCATCCGGCGCCGCGGTTGCCAGGGCAGGTGTGGGAAGAGTTTGGCTGGGTGAAGCTCAGGGCCCTGGACCTTTTCCGTGTGGTGTCCGTGAGGGACACCTGTGGGCTTCCAATGGCCACAGCAGGAACCATATGACCAGCCAATTAACAAAACAAGTAAGGCAGCATTATTCTGTAACCGAGGTGCAACCTGAACGTGTGTGGTCCATACTGATACGTGTACACACAGTGCCTTCAGGATGCAGGAGCTGGGATGTGCCTCCCATCCCTAAGTGTGGGTAGTGCACAGGGACTGCCCCCCAAGGAACACCGCCCGGAAAGGGGAGAAAGAGCCCCTGTAGGGAGGAAACGCCTGACAGACCACCTCAGCCAGGTGACCACCATCACCACAGTGATCAGCCATGGCAGTAGCACCTGCCCTGATATGGTGTGCTGAGACTGTCAGTTTCCCTCCCCCAAACCCATCACCTCAGTCTCATCGGGAGAGAAACACCAGGCAAACCCCATTTAAAGGGAATCTACAACACACCTGACCAGTCCTCCAAATTGTCAGGTCATCAAAATCAAAGTCTGGCCTTGCCAATGTGGCTCAGCGGTTGAGTATCAACCAATGAACCAGGAGGTCAGGGTTTGATTCCTGGTCAAGGAACATACCCAGGTTTCAGGTTTGATCCCTGACCAAGGCTCATCTGAGAGGCAACTGACTGACGCTTCTCTCTCTCTCTCTCTCTCTCTCTCTCTCTCTCTCTCTCAAATCAATGGATACATACCCTCGGATGAGGAGTAGTAATAATAATAATAGACATTCTGGTTGCCACCAGCAGGGGGTGCCTCCCTCCCCCAATGCACTGGCTTCCCCAGCAGGCTGAGTACTGCCTCCCTCACAGGCTGTCGCAGGAAGCGAGCCGCTGTGGGTCCCCGCACTGGCCAACACCACAAGGCCGGGGCCTCCATGGCTCCTGGTTTGGGAGAAGCTGCTCGCCGCTCCTGAAGGGCACACAGTGACATGGCCACCTTCTGGAAAGGGGAAGGGAAAACACAAACTGAAACCTCCCTAATTCACCCTCCCACACATGTGCCGGGTCCATTACAAAAGTTATCTTCCTTTTAACATATTTTTAAATACATTTTATTGGTTTTTTACAGAGAGAGAGGGAGAGGGATAGAGTGTTAGAAACATCGATGGGAGAAAAACATCGATCAGCTGCCTCTTGCACACCCCCCACTGGGGATGTGCCCGCAACCAAGGTACATGCCCTTGACCAGAATCGAACCTGGGACCTTCCAGTCCACAGGCTGATGCTCTATCCACAGAGCCAAACTGGTCTTGGCCCTTTTAACATATTTTTATTGATTTTAGAGAGGATAGGAGAGGGAGTGAGGAACAGAGACAACAGTGATGAGGAAGAGTCATCGATCAGCTGCCTCCCGCACACCCCCTCCTGGGGATGGAGCCGGAAACCACCACCTCCTGGTTCGTGTGTTGACCCGGCTGGGCTACAAAAAGTATCCTCACGCCAGAGGCAACCAGAATAGGACATGAGACATAAAACTCCATTTATGCTCAGTGACACATTCTTCCTCCAGTGCATGGCACTGAGCAGGTGCATTCCTGGGCTTGTGCTTCTCCAGGGAGGCTGAGATTTGGCCATCTTAGTGCGCCAGCACTCCAGGCCTGTCCCGGGAGCTCACAGCCTTGAAGACACATAGCAGCTTTGACTGGCAGCGGCCACCTTAGTAATCAGTGCAGCTGGAGGCCAAACTGACGGCATTTCCAGTGGGGCCCACCCATGACCAGCGTCTTCTCCAGGACTCTCTCCCCGATGAGGGGCAGCGACCTCCCCGCCCCTCCCTGTCTGCCTACAGGGTGGGGCTTGGTTCTCGGGGATACTGAGCAGAGCTGAAGACTCTCCGACTCCAAGCGGGGCTTTGTTTCACTGAAGGACTGGTGGGTGTAAAGGGGCAGCTGTGGGCGAGTCTGGTCTGGAACCAAGCCAGCCTTTCTGTGTCTGAACCCCAAGATCCAGGTCCCGGGAAGAAGGAGGCTGACCAAGGCTTGAATGGCTTGGAACCAGGGAGCTGCTGCCCGGGTGGAGTGTGCCTGGGCACCTGGCGGTCAGAGGGAGTCCCAGTGTGAGCACCCCACAGGCACAGCACTCCGCCAGGGCCTGGGAGACAGATCATGGTCCCCATGGGAACCCTCTCGGCCCCTAGAGCCTGCTCATATCTCTGCTCACTGAGGTGGGAGAGCTGCCGGGGTCGTCCCCGCTCTCAGCAGGATGCTGGAAGCTGTGGTTGACGTAGGTGCCGTTGGCCTGGCTCACCGGGATGGAGTGCTTAGAACAGGAGGCCTTCCTGGCCACGGCCGCCTCCTCCGCCCGCTTCTGTTCCAACACCAGAGCCATGTTGATGTCAGGCCCTGCAGAGGGACAGACAGAGGCATGGTCACGCGCCTTCCCGCAGGTGCTCCCCACTGCCAGGGGCTCCTCCCTGGGCGGGGCGGGCCTGCGGAAGGGGACCACGCACCCAGGTAGCTCAGGATGACCGGCAGGAAGACCAGGCCGTGCAGCAGGCCCAGCAGGGTGATGAGCAGGTTGAGACGGAAGAAGAAGATCTGGATGAGCTGGGCCTTCGCCAGGCCCAGGATGAGGATGCCCGGCAGGTTGGTCATGGCCACGCCAGCAAACACCTAGGGTTGCACACGCGTGTCAGGCTGGGCACGCAGCAGCAGCGGCAGCCGGCGACGGTCCCCACGGCTGGCCGCCCACTCACCGCGCTGCCCATGGAGATGGTGGCCTCCTTGGCCCGCTCCAGCCGGGTAGGCTTGGTGCTGACCGCGAAGGAGCGGGTGATGTGGGACACGAACTCCACAGAGATGCCCACCGCCTGTGGGCAGAGAGGGGCGTCAGCTCCAGAGGGCCGGGGCGGGTCTCCGCCAGGCCGGCGGCACGCCCCGGGGGGCCCCCGAGCCTGCGGTTACCGTGACCAGGTTGATGAGGGACACGGCGTTGTAGCTGATGCCCCACAGGGCCATGAAGCCCACAGTGTCCACCAGGATCATGATGATGGAGAAGAGGTTGATGAGGCCGGAGCGGAGGTCCATGCCCAGCAGCAGGCAGCAGACGGCAAAGGTGGGCAGCAGGCAGAGGCTGAGCATGAAGAGGCCCTCGGGCACCACCGTCAGGTACTGCTCGTAGAACACGTTGGTGATCCTGGGGGAGCAGGCGGGTCACGCGGCGCCCCGCCCCGCCCCGCCCCCGCCCCCGCCCCCCACCAGGAGGAAGCACAGCTTCCCCAGGTCCGGCCCGCTGCCCCCACCCCCTCGGCTGGCCCAGGCCTTACGTGTAGGGGAAGACCTCGAAGGCCGGGTCGGTGCCTGGCACCTTCCGCAGGCCGGCGGTGATGTTGGCGGCCAGCGCCCGAGTCGCCCGCAGAGCCTCCGTGAAGTCCTGCGAGTTCTTCAGGGGCTTGTGGTAGGCCATGAAGCGCGAGGCTGGTGTCGGCCCGGGGGCAAGAGGCAGAGCTCAGAGCCGGCTCCCGGCACCCTCAGGGCCCAGGGGGATGGGCGGCAGGGGCAGGGGGGTCTGGCTCAGGGCTCTGCTGCCTCCATATTGGGCAAAGGGCCTGCGGTTGGGAGTGGACCTGCCTCTGACGCATGCAGCCACAAGGCCTACCGTGGACCCAGTGCTGTCTGAGGGTTGGGGTGGGGAGGCAGGAGGGGAAGTGTGAGGTGGAGGATCTGAGTGAGGACCTCCAGGGGAGGCTAGAAGCCCCATTGGAGGAGGAGGAGAGGGATGCGGATGGAGGGGGTCCCTGAGGCTCACGGCCCCGGAGCCACTGACTCCCTCCCCACCACCCGAGGCTGCACTTACCCACAACCTGGCCATCTTGGTCCAACTTCACGGAGGTGCTGTACGCTGCCAAGCCCCTGGGGTGGGCAGAGTAAAGGTTTGGTTGGGGTCAAGGCTCCCGAAGACACCCTCCACCAGCTCCCCACCTCCCTGCACCCCCACCCCACACCCTGCGGGCACCCCGCGCGGCCTACCCTTTGGGACACTTGATGTTGGGGGGATCGCTGAGGAACCAGGGAAGGTACTTGTGGAACTGCTCCGCCGACGGCCGCACAGGCCCAAGAGTGAACCCCACGCAGTTCTTCAAGCAGGCCACCGAGCCTGCAGAGAGAGTGCGTGGGTGGGGGCACCCTCCCGCCCCGCTGTGCCCTCACGCCCTGGCGCCCGTGTGCGCAGGAGCACTCTGTCTCTCTGTAACCGTGGGGGCGGGTGCCCTCTCCACCATGGAAGCTATGAACGGATGAGGAAGGGAGGTTTGGGGCAGAGAAACAGCCCACGGCTGCGGGGCCCTCCACCCCACCTACAAACGCAGCTGCTCCGGGCCCGGGCCACGGGCCGCCCGGCGCGCCCCCCACTCCCGCCGCGTGAGAGCCAGCGTGCCCCAGAGCATGGGCACGGCTCAGGAGCATGTGCGAGGGCCCGTGTCCACCCCCTCGGGCTCGGGCACCCACACGTGTTCTGTGCCTGTGTCCCATCCCAACTGAGCCTTTAGGAGGGTGTGAGGGGCTAAGGGAGCCCCCCCTTCCCTCCTTCCTCTTGCCTCAGTTTCCCCGAGTTGTGGGGCCATGAGCCCCCGGAGGCCTCTCACTCACTGACAGTCGAGGGGCAGAACTGGTCCTTGTTGGGGCCAAAGGCGTACAGGCGGCAGCAGGAGGACGGTGTCAGCCAGTCAATGAAGTCATCCACCCAGGAGGAGGCGGGGATGGCCAGGTAAGACCTGGGGGTCGGGGAGGAGCTCAGGGTCAGGACCCTAAGGTGAGTGGTGGGTCCTTCCCACGGCCCCACCCCCACACTGGCCTCCGCAGGCACAGCAGCAGGTGGGCAGCTGGGTGGGACCAAGAAGGCGGGAAGAGGGGGCAGAGGGAGTGGGGGACACAGGGGCACGGGGAGGGGAGGGAAAGAGGGGGACACAGGGGCACGGGGGTGGGGGGAGACACGGACAAGGGCAGGGGCGGACACTCACTGCTCGGGGAACTCAGTGGCGTACTGGATCTTCTGGGTCAGGGAGAAGCTCTCGCAGCCGGCGCTGGAGCAGATGCTGTCCATGCCCGCCTTACTGGAGAAGTTGTAGCCCCCGGTGGTGACAAAGTAGACCGGGGCTCCCACCTCAAAGTAGCGGTTCAGAAACAGGAAGTAGTCGAGCAGGTACGAGTCCTGGAAGGGAGACAGCCCATGAGGCTGACCAGATGCATCACAAGGGGCTCGATCCCACTCCCACTCTCAGGGCTCGCCGGGGCCCTCACAGAGGGACCTGCGGGACTCCACCCATGGACCCACACACATCATAGGAGTCCCAGAAGGAGGATGGAGAGAAAAGAGAGGCAGAAGGATTATGTGCAGAAATAATGGCCAGAATTTCCCAAATTTGATGGAAGATATAAATATAAACACCCAAGAGCCCCTGTCCAGTGTGGTTCAGTCGGTTGGAGCATCATTGCAGACACCAAAGCTGTTGAGTTATATTCCTGGTCCTAGCATATACCCAGGTTTTGGTTTTCGATCCTCAGTTAGGGTGCATATGGGATCTCTCTTTCTCCTCTCTCTCTCTCTCTCTTTCTCTCTCTCCCTTCCTCCCTCCCTCAATCCCTCCCTCTTTCTCTCAAAAAATAAAAAATAAAAATTAATAAAATAAAATAACTCCAGAGACCCACACCAAGGCCCATTATAATCCAGCTGTTGAAAGACAAAGACAAAGGGGGGTTTTGCAGGCAACAAGATAGGAGAGACCTGTGACTACAAAGATCCCCCATGTTGTTATAAACGTCTTGCTCATTGGGAATGCTGGGGGCCGGAGGGCAGCAGGTGTGTGTACTCCAAGTGCTGAAGGAAGGAGGACTGTCTGCCAAGCATCCTCTTCCTCCCTTTTGCCTCGTTGCCACAGAGAGAGCAAGATGGGTCCCAGAACTCTCCTGGAGCACTGAGGACACTCGGCCGGGGTTCCGGTTCTTGCCGCATCTGCTCAACGCGCCGGGTCTGACCCGGAAGTACGGCCTCAGCGTGTGCCACCATGTTCCCGTCAGGACGGGGGGCGGGCTTCATCAGTGGGACTCAGCGACCTTCCATGGATGGGTCGCTCAGGACGTCCACCTTATGACAGAATGCTACTTCTTTGTTCATAAAATAATTTTTTTAAAGATCCTTCATATAAAAAAAATATTTAAAAAAAAAACAAACAAAAAAAAACAGTTCTTCAAGAACGAGGGACCAACGGAGACACTCCCAGTAAGCTAAAGCTGGAGGAGACGTTACCACAGGACCTGCCCCGCGAGAACGCCAACAGGAGCCCTCCGGGTAGAAGTGAGAGGCCGTTAGATTATATAACTCAAAGCCACAGAGGAAAACAGGAACCCTGCTATGGCAAATGCAGCTGACCCTCGAACATGCAGAGGTTAGAGGTGCCAACCTCCCACCTAGTTGGAAAACCCCAAAAAACTGAACTACTAATTGACCAGAAGCCTTATCAATAACAGAACAGTGAATTAACACATATCCCGTAGGGTGCATGTAGTACATACTGTGTTCTTACACTAAAGTAAGCTAGAGAAAAGGAAGTGCTGATAAGAAAATCACAAGGGCCCGGCCAGTGTGGCTCAGTGGTTGAGCGTCGACCTATGAATCAGGAGGTCGCAGTTTAATTCCCTGCCAGGGCACATGCCAGGGATGTGGGCTTGATCCCCAGGTGTGGGGCATGCAGGAGGCAGCTGATCAGTGATTCTCTCATCACTGATGTTTCCATCTCACTCCATCTCCCTTCCTCTCTGAAGTCAATAAAAAAATATATTTTAAAAAAAGAAAGAAAGAATTGTGCATGTGCTTAATGCTGTTGAAATGTACACTCAAAAAATAAAATAAAATAAAAAGAACTTCAAGACAGTCCCTCACCAGCCAGGCACTTCCTGACCTCCGGGACTGGGCGCCGGTGGTGCCAGCCCGGAAAGGGCTCTTGCCGTCCAGACCGTCCTGGGCTGCCCAGGGCTGCCCGCTGGTGTTTCTCTTCCCCTCGAGACAGCCCAAGTACGCATCCATAGATGCGTGGCTAAACAAAACGCGAGATATGTATATGAATATGTGTGTGTATTCGCCTTAGAAGGCAGGAAGTGCTGACACCTGCTACAACACGGGTGCATCTGAGGCCATTACGCTGAGTGAGATAAGCCAGTGACCAAAGGGTAAATATTGGATGATTCCCTAACTCAGAGACAGAACATAGCATGGCGGTGCCATGGCTGGGAAGGGGAGTGAGGAGTGTCTGTTTTGGCAGACGGGGTCTCTCCCCATCCACTCTAGAAGGATCCTGCACCCCGACTATATGGCTGCCCCCCTGCTGTGTCCGAACCCCCCTCCCCCCGCCCCGAGGCCCTCGGCCACGTGCCAGCTCACCTTGGGCAGGGCCAGCTCCTGGTCCAGGCCCACGCTGATGTGGCCCATGAAGTAGAGGCCCAGCCCGAACAGGGCCAGGAACAGCAGCACCTGCGGAGGGAGCCGGTGAGTCACAGCCATGGCTCCCACGCTCCCGGCCTGGCTGGCTGCCTGGCTATTCTCAGAGGCATTCCAGCTGAACCTGAGTCCCTGCCGCCACCCCCACCCCGGCTTCTGCCCCGGACCTGGGTGAGCCTCCCACGGCCCAGGACCATGAGGTGAGGGTCGGGCTGAGCAGCCCCCGCCGCCCGCCCGGGGGTGAGGACCAGCCGCCCGCCCGCCCACTCACCACGACCACGCGGGTGGCCCGGTGCAGCAGGAAGGGGGCGTAGACCTTGCGGAAGAAGCGGAGCAGGTGCCCCTCGCGGGGGCTGGGCGGGGGCAGCTCCTGGGCGCGCAGGCAGCAGCAGACGTCCAGCCGCGAGGCCTGTGGAGGCGGCCGCTCAGGGTGGCCCACAGTAGCCCAGGCCGCCACCCTCCTCCCCACGGGCACTCCCCACCCGCCTCGCCTCCCTGTGCGCACTGTGTGCAGAGGCAGCAGCTCCTCGACGCGGGCTGTAGGCTCATTCTGAGACCCTGACCCTCACACACTTTGGGGAGTTGGATCAAAGTTCCCAAAATGACCAAAACAAAATGCTTTTCTGAGGGACGTGGGGACGACAAGGCCCAGACGTTCCCGCACAGCATCCTGCCCCAAGCCCTCTCCGAGCCTCTCTGCAAAGTGAGGGTCCCCCTCCCTCTGCCCCCCCAACCCCCACCGTCCACAACGGGCTAGACGGTCCCCACCTCCTGCCTCCTGCTGTCGAGGGACACCAGGGCCACAAAGGCCGACATCTGCAGCAGGAAGTCCAGGATCAGGGCGAGGCCGGAGGTCAGCGCGAAGGTCCGCACAGCGGGCATGGGGGTCAGGGCCCCTGGGGACAGAGGGGGCTGTCAGGACCGGTGTGTGCTCACGGGGCAGGGGACTACCCGCACCCGCTCTCCGGCCAGGCGGGGGCAGGGCGGCTCACCCAGGAAGAAGCAGACGGCCTCGGAGACGCTGCAGAGCAGCATGCTGGGCCCCACGCTGCCCAGCGCCCGGCCGATGTGCGCCTCCCGCCGCTCCCCGGGCCTCCGGGGCAGCCTCTGTGAGGGGGACAGCAAGGACGGGTCAGGGCCGGCCAACGGGTGGGCGGGGCCCTCTTGCCCGCACAGCGTCGCCCAGAGTCCCGGCTGAGCCTGAGGGCCGGCCGGCTGGCCTTCCCAGCCCCAGCAGACCCTGCCGTCCCAGCCCCCCTTCTCAGCCTGGCCCAGAGGGATGCGGGTGTGTTTGGGGTGTCCGTGGCATCCTTGCCCCAGTGGCCACTGGGACCTCAACATCCACCCACAGCGGAGGCTACATCAGCTGGCTCCCTTCCCTGGTCGCTGCCTGGCGCCCAGCGTGCGGCCGGACCCCTGGGCGAGGGCGGGTGTGGGGGTGACGAGCCCACAGCAGGGCCTCTAGGAATGAGAAGGCTCAGGGAGGGACGCCCAGGAACCACACGGGCGTCTGTGTGTGTGTGTGGGGAGCACCTGGGAGCCACATGGGCGTCTGGGGGAGGGAGCACCGGAATCCACTGAGGGCATCTGGGGAGGGGGAGCGTCCAGGAGCCCACGGGCGTCTGGGGCCGCAGGCGCCCGCACCTGGTACTCCAGGACGAAAATGAAGATGTTGTCCGCGCCCACGGCCAGCACCAGGAACGGCACCACTTGCAGGACCACCAGGGAGGAGGGGATGCCCAGGTAGGCGAAGAAGCCCATGGCGGCCATGACAGCGCCCAGCACCACGGCCACCCCGCCCAGGCCCAGCGTGACCTTGGCGTCCACCTGCAAGGGGATGGGGATGGGGATGGGGTCAGCCTCCCGTGCGGCTGGCGATGGGCCCACGGGTGCTGGGGGAGTCTCGGGGGGTGTCCCCTGAGACAGACGTCTGGCTGGAAGGTACCGATGCCCCCCACGCGCCCCCCACACCCCCCTCACCAGCATGCGGCGCCAGCTGGTGTAGCTGCCCAGGGCCAGGGAGATGTACAGGAAGATGACCAGGTAGCTGATGGCAAAGATGGGCAGGTCCTGGGCTGTGGTCCGGCTGATCTCGTCCTCCAGGGAGCGCTGTGGGCACACCACCAGCCCGCTGACCCTGAGCCGTGTGGGCCACCCGGGGAGCAGCGGGCGGGGCCCGGGAAGCCACCCCAGCCACCCGGGTGTCCCCGAGCCACACCCGCGGACTGGCCTACCTCCGCCATGAAGGTGACCTGCAGCTTGCCGGCCATCTTCCGCTGGAAGGCTTGCACCTCCTCCAGGAAGGCCCCCTCCCAGAGCCTGGCCTGGGCCAGCCGGGGGTCCCCGGGCGGGTAGTTGTTGAGGGAGAAGGTGAGGATCAGGGCCTCCGACTCCGAGTAGTCCTTCCCTGGGAGGACACGAGCTCAGCCCCCTCAGCTCACCCCGCCCGTCCCCCTTCCCACGAGGCCCTGTCCAGCCTGCACCCACTTCCCGGGGGCCAGCGGCATGGAGCCGAGCCTCCGAGGGCGCCGGGAGAGGAGGAGGCGGCGGGGGCGGAGGGTCTGCCTCCCACCCGGCTCCCCGCAGTCACCGGGAGAGGAGGAGGCGGCGGGGGCGGAGGGTCTGCCTCCCACCCGGCTCCCCGCAGTCACCCCTCCCCCAGCCAGCCCCTCGCCTCCCAGGTGCCCCGCTTACCTTTGTAGCCCCCCACGGCCAGAAAGGGGAACACGGGGGCCCCGTAGTCAGCCATGCAGCTCAGGGCCAGGGCCGTGCCGTCCTTGAAGGTGAGCGGGGCGCTGCGGAAAGAGGAAGGACCTCCCAGGACCCACTCATGCCCCTGCCTCACACCTGCTCCCCGGGCCTCACACCTGGTCCCCCCGGCCTCACACCTGGTCCCCCGGGCCTCACACCTGGTCCCCCGGGCCTCACACCTGCTCCCTGGGCCTCACACCTGCTCCCCGGGCCTTACACCTGCTCCCTGGGCCTCACACCTGGTCCCCCCGGCCTCACACCTGGTCCCCCGGGCCTCACACCTGGTCCTCCGGGCCTCACACCTGGTCCCCCGGGCCTCACACCTGGTCCCCCGGGCCTCACACCTGCTCCCCGGGCCTCACACCTGGTCCCCCCGGCCTCACACCTGGTCCCCCGGGCCTCACACCTGCTCTTCCGGGCCTCACACCTGGTCCCCCGGGCCTCACACCTGCTCCCTGGGCCTCACACCTGCTCCCCGGGCCTTACACCTGCTCCCTGGGCCTCACACCTGGTCCCCCCGGCCTCACACCTGGTCCCCCGGGCCTCACACCTGGTCCTCCGGGCCTCACACCTGGTCCCCCGGGCCTCACACCTGGTCCTCCAAGCCTCACACCTGGTCCTCCGGGCCTCACACCTGGTCCCCCCGGCCTCACACCTGGTCCCCCGGGCCTCACACCTGCTCTTCCGGGCCTCACACCTGGTCCTCCGGGCCTCACACCTGCTCTTCCGGGCCTCACACCTGGTCCCCCCGGCCTCACACCTGGTCCCCCCGGCCTCACACCTGGTCCCCCCGGCCTCACACCTGCTCTTCCGGGCCTCACACCTGGTCCCCCCGGCCTCACACCTGGTCCCCCGGGCCTCACACCTGGTCCTCCGGGCCTCACACCTGGTCCCCCGGGCCTCACACCTGGTCCCCCCGGCCTCACACCTGCTCCCCGGGCCTCACACCTGGTCCCCCCGGGCCTCACACCTGGTCCCCCCGGCCTCACACCTGGTCCCCCGGGCCTCACACCTGGTCCCCTGGGCCTCACACCTGGTCCCCCCGGCCTCACACCTGGTCCCCCGGGCCTCACACCTGCTCCTCCAAGCCTCACACCTGGTCCTCCGGGCCTCACACCTGGTCCCCCCGGCCTCACACCTGCTCCCCGGGCCTCACACCTGCTCCCCCGGGCCTCACACCTGGTCCTCCGGGCCTCACACCTGGTCCCCCGGGCCTCACACCTGGTCCCCCCGGCCTCACACCTGGTCCCCCGGGCCTCACACCTAGTCCTCCAAGCCTCACACCTGGTCCTCCGGGCCTCACACCTGGTCCCCCCGGCCTCACACCTGCTCCCCGGGCCTCACACCTGCTCCCCGGGCCTCACACCTGGTCCCCCCGGCCTCACACCTGCTCTTCCGGGCCTCACACCTGGTCCCCCCGGCCTCACACCTGGTCCCCCGGGCCTCACACCTGGTCCTCCGGGCCTCACACCTGCTCCCCGGGCCTCACACCTGCTCTTCCGGGCCTCACACCTGGTCCCCCCGGCCTCACACCTGGTCCCCTGGGCCTCACACCTGGTCCTCCGGGCCTCACACCTGGTCCCCGGGCCTCACACCTGGTCCTCCAAGCCTCACACCTGGTCCTCCGGGCCTCACACCTGGTCCCCCCGGCCTCAGACCTGCTCCCCGGGCCTCACACCTGGTCCCCCGGGCCTCACACCTGGTCCCCCGGGCCTCACACCTGGTCCCCCGGGCCTCACACCTGGTCCTCCAGGCCTCACACCTGCTCCCCGGGCCTCACATCTGGTCCCCCGGGCCTCACACCTGGTCCCCCGGGCCTCACACGTGGTCCCCGGGCCTCACACCTGCTCCCCGGGCCTCACACCTGCTCCCCCGGGCCTCACACCTGGTCCTCCGGGCCTCACACCTGGTCCTCCGGGCCTCACACCTGGTCCCCCCGGCCTCACACCTGGTCCCCCGGGCCTCACACCTAGTCCTCCAAGCCTCACACCTGGTCCTCCGGGCCTCACACCTGGTCCCCCCGGCCTCACACCTGGTCCCCGGGCCTCACACCTGCTCCCTGGGCCTCACACCTGGTCCTCCAAGCCTCACACCTGGTCCCCGGGCCTCACACCTGGTCCCCCGGGCCTCACACCTGGTCCTCCGGGCCTCACACCTGCTCCCCGGGCCTCACACCTGGTCCCCCGGGCCTCACACCTGGTCCCCCGGGCCTCACACCTGCTCCCTGGGCCTCACACCTGCTCCCCGGGCCTTACACCTGCTCCCTGGGCCTCACACCTGCTCTTCCGGGCCTCACACCTGGTCCCCCGGGCCTCACACCTGGTCCCCCGGGCCTCACACCTGGTCCTCGGGGCCTCACACCTGGTCCTCCGGGCCTCACACCTGGTCCCCCCGGCCTCACACCTGGTCCTCCAAGCCTCACACCTGCTCCCCCAGGCCTCACACCTGGTCCTCCGGGCCTCACACCTGCTCCCCCGGGCCTCACACCTGCTCCCCGGGCCTCACACCTGGTCCTCAAGGCCTCACACCTGCTCCCCCGGGCCTCACACCTGCTCCCCGGGCCTCACACCTGGTCCTCAAGGCCTCACACCTGGACCCCCAGGCCTCACACCTGGTCCCCCGGGCCTCACACCTGGTCCCCCGGGCCTCACACCTGGTCCCCGGGCCTCACACCTGGTCCCCCAGGCCTCACACCTGGTCCCCCAGGCCTCACACCCGGTCCTCTGGGCCTCACACCTGCTCCCCTGGGCCTCACACCTGGTCCTCAAGGCCTCACACCTGGTCCTCCAGGCCTCACACCTGGACCCCCAGGCCTCACACCTGGTCCTCCGGGCCTCACATCTGCTCCCCCGGGCCTCACACCTGGTCCCCGGGCCTCACACCTGGTCCCCCGGGCCTCACACCTGGTCCCCAGGCCTCACACCTGGTTCCCCAGGCCTCTCACCTGGTCCCCTGGGCCTCACACCTGGTCCTCCAAGCCTCACACCTGGTCCTCCAAGCCTCACACCTGGTCCCCAGGGCCTCACACCTGGTCCTCCAAGCCTCACACCTGGTCCTCCAGCCTCACACCTGGTCCTCCAGCCTCACACCTGGTCCCCTGGGCCTCACACCTTCTTCCCTGGGCCTCACACCTGGTCCCTTGGGTGGGGCCCAGACAGTGTCCAATCCTGACCACCCACAGAGCCACATGGGCTCACAGTCCTCAGTCTCTCCCCGCTCCAGGCCCCTGCGCTTCTTTCTTTTCTGTGAGAGTTTGCAGACCCGGCGACCTCAGGCCTCTCTACGCCTTCAGCAGCCCTTTCGGCTGGTGCTTCGAGGTGCCGGGGAGCAGGGGCTGGATGTGACCTTGAGCCGCTCTCCACCCCTCGGAGCCTCAGTCTCCCCGTCTCTCAGATGAGGACCATCCGCCCACCCACCATTGGTCGTGAGCATCCAGAATCAAAACAACAGTGCGAGGGTGGGGACGGGCCTGGGTTGCCCCGGACTGCAGCCATGAGGGCCCCGAGGTCCAGGCGCAGACCCTGGGCAGCAGCCCGAACGTGGCGCGCCCTGGACGCGCGAGGCCAGGGTCTGCAAGGTCAGAACTGCCTTCCCGGGACCACCACGCCCTTGGCTTTTCGCCCTTTCACTCCCGAGAGTGTGACGTTCAACAGGCACGGACCTGGCTTCCGCACCGCATGGCAGCCAACTGTTAAGAAAAGACCACATGCCTGGCCGGTGTGGCTCAGTGGATAGAGCGTCGGCCTGCGGACTGAAGGGTCCTGGGTTCGATTCTGGTCAGGGCACATGTCCAGGTTGCGGCTCGATCTCCAGTGGGGGGCGTGCAGGAGGCGCCGAACAATGATTCTCTCTCATCACGAATGAGTCTATCTCCCTCTCCCTCTCCCTTCCTCTCTGAAATCAATAAAAATATTTGTTTAATTTGTTTAATCTATGAAAACATCCTCCGGTGAGGGCCAACAAAAAAAAAAATGAAGAAAAGGCCACAGGCCGGATGTGAGTTACCCCGAAAGGCCGCACTTCACCCTCTCTCTCCCTCACCTCCCGGGCCCGACGCCTGGAGGCGGCCTGACACCAAACAGGGCAAGGACGCCCCTGCTCCCAGGAGCCCACGAGGCCACCTGCCCGTCTGCCCCACCGAGCGGGCGGGCCCCCGGGGACACTCGGCCTGAGACCCAGACCCACGCGGACCCGCGCAGGCCTCTGGGTGCGGCCGCCGCGCCTGGCCCGGCCCCCGGGCCCTATCCCCGGCGGCCACGGACTCACTTGGCGCAGTAGAGGAAGTGGTCCCGCCAGTTCACCTGGGCCGTCTGGCCAGTGAGCGTCTGGTTGGCGGTGAGCAGCAGGCGGGTGCGGTTGCTCTGGAAGTACTGCGGCAGGCTGTTGATGCAGCAGTCGGCGAGGCTGGCGTTGTCGGGGTTCAGGGGCGCATAGCACACGTCCCGCAGGGACACGTTGCGCTGCTCCGCGGCCGACCACACCTGCAGGTGCCGCAGCTGCTCCTGCAGATCCAGCAGATCCAGCAGCGGGTCGATGTCCAGCACGCCCCCGAAGGTCTTGGAGCCCAGCAGCAGCGAGTTGTAGGGGTAGCTGGGCCGGCCGGGCGCCGTCAGGATCACCTGGTTGGTGCGGAAGAAGGGCCCGAAGTGCTGGTCGTGGAAGGCCTTCTCCCGCCGCGCCTGGCTGTTGGGGGCCGACCACAGCTCCACGGGGTCCGTGGTCAGTTTCGTGAAGGCCAGCCCCGCGGCCAAGGCCACCACCACGGCTGTGGACACCAGCAGGACGGTCAGCGGCCAGGAGGCCACCCAGGTGCCCCAGCCCTCGAAGCAGGCGCCCAGGAAGGTGTGGGTGGAGAGGCTGAGCTTGCTGGAGATGCTGGGCCTGGCCTTGGGGTCCCGGGTCCGGGCGAGCAGACGGGTGCCCACGAGGAAGGCCCCGAGCACGGCCAGGACGGAGCACAGAATGAGGACGAGGGCCGGCCAGGCCGCCAGGAGGCCCAGGCGGAAGGTGGCGTCCAGGGCCTCGGGCCGGGCGATGGCCGGGCAGGACGCGGCACAGTCCTGGCAGGAGCAGGCGGCCGCCCCGTCCTGGGACTGGTTGCAGAGGGTGAGCTCCCCGTCCAGGGGCTGCATGGGGCTCCCGGCGGCCTGCTCGGGGTCCCACAGGTGGAAGGTGATGGCCAGCGGGGCCAGGCCATTGCTGGTGTCGCCCTGGTAGTTGAGCCAGCGCTGGGCGTTGCAGAGGGCGGAGCCGTAGACGCCGCACATGGCGCCCACGGCCAGCGTGGCGGCCGCGGGGATGCGCACGCGGCTGCAGGAGTCGTAGGTGCCCTCGGCGAAGCGGCGCCGGTAGAAGGCCTCGTAGGCCACCACGGCGGGCGGCTGGCCGGGCCCCCGCGCGGCCACGCGCGTCACGTTGATGAAGGCGCTCTGGTCGGGGCTGCAGGTGTTGTGGCAGTGCAGGCTCACGAAGTTGTCCGCGCAGGCGGGGCAGCGGGTCAGCAGCGCCTTGGTGACCGCCAGGCTGCTCTGCAGCGACATCAGCTGCTTCTGGGAGCAGCAGGCGAAGGTGGCGTCGGAGCCGTTGTAGAGGCGCGGGCACACGCGCCGCAGCAGGGCCAGGTGGTCGCCCGTGACGCGGGGGGCGCGCGTGTTGTTCAGGCAGGACACGTTGGCCAGGGTGGCCAGGCCCCCCGACAGCTCGGGGTTCTTGCCGCACTCGTCGTAGAAGGCGCAGTAGCCGGGCTGGTGGATGGGCGTGTACGGCTGGGCCTGGGCCTGGGGAGCAGGGCAGACTCACCAGGGGTCCCGCACCCTCAGCAGGGGGCTGGGACTGGGCGTAGGAGGGACGCAGGGCTCGGTGGAAGGGGGGAGGAGGGTGGCTGTGGCAGCTACACACGGCTGGGAACTGGGGAGCCTCAAGGGGTGTCTGGGGGTGATGGGCTTTCATCAGGCCCCTGAAGAGAGGGAGGTGAGCCCTGGCTGGTGTGGCTCAGTGGCTGAGCATCGACCTATGAACTAGGAGGTCACAGTACAATTCCCAGTCAGGGCCCAGGCCCGGGTTGCCGGCTCCATCCCCAGTGTGGGGTGTGCAGGAGGCAGCCGATCCATGATTCTCTCTCATTATTAATGTTTCTCTCTCTCCCTCACCCTTCCTCTCTGAAATAAATTAAAATGTTTAAAAAAAAAAAAAAGGAGGGGGGGGAGGGTGGAGGCAGCCCAACAAACCTGCATGTGGCAAGGTCACAGGTCAGGGACGACTCGAAGGGGTCAAGGGCACTGGGCGCTGAGCACATGGGCACCATCACCAGCACCATTGGCACCACAGTGTCCCACCTGGGGCCCGAGCCTGCCCCCTCCCTCCCAGACCCGCAGGGAGCGAGAAGCAGCAGAGGCAGGTGCTAAATCCACGGTGGGAGACGCTCAGAAGCCCCGCCCCCTCCGGCCAGGGCATCGCAGCAGCCAGGGAGGGAGGCCTGGCCCACCCGGGCCGGCAGCCCCCTCACAGGCCTGTGCCCAAACAACCCCGCGGCCTGGAGACGTGGCAGCCGGGATCTCCGCCCGCACCCCAGCTCTGGGCCCCGGGATACCCGGTCTGTCCAGAGACTCATCCCCTGTCTCGGCCTCCCTCCCTGTCACCAAGGACCCCCGTGCCCTGGGATCGAGAGCGGAGGCCCCAGGCGGGGTGCAGGCACTACACTCACCGCCTGCAGGAGCAGCACGCAGAGCAGCCAGCCCCTCGGGCGGGCCTCTGCCATCCCGGTGCCAGGAAGGGGTGAGAGAGAAGTGAGGCCACGGAGAGCCGGGCTCGGTGAAGGGCTGGGTCCAGGGGGGCAGTCTCCTGCCAGGGACAGCCTGGCCTGATGGCGGGCACCAATAGGGCCGCCCACACTTGCCGGGTTAATGATCCACCGTCTGCCCTGCCCAGCTTCCCCCACTCTCTCCGGGGAGCGAGGGGACGGGGGTACAGGGTCTCCCGTCACCCACTTCCCAAGGCCCCAGGCCGAGAGCTGAGGCAGCTGGGGACCCGCACAGCCCCCCACTCGCTCCCCCCGCCCCCACGTGGCCTTGGACCCCCCTGGCCCCAGCCCCCTCTTGGGGCCAGGCGGGCCCTGGCTGGACACACCTTGCCCTGTCATCCTTAGCAACTGTTGTCATTAATATTAACAGCCCAATGACAGGGGACGCTCGGGTGGCGTGATGCAGTGACATCGGTCTCCTCCTCTGGGCGGAGGGAGGTCCATTCTCGAAGGGCCTATGTGCCCAGAAGTGGCAGCCACGGCCCCCCGCCCCCACCGCCTGCTCACAGGCTCCTCGCCCTCCGATAGGGATCTGCCTATCGCCAGGATGGCCGACCTTGGCCCCCCGCGCCCGGCTGAGCTTATCAGGCTGCCGGGAAGATCCCTGTGGCCGCCTGCTGGAGGACTGCAGGGACCTCCTGCCTCCCTGTCTGTCTCCTGGACCCTGGCCTGACCCGGACGAGGGTCACCTAGTGCAAGCACCTGTTTGTTGGGGAAGACAGGCGGGGGGGGGGGGGGGCAGGACCGGGGGAGGGCCGGGGCAGCCTGAGTCTGGAGAGGAGCTTCAGCAGCTGGGCCGTGCAGGGACCTCCATCCCCTCCTTGGGCCGCCAGTCCCTGCTGTCTCTCCTTCTCCTGACTCCCCTAGCAGCACCTGAGCAGGGATTCCTGGGGAGCGGGGGGAGGGGGAGCAGCAGGAAGCCAACCAGGTGCATTAAAGGGCAGGCTCACCGGGGACCTTGGGGAGGCCCGGAGAGGAGGATGGGGCGCTGGTGGAGGACATGGGCAGCTTCAGCTCCTGTGGCCCCTGTGGAGCCCAGGGTCCCTGCCGCCCCGAGCCCCAGGGGCCCTGCTGCCCCATCGATCCAAGGGTGGCCCCGGGGAGCCTCTAGGAATGGAGCCCGGCATGGACTTTGGGGGTCCCCTCTGGAACACCCACAGTCTGCCACCTGGCTCCCTTAGCACGAGGCCTGCGGGGCTGTCGAGCAGGGTCACGCTGACAGCGGCGTCTGCACCCCTCGTGCCCCGCTTTCCCCCGTTCTTACTCAGCCTCCCTCGGAGTCTTATCAGCCTGCTGATTGCTGGGCTGTGCCCCACAGGCCCGATCACTCGCCCCGCTATTTCCGTGACTCCTCAGGTGAGTAAGTGTCTGGCTGACGTCTGGCTGACGTCTAACTGTAGTTCGTTTTGCATGTTTCCTTAAATGAGGAATAGATCATGGAGATGAGATTACGTTTTGCATGTTTCCGTAAATGAGGAATAGATTATGGAGATGAGATTACGTTTTGCAAGTTTCCGTAAATGAGGAATAGATAGTGGAGATGAGATTAGTGCTCAGAGTGGCGTGTTTATGTGTGGCCCAGTGGGTGTTCAGCTCCGTCTGTGGTCGCCGAGGACGCCCGCGATTGCATATGGGATCCCCGCACTGCGGCCCAGGGGTTCGGTTTGCTCCCCTGCCACCGTCAGTGCCCGAGCTGCCCGGCACCAGCTTCCCCTGCGTTGTGCTAGATCTGCTGCCGGACTCGACAGTTTAATAACTGGAAACGGTGCCTCCTCCAGAGGCCCAGGAGCCACCCGGTCCCCACATGCAGGAGGCGGAGGGGAGGGGCCACCCGCCAGCACAGGAGCCTCTGGGGTGAGGGGAGGCCGTGTGGACCGGCAGCCAGTGAGGGAGCCGAGGGCTGGCTGTGCATCTCCGTCTCCGGGGCATCAGCCTGCAGCCTGGGCTGAGGTCGGGATGGGGTGCTGCCTCGCCAGTCACTGGCCCGGGGCCTCAAAACTGGCTGGCTCCCGGCTCACCGGGCCGCAGCCTGCAGCTGAGATGTGGGCTCTGGCCACCTCCGTGGCACCTTCCCCTGCTGTCGGAACCCAGACTGGCCAGGATGCGGCCACAGTCCAGGCAGCAGGGGCCAGGCCACGCAGCGGGGAGGGGAGACGGGCAGGTGATTCGCTGAGGGCTGAAACTGACCGACTCACTCCAGTGAGCACCAGGAAAGGGCCCCGCAGCCCGGCGGGGCGCAGGGAGGCTCGGGAGGAAGACAGGACCCACATGCTTGGGGGCCAGCTTTAGCGAGTAAGCAGGCGCCAGCTGGTATGTTGTTTTTATTTTTTAAAATAAATCTTTATTGTTCAGATTATTACAGGTGTTCCTTTTCCCCCCCATAGCTCCCTTCCACCTGATTCCCCACCCCATGCCCTTACCCCCTGCCACTGTCCTCATCCACAGGTGTAAGATTTTTGTCTAATCTCTTCCCGCACCCCTCAAACCCCTTCCCCCTGAGAATTGTCAGTCCACTCCCTTTCTGTGTCCCTGATTCTATTATAGCCACCTGTCCATTCTGTTCATCGGACTTTTTATTCACTCGAGTTTTAGATTCACTTGTTGGTAGGTATGTATGTCATTTGTTGTTCATAATTTTTATCTTTACCCTTTTTCTTCTTCTTCCTCTTCTTAAAGAGTACCTTGCAGCCTTTCATATAATCCTGGTTTGGTGTTGATGAGCTCCTTTAGCTTTTTCTTATCTGTGAAGCTCTTTATCTGACCTTCAATTCTGAATAACTTTTCTGGGTAATCTTGGTTGTAGGTTCTTGCTATTCATCACTTTGAATATTTCTTGCCACTCCCGTCTGATCTGCATAGTTTCTATTGAAAAATCACCTCATAATCGTATAGGTGTTCCCTTATAGGTAACTAACTGTTTTCTCTTGCTGCTTGTAAGATTCTCTGTCTTTTGCCCTTGGCATTTTAATTATGATGTGTCTTGGTGTGGCCCTCTTTGGATTCCTTTTGTTTGGGGTTCTGTGTACTTCTTGGACTTGTACGTCTATTTCTTTCACAAGGTGGGGGAAGTTTTCTGACATTATGTCTTCAAATAGGTTTTCAGTATCTTGCTCTCTCTCTTTCAGGCACCCCAATAATTCTGATGTTGGTATGCCTGAAGTTATCCCAGAGGCTTCTTACACTATCTTCAACTTTCTGGATTCTCTTCTCTTCTTGCTTCTGAAATATATTCTCTATTTCAGACAGTGTTCTTTGCCTCTTTGTATTCCAAATCTTTGACTTGATTCTTGCATCCCTATAGTCTGCTGTTGGGTTTCTATATAATATTTATTTCAGTCAGTGTATGTTTAATTTCTAGTTGGTCCTTTTTCATATACTCGAGGGTCTCATTAAATTTATTGGCCTTTTCTAAGAAATTCTTAAAAAACCTTATAACCATGGTTTTGAACTCTATATCCCGTCTTTTGTTCTCCATTTCTTTAGTTTGAGATCTGTTTCCTTGTCTTGGCATTTTTGCTGCTTTCCTGAGTTGGTAGGGTGGCAACCTCCATGGTCAGCCCTCTCTGTGCACACTCACTCCTGCGAATCTCTAGACCCTGCCCACTGTGGCTCCCAACTCCCCCGTCTCCCAGTCTCTGAGTCTCCAGGTGCCTTTCTCTACAGTCCAGACTCCATCCGTATGAGCCTGGGTCCACGGGGTTTAGGCTGGGCTGGGGTTCAGTGCAGTCAGGGGTTTCCTTTCCCCTCACGCCAGCCAGGCACTTGGCCACCCTTCCTCTCTGTGCACACACGTCTTCCTACCTCAGGGCTTTGAGGCTCCCCTGATCTGTGAACCTCTCTCCTTTCTATATGTAGATTTTCCACTCAGCCAACTTTCCTGTGGCTTTGGATGTTGTCCATTATGTCTTTTAAAAATAGATTGTATTGATTTTTTACTGAGAGGAAGAGAGAGGGATAGAACCATCCATCAGCTGCCTCTGCACACCCCCTACTGAGTATGTGCCCGCAACCAAGGTACATGCCATTGACTGGAATCGAACTTGGGACCTTTCAGTTTGCAGGCTAATGTTCTATCCACTGAGCCAAACTGGTTTCGACCATTCTTTTAGTTGTTGTTTTGAGATTGTTGTGCAAGGCAGCAGTTTAGGTGCTTACCTAGCCTGCCATCTTGGTTTTTCCAGATTCTTTATTCTTTTCTTTTTCTGGTTGGGTGTTTTTGTTTCCTCACATTTCAGATTTCTTTTTTAAATATATTTTATTGATTTTGTACAGAGAGGGAGGGAGATAGAGTTAGAAACATCGATGAGAGAGAGTCATCGATCAGCTGCCTCTTGCACACCCCCTACTGGGGATATGCCCACAACCAAGGTACATAACCTTGACCGGAATCGAACCCGGGACCTTTCAGTCCCCAAGCTGACACTCTATCCATTGAGCCAAACCAGTTTTGGCACATTTCAGATCTTTGGTTTGATTCTTGGGTCCTTTGATCTACAGTTGAATTTCTGTATATTCTCTATTTCAGACAGTGTATGCTTAATTTCTGATTGGTCCTTTTCCATTTTTCTGGCATTCTCATTAAAGTCCTTGAAGGTCTCACTAAGCTCCTCAGAGGTCTCATCAAGTTTCTCAGTGGTTTTTAGGAGATTTTTGAGTAACCTTATAACAGTGGTTTTGAACTCTATGTCCAGTAGTTTGCTTTCCTCCATTTCTTTCATTCATGGTATGTTCCTTTGCCTCTACATTTTGCTGCTTCCCCATGTTGATGGAGTGGTTTTCTGCGGTAGGTGACCTATAGGGCCCAATGGTTCAACCTCCCCTATCACCTGAGGTGGACACTCTTGGTGCCCCCCTTTGTGGGCTGAGTGCAAAGTCTTGGTGTAGTTAAGCCTTGATTGCTGTTGGCATCACTGGGAGGAATTGACCTCCAGGCCAATTGGCTGTGAGGACCTATGGTGTCTATATAGAAGAATTGCTGCGCTGGAGACACACTTCTGGGGCAGGACTTGCTTCAGTGGGACCTTGGTGCTCACTGAGTCTGCCTCTTGAGTGATTCACTTATGGATGTGAGGAGTTGAAATCTGGTATCATCTCACACTAACCTAGCTTCTGGATCTCCAATGGTGTGCAGGTCAGCTTCTGTTTGAGGCCACTCAGCAGGAGCTACAGCAAGAACTTCTCCTCTTTGCTCGGGGTGTGGAGGTTTTGGAGCTGCCTGACCAGAGCTGCAGTTTGTTAAGTTAAGCTGCAATAGGGCAGGCCATTTATATGCAAAGACCGCTATGCAAAGCTTGGGTGGGTTTGTACAATAGATTGTGTGGGGTGGGGTCTCAGGGAGTCACTAGGCTAGGGCGTGGCCAATGGCTGCCAGGCAGCTGTCTCTGCATCTCCATGTTTCCAAGTCCCTGTGTCCCGCGCCCCAGCGCAGTAAACGATTGCTGGGCGCACCTCTGCAAGAAAGCCACCCTCACTTTCCGACCGGACGGCAGATAGTCCAGCTTCTCCCCTTAGGAGTTTGGGTTCCCAGTGTCTCCCTAGAAACTGGAGTTCAGAGTAATCAGGGGCTTGTCTCCCTTTGGGTTGAAAGAAGCAGCACGCCCAGTTGCCCACCACCAGCCCAATTCGCACGCCTCCGTACCTCAGTTTTTCAGCGCTTGTATACATCTCAATGCTCTTTTCTCTTTCCTTCTAGTTGTAGAACTTCCACTCAGCCAGCTTTCCTGTGGTTCTGGGTGATAGATGTTTTGTCTCTTGTGGTTTTGAAATTGTGTGAGGCAGCAGTTTAGATGTTTACCTGTGCCGCCATGTTGGTTTCCCCTGTAGTTTTTATAAGGGAGAAGCGAGGAGGATAAAGAGATAGAAACATGGATGGGAGAGGAGCTTCATCAACTGGCTGCCTCTGGTACAGCCCTGCTGGGGATCAAGCCCGCCACCCAGGGCACATGCTCAGGAATGGAACTGAGCCAGCAACCTTTGGTTCCTGGGTCAACACTCAACAGCTGAGCCACACCGGCCAGGAATACCAGACAGTTTTGAGTTTCAGATGAACCACATAGTTGTTCCATGTATCCAAACATAACTTGGGATATGCGTATGCTAAAAGTGACGCCCGTCATCACAGCACCTCAGGACGAACCTGAGGCTGAAGGGTCAGGGCAGGACTGCACTCAGCTAATGTCCGGTCCCGGGTCAGGCCACCCCTGCGCACCCCCCTCTGCCACTGAGTCGGCGTGAGGCTGCAGCATACTCCCTTGGTAAAATGGGAAGGTATGTGCTCCTCAAGGGGGCCTGGGTCAGTCCTGCAAGGAGGCCCTAGGAGTGCAGACTCTCAGGCCCGGCCCAGCCCTGCGGGCAACACCTGAGAGGACACTGATTGGAAGGTGCACTGGTTTGAGGGGCCTGTGTGCGGAGTCAGTGTGGGGGTGTGTCCCCCACTTACAGGAGTCCAGGGAGGCAGCATGTCATGGGCCCCACAAAGGCTGCTCCTGAGGACTGACCACCCTGAAACGCAGCTCGGCAGCTCAGCCAGCCACACTCCCACTGCTTCCTGCGGGGAGAGCTGTGATGGCCCCTGCCACGAGGGAAGGCTGGGCTGGCACCTGCCCTCACACCCTCTTGGATTCCGCTTTCTTCCCCACATAAAACGGCCATGACCAGCACAGAGCAGGCCTCGCCCCTTGAGGCAGGACCCCGAAAGCTCCTTTAGACACTGGGGGTGACATCGGCAGAGGCTCTTCCCGCCTGGTTTTTGGCTTGTCATTTCCTCCCGGGACAATGCCCTGGAGGCCAAAGTCCCAAGGCCAACTAAGGCTGAGTCAGTGGTTCTGAGTCACGGATGCTCAGACGAATGCTCAGATGGCACCGGCATGAAGGAGGTGGGCTGACATGCTCTGCTCATGGGTCGGTTTCCGGGAATATCTGCCCGTTATCGCCCCTCTGGGCACCTCAGCAGGCGCTCCCCTTAGAGACAGTTCCCCTTAGAGACCGCCTGTGCCCTTGAATTGTGAACAGGAACTGGGTTTTCAAATGTAAATGAAATGGCCTTCTCAGCCTCTGCCTATTTTTGTGACCCCTTCGATTTTTGCTTCATCCTGACGTGCTGGCCCCCACCTAGTACTTCCACAGGATGCTGCTCCCACCCACCTTCCAGGCCCACCTGCCCAGGCAGCCGGCACCAACTCATCCAGCTGGGTGAGCTCTGGGTAACCTCCTTATGTCCCAGACACCCCAAAGGCTGGCTATTGAGCACCACCCCCGCTGCCTCTGGCCCCCGTCCAGCTACCCAATAGGTGTTGTAGGGCAGATGGATGCTTTTCGAACTGTGGGAGGTGGGGCACATTGAAGGCCTGATTCATTTACTTGTTTTTATTGATTTCAGAGGAAGGGATAGAACAGAAACATCAATGAGAGAATCATTGATCAGCTGCCTCCTGCACGCCCCCTGCTGGGGATTGAGCCTGGAACCTGGGCATGCATCCTGACCAGGAATCTAGCTGTAGACCTCCCGGTGCTTGCTCACTGCTTCACGGCTGAGCCAGGCCAGCTGGGTGAAGGACTGATTCTCGACAACCCCCACCCGCTGCAAAGCTGCGCACTGCACGGGGTGTGCCTGCCCAACTCCCTGGTCTCTGGCACAGAGTGCCCATCAGGAGCGGGTGTGACTGTACCAGCAGAGCGCAGACCTCCGACCGTCCCAGGGTGCCAGGGGTGCCTGGAAACGCTAAGCTGCTCAGAGCTGCTCAGTGGCTGGCCCCACCCCTGCCTTCCCGGCCCAGGGACCCTTCACGTGCTCTTTAAGGGCAGACGCTTCAGCACCAGACAGACAAGTCCAACCCATGAGGCCCTCAGTGCCCTGTGTGGGGGGCCTGAAGGAGATGCCCAGGGGCACTCTCCACAGCGCAGGCCGTTCACACCTGACCAGTGGTGGCAAGGCCCGCTCCAGCATCTCGCCCGTTCACACCTGCCAAGCAGATGGCGGTCCTGGGATGAGGGCCACAACCAAGGGCAGCTTCAGAGCCCTCATCTGGCAGCAGGAGCTGGGAAGCCTGGCCTGGGGGACCCTCCCGGCCAAGTGGAGAGCAAAGAGCGAGGTGTGTGAGCCATCACAGTACGAGCCATGCCCTTGGCACACGCACAGCGGTGCTGACGGGAGCAGCAGTGCCAGGAGCTCAGGACTGCGTCCCCGGCTGCCCAAGGAGGGGAGGCAACAGAGTCCGAGGTGAGCAGGGCCCCACTTCCCAGTGGGTGAGCTGTCGCTTTGGCGCTTCAGGGGATGGAGGCTGGTCAGTGTGACCCAAGCAGGAAGGCACAGGAGCAGGTGTGGGCACCTAGACAGGACTGGCATCTCCCAGGCCCGAAGGCCCCGCTGCAGGGCGGCACGGTTAGCCCTGCTGGCCTTGGGGCTGCATGCAGCAGGCAGAGCGCCGGCACTGCCTCCCGGAGCCGTTTCAGGGGGCTGAAACCTGCAGGAGGCCCAGAGGAGGCAGCCAGAATCTTTATTCTGTCTTGAAGGCACAAAATGCGGCCTGGCAGGGTCACGCACGGATCGGGAGGCCAGTCTGCCTGCTCCAGAGCCTATGCATCGTCCAGGGCGGGAACCAGTCCCTCCGTCGAGGGGGAACCCCACTTTCCCGCTGTGCTCGGCCCACGAGGCCGGGAAGAGAGCCGAGGCCGCCTGGAGGACCTCAGGAGGGCACCGCCCTGGCTCTGTGCTTCTCTCTTCTGTGCTTGAAGCTGCGCAGTGGGTTCTGGGCCTTCACCTTCTGGGGGGGAAGGTCGGAGGTCAGCTGGAGAACGCCCGAGTGAGACAGCCCAGGGCCAGCACAGACGCTGCTGTGGCCCCTGCAGCCTGGATGGCAGTGGACAGCCAGCCCATCCTGGTCGTGAAGGCACACACGGGCGGCTGCAGGATCCCAGCCCCTGTTCTGACCTGGTGGCCAGGAGTTTGGCCAGATGTTGGGACCACTCTCCTCCAAGGTGTGTGCAGACCAGGTGACAACGAACCAGGCGGGGGAGACCACAGCTGCCAAGGAGGGGGGAGGGGGGAGACAGACAGACAGACAGACAGACACACACACACCTTGACCTTCTTGGAGGACGGCTTCTTCCGCTTCCTGTGCGGCTGAACCAAGCCGCGAAGAGCAGGAGGAACTGGAAGAGACACGTGGCCTCAGCAGCTGCCGACCCTGCCTGATCCCTCACCCACATGCCCTCTGAGCCCCGCTGCCACCTCTCTCCCATCCTAACTCAGGGCTGCACTCCAGCCCCATGTTCAAGTGCCTACAGTCACACAGCTACGGTATTTGACATCGTAGAGTTTGTTGCAATAATCGTGTAAGGAAATGAAGGCATGTTCTTAAAGAAGAAATGCTACTAAAATAGGGAAAAGATCTGTAGGTGGTTGCCCCACACATGACCCATCACTACAGATTCACCCCAAACTGGAAGCCGCTCCCCACAGTGTCCCGTCACCTGTCAGACACATGCTTCCCAAGGGGCTGCAGGGCCCTGGCTTCTGCCCTCACCTCCAGCCAGGCCGTGGTCAGAGGCCTCTGAGCAGCAGTCTGACGCCCCGGCCGGCAGGCCACTCACTGTTGGCAAATGCCTTTGCTCCTGCGTAACGAGGACAGCTCCCTCCCTGTCCCTCTGGGCGCCGTCTCCACCACAGAGAGCAGCGCCCCCTGGGGCCGTGTGGTGAACGCACCTGCTTGTGTCTGAGTCCACACACTGCTGCCTGGCTCCAGGACCCCGTAACCCAGCACACAGTAGCTGAGCCTGACCACGCCCCTGCCCCCACCCCACCCCAGCGTGGGGCCCGCAGGCCCACTCACCCAGGTAGTCAGGGACGTGGCCCAGGTGAGGCTTAACCACGGCCGGGTGCAGGGGCAGGTCATGGCGCAGCAGCTGGAGGTCCCTGGGGTTGTCTTCAAAGTATGTCTGACGAGAGAGAGAGACAGAGATGCAGGGGTCTCCCTGTGACTTTTCGGGGATCTGAGTGGGTCACACGTGATTAGAATTTGAAGGCTGAGGGTCCTGGCCACCCGCCCTCTCCCAGAAACAGCTGATAGGCTCTCGCTTCCCCGTCCCACACGCTCCCTGTTCGGAGGCACATGGTAGTGCAGCGCACCCGTCACTATGAAATGGCAACTGTCCTTCACCGAGTCACCTCCCAGCTGAACGGTCCGTCTGCCAAGGACTCGGCACCGAGCGTGGCACCTCCTCACCTTCAGCTTCTCCGAGTGCAGGAGCTCCTCCTTGATCTCCTTCAGCCTTGCTTCTCGGATGGCTTGTTTCGTCACCGAGCGCATGGCGTCCTGGGTGACACCGAGGTCAGGACACTGGGCTCCCGCACCCCCCGCCCCGCAGGAGCCCCAGCTTGCCCGGCACTCACCCTGCAGCGGTAGCGGAAGCCCTCAATCTCCTCCATGCGGAACTGGTAGGGAAGCAGGGCGGGGGCCCCGTTCTCTGTGGAGAAGCAGCAGTGAGGGGTCCCGGCTGCAGAGCCCTGACCCCGTATCCACCCTCCCCAGGGTGAGGCAGCAGCCTCTCCGGCTCTTCCTGCGAGGTGACCTGTCCACAGAGCAAGACACCTGGGTCTTGCCGACAGGACACCAGTCCCCTAGGATCCTACGGCCAGGCGGCCCATGTCCCAAGTCCTGGGTGTCACTGCGTCCTTCATCCTCAGGACCTGCCCAGCCACCTGCTCTCCCAAGGTGCCTTTGGACCCTGTGCCCTTAGCATCATGGGCGTGGGCAGCCTGCCTGTCCACCCTCCACTGTCTTCTTCTGACAGCCTGGCTGCCCAGAGCTCCCTCTCCCAGGGCCGCCTCTTCCCTGTCTCCCAGAACGCCCTTGGCGCCCTCAGCCTTTGCCCCGGGCAGGCAGGCAGGAAATGTGGCCCGGGATCTGGGCCTGCTTGTCTGTGAAGGGCAGTGCCTGCTACCAGGGGCAGGATGAGGATGCAGCGAAAAACGTGGGGCAAGCATGGTGAGCAGGAAGGTAGCAGCTGGTCACGCTCTGGTCCCTGCTCTGTTGCCACCACTGCAGCCCGTGTCCCAGGTCCTGGGAGCAGCCGGGCCTTACTCTTACCTCCACCGAGAAGCTCCTCAATCCTGCCCAGCTGGGACTGCTCCGTGGGCAACACAAAGGTCAAGACTACGCCTGGGTTGTTGGCACGTGCCGTCCTGCAAAAAGAGGGCCCAGCCCGTCTCTGGCCTGAGTCCTGAGGGTGCCCTCAGTCCAGGTGCCCAGCCTGCCACCCAGCTCTCCTACCTGCCGGCTCGATGGATGTAGGCCTCAGGGGTAGGGGGGAGGTCGAAGTTGAGCACGGCACACACGTGGTGGAAGTCTATGCCACGGGCCACCCCCGCCTCCGGATCAGAGGCCCTGCAGGAAACACCCACAGCAGACTCACCACCGCTCTCCCGCTGCCCTTCACTCAGCAGGGTCTGGGAACTAAGCCGTGTGAGCCCCAGGGCCCTAACAGCGTAAGACCCTTTACATCCAGAACTGTTCCAGGAGCTGGGCAGAGGGGGGCCACACCCTGGCCCTGCCCCCAGCTCAGAGGCAACAGGGGAACTCGGCCTCACAGGTGACTCAAGAACCCACTGCGCAGACAGACTGCAGGCTCCCTCCCCCAGCTGCACCCCATGCAGCCAGGGTGTGCCTCCAGGGACCGGGTGAGCCCTTTGCACCCTCCTCCAGGCCCAGCACCCCACCTGGCTCCCACTCTGGTTTTGGTCTCCCCGAGGAGGGCTGGAAGGACAAAAATGTGGACGCACCTGTTCCGCTTGGGCCCTTTGCCCTGCCGCCTGCCTTTGGCCGGGGCGCCCAGAACTTCGGCATCAGTCGCTATGACGCAGTCGTAGAAGCCTTGGTTAAACTGTGAGATGATGTGGCACCTGTGGCCCAAGGGGAGGGTCAGCCAGGAGCAAGCTGGAGGCAGCGCTGCACCCCCAGCACCACCGTGCCATCATCCTGGCATCTCCCTCCCTCTCCCCCTACTTGGTCTCTGGTCCACCCCCTTGCTGAAGACGGAGGAACAGGGGGTACCTCGGAGTCTGCGGCAGAGTCGCCAACTATCTGCCAGCCCAGAGCCTGGGCTCTAAGCTCTTAAGAAACAGGAACACCCATCGAGTGTCTCCTTCCCAACCCCCATCTCCAGCACTGCCCACCTGGAGCGCAGGGGCAGCTCCCCGTTGAGCACGCAGGCGGGGATGCTGAACTGCTCCAGGAACAGGCGCAGCCGGTAGCTGCGCTCCAGGGTGTTGACGAAGAGCAGGGACTTGCCCCGAACCAGCGACAGCTTGAGCAGGGCATACAGCAGCAGGAACTTGTCCTCCTCCGTGCTGCAGACCACCTGGAACTGCTGCAGCTGCTCTGGCCCTGGCAGCTGGGACTCTTGCAACTTGAGGGTAACCTGGGGGGACAGGCCCGTGGTCAGGAAAGAAGGCAGAAACGCTCCCACAAGCTGCTGCCGGGCACCACGGTCCCCTCCAGAGGACCCTGGCCCTTGTGGGGTACAACAGCCACGGCACTACATGCAAAGTCCCTGGGGCGCAGAACAAAGAGAAACACGAGCACATGACTGCAGTGAGCGGGACGCCGTATAGCAGCCACCTTTCTCGGGAAGAGAGGTCACAAAGTAGAGAACTTTGGCCCTGCTGCTAAAGGCAGCCTTTCTGTCCTTGGGGGTCCCTGCTCAGACCTTTAGGTGACCCCTAGGGGACATACGGAGGGTACATGATTTTAGATGTGGAGAGGGTGCTGACGGACTATTGGCTGCTAGTGATTCAGAACCAGGGAGGCTAAAACAGTGACTACTGTCCTCCTCCAAACACCACGCCCTCTGAGCACACACGTCAGCGGCGGCAGGTGCCCACGTGGGAACTCACTGGGTTATGCAGGACCAGCTCCTTGAGCGTCTGCACGTCCTCGTTAAAGGTAGCCGACATCAGAAAAGCCTGATAAATCCGGGGCAGGTGACTGAAATCAAACAGACCTCCATCAGCCTCCAGCTCCCAGGGCCTCTCCCTGCCCCAGGCCCAGCGTCACTCACCCCCACGCCCTCTTCCATACCAGAGAAGGCTCTTGAGCTCCTCCTCGAAGCCAAAGGAGAAGAGCAGATCGGCTTCGTCCATCACCAGCAGCTCCAGGGAGTCCCGCAGCTTCAAGCTGTCTTGCTGCAAGTGGTTCAGTATGCGCGACGGGGTTCCCACCACAACGTCAGGCTTCTCCATCAGCACGGCTCTGCAGGCGGCAACACCTCAGGTCAGGGAGAAGGCACCGCTGGGACCTCGCCCCTTCCTTCCCGCAACCTCCCTCCGTCTCCGCGCAGCTCCGTCCCTCGTAGCCCGGTGCCTTTGCCCACCTCTGAGAGGCCGAGTCCTCGGCGGCGGAGACGTTGGCCACGCGGATGTCTCGGGCACAGTAGGCGGCCAGCTGCTGGATCATGGACTGGGCCTGACGCGCCAGTTCCTTGGTGGGCACGAGGACGAGCCCGCGCACAGCCTGCTCCACCGCGGGGCCGGTCTGCAGGGGCAGGAATCAGACTTGAGGCAGCCAGTCCCTGTCATCGGACCCCTGGTGCTCCTCCAGGCGATGGCCAGCTGCTATGACCCGACACCACTCGGTGCTTGCTGCTCCCACCCCAGAAAGTGGGGCAGAGGGTCCTTCTCCCAGGTGCTGACCCTCAAAAGGAGCGGCTGACTTTATGGTCCTCAAGTTACTTTAGTCCCTGGGCTGGAGGTTCACAACAGGCTACGAGGGCGGGGGACACACACACACACACACACACACACACACACACACGACACACCACGACGACGACGACATGTCCAGTTTTTACAGCAGAAAGAGATTTACTCAAGAAGGCCTCGGCTAGGACCCAGGTGACCCGAACTCCAGCCCAGACGTTTGCCACCACAGAACGAGGCTCTGCGGACCTCCCCTCACAGGAAAGAAGCCAAAAGACAGCCCGGTTCCTGAGAAAGGCTCATGACAAGACAGCCTGCCGCTCCCGCCCCGCCTCCCGCACCCACCGCCTTCCTGTGGAGCAGCAGCTGCAGCATGGGGATGGCATAGGCGGCCGTCTTCCCCGAGCCAGTGCGGGCCCGAGCCAGGAGGTCCTTCCCCTCCAGGGCCAGCGGGATGGCCTTCTCCTGAATCAGCGTGGGCCGCGACCAGCCCAGGTCCGTAACGGCCTAGGAGACGCGGGGAGGCTCAGGGGCGAGCACCCTCCACCCCTACCACTCCGCCCAGGCCCCTCAGCCCGCCACCCGCCCAGGCCGCTCAGCCCTCCACCCCCCGCCACCCCGCCCAGGCCCCTCAGCCCTCCATCTCCCGGCCACACCCGCCCGGCCCATCAGCCCCGCCGGGTACCTGCAAGAGCCGGGGATCCAGGCCCATGTGTTCGAACCCCAAAGCCTCCTCCTCCGCCATTCTGTTTCCGGAATGACGGCGCGCACGCGCGGTAGGAGGAGCGTGCGACGTGTGGGCGGGTCAAAGCAGCAACCAGTCAGCGTCGTCGGAGGAGCCGGGTTTCCGGTGTCGGGGCGGAGCTCCGGGGCTGCGGCGGCGCGCGGGGCCCGGGGTTCCCGGCCGAGGCGGCGGGCGGCTGGGGGGGGGGTCGCGTCGGAGCCGCCGGGCACCCTCCGTCCCGGACGCTGCCTCCTAACGCGGCGCGGCGGGCCTCTCCGCTGCGGGGACGGGCGGGTGGGTGCAGGTGGTCCCCGCGCCCGCCGGGCCCGCGGCCCGCTAGTGCACCGGTGCGGGCTCCGGCTGGACCCTCCTTAGTGCGTCTTTGGTCGGCCTCGCCCTACGCCCTGGCCCCGCTGCCCGTGGCTCCGTGGCGGCCTCATGGCGCGCCCTCGCCTGCCAGCTGCCGGGTCGCTGTCCGGTCTGTGAGGGCGCTGCCTGCCCTCCTGCGCCAGGAGGTGCCCGCAGACGTGGTCCGGCCAGACCGCCGGGCAGTGGGGGCAGCGGGGGCAGCGGGGCAGCAGCCGTCCGGAACGCCGTGGCCGCGGGGGTAGTGGCGTGGGGAGGCCAGAGGCTGGCAAAGGAGCAGGGCTCGGACAGCCCCAGGACAGGCCCCAGTGGTAGGTCTGCCAGGACGAGGGTTGGAAGGATGAGTAGCAGGAGACACAGGTAGGTAGGTCTGTCCGGGCTCCCAGACCAGACTGCCCAACAGCTAGCTGCACAGCCTGGTTAAGAATGCGGGTTCCTGCCCCTGGGCGCGTTTCCCTGTCTCTGGCTTTCTCCTAAGCTCCAGCCCCCCCCCCCCCTCTTTTTTTTTCCTTTTGCCTCCTGTTTCCTGGGGCCATTTCCCCTATGACCTACTTCCTCTGCGACTGTTTAAATACGCTTTTTCCTTATAGTTGGGGGGAGGGAGGGATGGGGAATGGGGCCCTAGTCAGTTTGGTTCAATGGATGGAACGTTTGCCAGCGAGTGAAGGGGTCCCGGGTCCGATTCCGGCCAAGGGCACATATCCAGGTTGCCGGCTCCATCCCCAGTGTGGGGCATGTTGGAGGCTGCAGATCAATGATTTTCTCTCATCATTGATGTTTCTCTCTCCCTCTCACTTCCTCTCCGAAATCAATAAAAATATATTTAAAGACAGAAAAAAAGGGGGGACTATTGGTTCCCACCTGTATTAGTTTGGTATTGCTGCTACAATTACCATAGCTTAGTGGCTTAAAACGCAGGAATTCACTTATGGTTCTGTAGGTCAGAAGTCTGACAGATCCCACGGAATTGAAATCAGGCTGTTGGCAGGGCCACATTCCCTTGGAGACTCTAGGAACAGTTTGTCCTGCCTTTCCCAACTTGCTGATGGCCCCTTGCTCCATCTGTCTTTACAGCCAGCAACAGCGAGTGGGCTGAGTCCTCACATCCCATCAGACCTTCCTTTGCCTCCCTCCGCCACTTTTTAAAAAAATATATTTTATTAATTTTCCACAGAGAGGAAGGGAGAGGGATAGAGAGTTAGAAACGTCAATGAGAGAGAAACATCGACCAGCTGCCTCTTGCACACCCCCTACTGGGGATGTGCCTGCAACCAATGTACATGCCCTTGACCGGAATCGAACCTGGGACCTTTCAGTCCCCACACGGATGCTCTATCCACTGAGCCAAACCGGTTTCGGCTCCCTCCGCCACTTTTAAGGAAACTTGTGACGATAGAGGGCACAGCCAGGTAATCCAGGACAATCTTTTAAAATCAGCTGTTAGTACCTTAATCCCCTTTGCCATGTTAGGCAACATATTCGAAAATTCCAGGGATTAGGACATGGACATCATTGGAGGGCCATCCTTCTGCCTATCATGCGACCCCAAACATAAACCTGCCTCATCAGTTTTGTGAGCCAAACTGAATTTTAAAAACATTTAGGCCTGTCCAGCCAGTTTGGCTCTGATTGAGAGTCCACCCCTGAGCCAGGATATCAGTTTGATTTCTAGCCAGGGCAAATGCCAGGTTTTGGGATTCCCTAGTAGAGGGTGTGTGGGAGGTGCCCAAACAATGATTCTCATCACTGATGTTTCTATCCCTCTCCAGTCTCTGAAGTGAATAAAAATATGTTAAAAACACACACACTTTCAGGGTGTAATGACTGTGAACACCACACAGCAGTATGGAAATCCTCTCACCTGCCCTAAGCTAGTAGTGTAATATAGCCATATATGTTTCATTCCACTCCCCTTCCAATCAAAACTTGACAGGAGAAATCCAAGACTGACTGACCTATAGACATAGACCTATTGACATAATTTAGATGCAATTGTGTTGCCCTCGATGGTTTGGCTCAGTGGATAGAGCACCAGCTTGCAGACCAAAGGGTACTGGGTTCGATTCCAGTCAAGGGCACATACCTTGGTTGCCGGCTCCTTCCCGGCCCAGGCCCTGCTCAGGGCTCGTGCAGGAGGCAACCTATAAATGTTTCTCTCACATTGATGTTTCTGTCTTTCCTTCCCTCTTCCACTTCCTTAAAAAAAAAAAAAAAAATAATGGAAAAATACCTTTGGGTGAGGATTAACAAAACAAGATGCAATCATATCTACAGCTGGCAGACTTTGAAGCCAGCCTCAGCTCTCACCTGGAGCTTCCATCCTCCCACAGACTCCAGGCTCTTACAGGCTGGATTCCTAGTAACAGCCAAGGGTAGACACAGGTTCCCTTTCCGACATATCTCAGACTCCCCCAGCCTCAGCCAGTGGCCTGCACAGCCAGCCAGCTCCAGGTTTCCCTGTTTACTATAACATGAAGAAAACTGGAAACTATTCAAAATACCCAAAGAATTTTAGATATATCAATTGTGGTATTTCCCCTTACTGGGATAACATGGCCATCCAGAATTAGAATGTAGAATTTCAAAAATAATTACAAAAATATTCAATGGCAATACTTATAAATCTAAATTGCATATATTTTTATAAGTAAAAACAGGTACATATGTAGAATAATATAGGAAATAAAGAAAAACAAAGAGTTTAGTTCTGTAGGTCAGATAAATAATAAATCCATGAAATAAACACATCAAAAACGGGCAAACTGATGGTATTGTTTCCTACAGAAGATGGCATAGGGATGTGTAATGAGACCTGCTTAAACTTACGATCTGGGACTTAAGCCCTTCCTACAGTCCCTTGCTGGTGTTTCTACTTGGTTGACCCATGTGAATGGATGAGGAACCACTTGTCCATTCACATCCCAAGACTGAGATCAGAACAAGCCCTAGCACTATGAGCCCACACGCTGCAGTCCACTCCAGGCAGCTGCAGGGGCAGTCCAGGCCAGTAGCCCTTCCTCTGTACCCACGTGCCTCCACTCTGCCCGTAACCTCTCACTTCATTTCAAACACAGCTAGTACAACACGTTTTATTTCACTGGAAAAATCTGTATAAAGAACCAAACCTGGTTCCATGAAGACATTTACCTTAGCTTAAATAAAGGTCAAGGGGAGAGGGTGGGTAGGAGTGTCCTGCCTTGTGCGAGGTTGCCCTACACTCTTAGCGAGGTCCTGTCTTGTGAAATCTCAAGTGTCCCAGAGGAGTCTGCTTGGCCCTCTCTTTAAGGCCTTGACAGCAGTGGGGAGGTCTGCTTTCTGGCCCACAGACGGCTGGAATCCTGAGAGCTGCCATAGTACTTATCAAAAAAGTGTGGACAGACAGAATGCAAGGGGCTGTTGGTGTTTTCTGCTAGTCATACAGGCAGTTAACACTTAAACTAGGAAAGAAAATATATACTTTATCAAAAAATAGTTCTAATATATAGAAAATCATTTCAATCCTCTAGGGCCTCTGCCCCTTATTTACATTCACAAAGCCACTGGGAGAGCCCAGGACTGACGGGAGCAGGGAGGCAGGGCCTCTTGGGGCATTGCCGTAGCTTACTGCATGAGTAGATGAGGACAGAAGTTACCAGAGAGACTCGTCATTTGCTCAGGTGGTGACAGGATGCAGGGAAATCACTGAAGGTGAGAGAAGTGAGACCTAGTCCTGGGTCAGATCTGACCGTGCACAAACCTCAAGAATCTTTGAAAGCTTGGACCAACGTCCTGTGTTCTTGAGAACCATCATTAGCAAGTGGCTGATCGGGATACTTTGCTGCCAGGGAACCAATGTGGTTTATATATTTTCTTTTCCCCCCCCTCACAAGCCAGGTGGATAAGGTATAGGGTGGGGAAAGTACCAAATAACTGAGGTGAGAGGGTCATTCGGAGAGGACATTACACCAGCTTCTTGGCCTCAAAGAAGCTCTTGAGATGCCGCATCTGCCAGATGCCAGTGAGGATGAGGATGACGGTCTGAGTGATGGACCACCACAGGACCCTCTGGTTGGTGCTCTCACTGGTCAGACGGAAGCGCTCTTCACGATACTGTGGGACAGCGGACCCGGGATCAAATGTGCAGGGAAAACCAGTGCTGGCTGGGTAAGCCACCCCCTCCCACAGGGCTGCTCAACCATGGCACCCAATGCCTGTTGGCCCGACTCCTCTGGGAGTGCCCCACAGAAGTACGTGCGGCCTCGGCATGCACCCCACCGTGATGAAGTCATGCTCCTACCAATTCACGCCAGATCCCAAGGTGAACAGGTGGTGCTTAGATTTTTACTCTATTGAACAGCACTTGAAAAGAGCCCTCTAGACCAGACATTTTCAACCGTTGTGCAGCAACCATTTTTAAAAGATGTGATACCTGACTATTTAGGCAGGGGCACTGAATTCTTTTCCCTTAGATGGTCAAATAAATAAATGACAACAGCCAACCCAACAACAGTCATCCAGTATGAATGAATTAGAATTATACCTAACCCTGGATGACAATGGCCCAATGGTTAGACAATCAGCCTGGGAACCGAAGGGTCTGAGGTTTGATTCCCAGTCAAGGGCACAGCCCTGGTTGGGAGACAACCAATCAATGTGTCTCTCTCACATCAATGTTTCTCTCTCTTTCCCCCAACTCCTCCCCACTCCCTTCCCCTACCTCTAAAAATCAATGGAAAAAATATTCTCAGGTAAGGATTAACAAAAAAACAAACAAAAAAGTTATACCTACTTTTTGTCAGATCAGGAAAAAAAAAGTATATTTTTTGGTGTGCCACAGAAATTTTGGTAATTAATTTATGTGTGCCACATGAGATGAAAAAGTTTAAAATTGCTGCTCTAAATCAATGCCCTCCATTCCATTCTCCGAACAGTTCGTTGGGAAGGCCCCAAGCAGAAACTCCAGTAGGTGTGGTGGGTATAAAGGTCAATGGCCAGGTCCCAGTACAGCGACATGCCCTTACCCTTTGGTAGTCCTGCTCCTTCTGGATCTGCTCCACCTGATCGAGCAGCTGGCGGGCTCGGAGCTGCAGCTCTGTCAGTTTGTCCTTGGCAGCAATCTCAGGGTAGTTGTTGGCATGCTCTCCAACCTGGATGTCTAGGTGCACGCGCTACAAGGACACAGGGTCAGAGCCCCAAAGCCACAGAGTAAGAAACATGAGCGGGGGAGCCTCAGACGATGTTCCAGACGATGCAACCCACTCATCCCTGACTAGGGGACAGAGGGGCAACATCTGTCTCCCCAATTGTGACTATGCCACAAAGGTCACAAATAATGATGGAGATAAATAAAAACTTTGGAACCCAGTGAAATTCTGAGCTGCAGCAGCGAAAGAACTTTTTTCCTTTTTTAAAATGTTATTTTATTGATTTCAGAGAGGAAGGGAGATGGAGATAGATACACAAACATCACTGATGGGAGAGAATCATTTGATTGGCTGTCTCCTACCCGCCCCCCACTAGGGATCCAGCCTGCAACCCAGGCACGTGCCCTAGACGGGAAATCCAACCGTGACTTCCTCGTTCACAAGTCGCAGCTCAAGCACTGAGCCACACTGGCCGGGCATGCAATAACATCCTCTTACCAGTCTGCCGCCAGCGAAAAGCACCATCCTGGTGGAGTTGGAGTGCAGGCAGATCTGATGGTCCCCGGGGGTGTGGGAGGTGAAGGTGAAGCGTCCCTCCGAGCCATACTGCCGCGAGAGCACCACCTGCAACCAGCACAGCGGTCAATGGAAGCTCCTGCAAGGACCTCTCCAGGGCAGTGGGCGTTCTCCCAGTTCCGCACACCCCACAGGGCTCTGGAGAAGGGCGGCCTGACGCCGTCTGCAGGGCGCACAGGCCACGGCCTGTGGGTGCCCTACCTTGCCTTCGGGGTCCTTCACCTCCACGTGCATGCCCAGACCCGGTGTCGAGGGCAGGAAGACCTCCTTCTGCTTATCCCACATCTGGGTGCGGTAGTTCCCTGCGGAGCGACAAAGATGTCACAATGCGCCTCGACTGCCGGCTCCCACACTCCGAAGGGGACCGCGGCCGCGCCTGAGGGACACGCAGGGCCCTGCCCACCCCCACGCCCACCCCCACCCCGCCTGACCGATGACCATGGTCTCGTCGGGGATTTCCTCGATGAAGCAGCGCTTCTCGGTCTCGCCGATGTGGAAGTAGAGCCCCCGCACGCCCACCGCGCACAGCAAGAGCAGCAGCAAAGCGGGCCACCCCATCGCGAGTCGCCGAGGGAACTCGACACCTGTCACCGAGCGCCCTCCGTGCAATGCGCACGCGCACGCCTGCGCCCCGCTTCCAGGCGGCGCGGCTCGGCCGGACGCAGAGCGCGCACGCTGACGCAGTCCTGCGTCTTCCAGGCCAAAGAGCGCGGGCAGGCGGAGAGTGCGCATGCGCGGGACGCTCGGGGCGGGGTGGTCCGACTGCCCTCAGTGACGTAGCCCAGTACCAACACCTGCCAACTCGCACCTCTGGCCTGCGCACGGGCGCGCGCCTGCGCACCACACCAGTATACGCAGCAGCACGGCGCGTGAAGTACGCATGCGCAGAAACGCCTCTGCCGCCCCCTCCTCCCCTCCCCGTCAGCCCGCGCGGCGGCCGTGGGCACGTTGTGAGGCCCGGGCTGGGGCTGACCGGGACAGAGGGCGGGAAGGAGGCATGCGTCTTAGATGGGCGTGGAGGGTCAGGCCGGTGAGACCTAAGGGCTTTGGCAAATGAGAACCCGCTAGGCCCCTAGAGCCTAGGGGATTATGTTTGAGGAATGATTTGATCTTAGTTTTAAAATTATCCTGTCCTGGCAAAAGTTGATTGTAAAACATAAGGATCACCAGTGGTACAATATACTTTTCTAAGTAATGTTTAATCTGAATCAGGTATTTTGTCTTGCAGTTTACAGGAAATGAAGACGTTTAGAGGAAATGACAAAGCCAATCCAGAATATAGGACTGTGGGTTCAACCTTTAAAAGACATAAGTGAAGAAGAGGGGGCGGTGGACACCTTGTGGTGAGGCAGAGTCTGCAGACACTGGTGCCGACAATGCCTCCCTTCTCGGATCCACGTGCTCTTCCATCGAGGGGTGAGATCTTTTTCCCTCCATCGGAGCCTTGGCTGGCCAGACATGGCTGAAGCCTGGGCCTCCGGCTTCCATTTTCATTCCTGAAACCCAGCTGTCACCCCACCCTACTGAGCGGCCAGTCATTGGAGGAGCTGCCTCAGCCAACACATGGCACAGGCTCAGCTAACCCCCAAACAAACAAACAAACAAACAACTACTCTATGCAATTATGCAACTGGGGAAAAACGAGGTCATGCTCTAAGATTTCCAGGATATATTGCTAAGTTTTAAAGGCAAGGTGCAGCCCTAATAGGTTTGGCTCAGTGGATAGAGCATGTGCCCTTGGACTGAAGGGTCCCAGGTTCGATTCTAATCAAGGGTGTGTACCTCAGTTATAGATTGGATCCCCCGCCCTAGTTAGGGCACGTGTTAGAGGCAACCAATTGATGTATCTCTCACCCATATCTGTCTGTCTCTCTCTCTGTCTCCCCCTCCACTCCTCTTTTTTTTTTTTAAATGGAGCCGAAACCGGTTTGGCTCAGTGGACAAAGCGTGGGCCTGCGGACTGAAAGGTCCCGGGTTTGATTCCGGTCAAGGGCATGTACCTTGGTTGCGGGCCCATCCCCACCCAGTAGGGGGTGTGCAAGAGGCAGCTGATCGATGACTTTCTCTCTTCGATGTTTCTCTCTATCCCTCTCTTCCTCTCTGTAAAAAAATCAATAAAATATATTTTAAAAAATAAAAATAAAAAATGGAAAGATATCCTTGGGTGAGGATTTAAAAAAGAAAAGCAAGGAGCAGAGAGAGTACATTATCTTTGGTGTTTGTATTTGATGGAAAAACACTGGAAGACTAAAACTAATATAAGAGATTATTTATAAGTATCACGAATATTCAGTGTACACCAGTATGACTGTATTGATTAAAATAGAAATACTTCTGTTCTAGTTGGTAAATAGCCACTCTGCAAGCCCTGAATTCCCTCCACCTTTGTTCTCACAACTGATACCAGTTGCCTCATGATCCTACAAATAGTTACTTCTGGCAGGAAAGGAGTCTGGCAGGCCAGCAGATAATGAGGTAAAAGGTACAAGAGAGATTTTGCAAACTAGAACTTGTCATAATATTTTTTTCCCCATTCAACAGGTTGCCTTTTTTTTTTCTTTTTTTTTAATGTTATTTATTTCAGAGAGAGGAAGGAGAGGAATTAGAAACTTGGTGAGAATCATTGATCCAAATGCCTCATGAAAGCACCCTACTGGAGATGGAGCCCACAATCCAGGCATGTGCCCTGACTGGGAATTGAACCTGCCACCTTACCAGCGAGGGCCTTTTAATATCCTTTTATTTTCAAACCATGTGTATATGTTACCTATTTAAAATAAAATTTAAATATTAGTGTTACCACCATTCTCTATCACACTACCATTTTATGGGTTTGAAACCAGCAATTGCTGTCATGTTGGTTTACCCTAAAGGGCAGTTCCATCACATATAAATACTGCCTGTCTCTGGTAGTCACCTCTCTATCCCCAGCACCTACAACCCATCTGGTATAACTATCTGTCAATAATGAAGAATGTATACTTTGATGAAAAAGCATGTTAAGCAAAAGCCATGGAATGCAATGAAGGCAGTGTTCAGAGGAGAATTCAGTCATAAATGTCTACATTAAAAAAGAAGCTATAAAATCAGTAACCTAACTACATTTTGAAGAACTAAAAGAGAAAGGGGGGGGGGGGAGCAAACTAAACCCAAACGAAGAAAGGAAAAAATGAAAAATAGAGATAAATAGCTATTTATCTATTTAGTGTGGCTCAGTTGATTGGCATGTCATCCTGTAAACCAAAAGGCAGTGGGTTCAAATCCTAACAGGGCACATACCCAGGTTGCAGGTTCGGGGCGAGGGCCGAAGGCAACTGATGGATATTTCTCACTTCGATGTTTTCTCTTTCAAAAACAAGCAAACAAATATGTCCTCAGGTGAGGATTTTTAAAAATTATAAAAATTAGAGATAAAAAGTCGATGAAAGCAAAAGTTGCTTCTCTGAAAAGATGAACAAAATTGATAGACCTTTAGCAAGACTGACAAAGAAAAAAAGACTTAAGTCACTAAAATCAGAAATGAAAGTAGAGACATTACTACTGACCTTAAGGAAATAAAAGGGATAAGATAAAACGGTGAACACACACCAACAAATAAGATAATTTAGATGAAATAGACAAATTCCTACACACAAATTATTACCTAAAGCAGTGGTTGGCAAACTCATCAGTCAACAAAGCCAAATATCAACAGTACAATGATTGAAATTTCTTTTGAGAGCCAAATTATTTAAACTTAAACTTCTTCTAACGCCATTTCTTCAAAATAGACTCGTCCAGGCCGTGTATTTTGTGGAAGAGCCACACTCAAGGGGCCAAAGAGCCGCATGTGGCTCGAGAGCAGCAGATTTCTTTTGAGAGCCAAATTATTTAAACTTAAACTTCTTCTAACGCCATTTCTTCAAAATAGACTCGTCCAGGCCGTGTATTTTGTGGAAGAGCCACACTCAAGGGGCCAAAGAGCCGCATGTGGCTCGAGAGCAGCAGTTTGCCGACCACAGACCTAAAGTAACATAATTAAGAAACAACTGGTATGGAATAGGTGGCTTCCCAGGTGAATTGTTTTTTGTTGTTCTTTTTTCCCCCCCCTGGTGAATTCTATTAACCATTTAAAGGAGAATTAACACCAAACCTATTTAAGCTCTACCAACAAACTGAAGAGGGAACACTTCCTAACCCATTCTTTAAAGCTGGCAATACAGTGATTTACTAAAGCCAAAAACATAAGAAAAGAAAATCAGACCAATATCTCTTATGAATATAGATGTAAAACTCAATAGCAATAACAAATAATAAACCTCAACAAAATACAAGAAATCCAAATCCAACTGCATCTTTAGATGATTGTACATCATGACCAAGTGGGATTTGCCCTATGAATGCAAGGATAATTCAACATGAGAAATATCAATCGATGTAATACACCACAATGATAGAACAAAAGGGAGAAAAACATCCTTACTCAATGGATGGAGAAAGGCATTTAACCCTTTCATCTCAAACCTATTCAGAAAAGTAGGAATAGAAAGGAACTTCCTCAACACAATGGATAGCTACGAAAATCTCACAGCAAACCTAATGATGAGAGACTGAACGTTTTTCTGTAAGATCAGGAACAACCAAGTTAAAAGACTTGTATGCCAAAAATTACAACACATTGCTGAAAGGAATTAAGGAAGACACAAATAAGTGGAAAAAACAGCCATGTTCATGGTCTAGAAGACTTAATATTGTTAAAATGTAAAAACTACCCAAACAATCTACAGATTTAACACAATCTCTATCAGAATTTCCACAGCCTTTTTTGCAGAAGTGGGAAAGCCAAACATTATATTTATATGAATTTGTGAGGGGACCGACATAGCCAAAATAATTTTGATAAAGTTGGAGAATTCACTTCTGGATTTCAAAAATTACTACAGAGCTACAGTAATCAAATAGTATGGCACTGGCATAAAGATAGCATACAGACCAATGGAACAGAATTGAGAGTCCAGAAATAAACCGAATATATATGGTCCATTGATTTTTCAAAAAGAATACCAGTCCATTCAATGGGAAAAGAATGATCTCTTCAACAGCTGTTGCTGGGACAGCTGGAATTCCACATGCAAAAAAGATGAAGTTGAATCCCTGCCATACATCATATTAAAAAATAGAATCAAAATGGATAAACAACCTAAATATAAATGCTAAAACCATAAAACTCTTAGAAGAAATATAAGGGTAAATCTTCATGATTTCAGATTTGACAATGGATTTTTAGATATGAGTAACAATAACAAACATGGGTAGAATGGACTTCATCAAAATCTAAAACTTTTGTTCGTCAAAGAACAGTACAAAGAAAGTGAAAAGAATGGGAGAAAATATTTATAAATCATATATCGGGTAAAGATTTAACAGGCATAATATATAAAGAACTCAGACAAAACAAGACAAACAACCCAATTCAAAAAAGATTTGAATAGACTTTCCTCCAACGAAGATATAAAAATGGCTGACACAAAAATAAGATAAAATAAAATAAAAATAAAGATGGCTAAAACAAATGAAAAGATTCTTGACATCATATAGTGATAAGGAAATGCAAATCAAGACCAAAATGAGATCACCTCACATCTAGTAGAAGGCTATAATACATTTTAAAAAAGAAATTAAGAAGTATTGATGATGATATGGAGAAATTGGAACCTTCATGCATTGCTGGTGGGAATGCAACATGGTGTCACCACTGCGGGGAAACAGTTTAACATTTCCTCAAAAAGCTAGACACAGAGTTACCATATCGCCCTCCACAGCTATTCCTAGGTGTTATAAAGGGAATTATAAACAAGTACTCAAGATACTGGTAAGCCAGTGGTCATTGTAGCATTATTCACAATAGCCAAATGGTGGAATAAGCCTAAATGTCCATCAAATGATGTATAGACAAGGTGCAGCATGTTCATACAAAGGTATATATTCAGCCATAAAAATTTCTGACACATCTTACAACATGGATGAACCTTGAAACATGCTAAGGAAAACAAGTGACACATAAAAGGGCAAATACTGTATGAATTCACTTATATAAGATACCCAGAGTTGTCCATTTATAGGGGTAGAAAATACAGGAAGAAGGGAAAGGGGAGATGAACCGGAAGTTACTGCTTAATGGTTGCAGAGTTTCTGTTTGGAGTGGAGAAGAAATTTTGGAAAGAGTGGTGATGGTTGTACAACACTATGAATGTAATTAATGCTACTGAATTGTACACTTTATTTTAAAATTTTATTAATTTCAGAGAGGAAGAGAGATAAAAACATCAATGATGAGAGAATCATGGATCGGCTGCCTCCTGCATGCCCCCCCAACGCTCTATCCGTGAGCCAAATCAGCTAGAGCTGAATTGTACACTTTAAGTGACAAATATTTTCCTATACACACTTCACCACCATCTTTTAAGAGGGGGGGAGGGACATACTGAGGTAGTTCCTTGGTTCCTGCCCTTTCTCCAAGTCTCTAGACCCTGATCCCGCACATCAGCTCGACTTTGTTCTTATAAGCACATGCACAGTCCTCCCCACTTAAAACACCTCTTTCCCTTTAGAAATCGCTCTACATTCCTATCAGAGCGGAGTGAGTGGCAGAGTCCCGGTCTGAATTCTGGCCCAGATCCCGTTATTTGTGTCGTCTCGTCTGTGCTCCTACCACGGTCAGAGCTCCAGTCAGATCGCGGCCCTGTCATCTCCAGGACCCTCGGCGGTACTGCCGGGCACCGTCCTGGCCGTGAAGAGGCTGCGAATGCACACAGAACCGTTCGGGGCAGCGTGGCACCGAGTGTCCCTGATGTCAGTCATTGGCATGCGACCTTTGGATACCGATCTATAACAAATAAAATCTTTACACGGAACCATTTATTACAAGGCAAACTACCATCACAGTAAAGAGGAAAACCGGTGCCACTGGCCAAAAAACATCCAAGATAAGCCCCCAGGTCAGGAAGACAGAGCAGCTAAGTTCCAGCTCCACACCGCCGCCCACCCGGGCTCCCGGGCCCGAGGTCCGCCTCCCCTGGCCAAACGGGGGAAGGACGGACCGGGGAGCCGCGGGCCGGCGCTGGGAACGGGCTTCTCCGCGCCGCCAGGGGCTGGTTTCCGGTGGGACTGACCGCCACCCACCGACCTCAGTCCCAGGCAGCTCACTTCCCCATGTTCACATTGGGAAACGCTGCGTCTGACGGCCGGCCAGCCATGTCCTGCCAACACCGCTTGTCCTTCCTTAGCAAAACGGAAGGTAACGGCTCAGCCGACGCCCACTTGGGGAGCCCCTGTGTCCCCGACGGCTCCACGTAACCGGTGCGCGCCGGGCCCCCCGCTTCCCTCTCCCCCACTGTCCGCCTCCCCGCTCCCCTCACGGGCCTCCGGCTGCCCGCGCAGGAGCCGGTCCCGCCAACACCCGTCTCCAGACCTGGCCCGCAGATCGGCAGGGTGAGCCCAAGGTCACCGCCCGGCACCCCTGAGCCCCCCCAATCCCCCGCCCTCCCAGCCTGGGACCCCGCGGAAGGAGGCGGCGCGGCTTTGTGACGTCATCGCCCCGCCCCGCGACGGAGACCGCCCGCGGGCGGGGCTGCGTGCTGACGCCTCACGCCTGGGCGGGGTCGAGAGTTTGGTTCCCCGGAGCGGGGTGTCGGCGCCTCATTCGGGTGGAGCTGAGCTGGAGGCTGGTGAGTGCGCGCTGCCGCCGGGCCGGGCCGGGGTGGAGGAGGCTCTGCGCCCACCGGGCAGAGCACGGGAGTCGCGGTGGAAGCCGAGGCCACCACGCCCTGTGGTCGCCGGCGCCGCGGTGACAGGGAACGAAGCTGGATGGAACCAAGCTGACTGGGGAGGGTGGGCGGGACGGGGGTCTGACGGACGGCCGAGGCGGCCAATGGCGCGGCGGACACCGCCTGGCGGGCGGAGATTGGCGGGTGCGGAAGCGCGTGGAGGTCGCGCGGGCTTCGGAGCGGCGCCCCGTTGGCTGGGGCGGGCTGAGGGGCGGGCCGCGCGGCGGACGTAAAGGAATGGCCCGGCCACCGGGAGTGACTCCCAAGGTCGAGGAGGCGTCACGTGGGCCCGCCCAGCCGCGTCCTCTGCGCGCCCGGAGGGACTGACGGACGGACGGACGGACGGCGCGCCCTTGAAGCCGCTGTGGTTGCGGGCCCAGGGCTGCGCATGCCGCGCGAGGAGTGACTCTGCAGCACCCCAGGTGCGCTGTGCCCCCTCCCTCGCTCCGTGCCACCCTCAGCGCCCCTCGTCCCCGTCCTTCCTCTGTGCTGCTTGAGGTGACACCCTCGGCTAGCCGCAGCATCCCGCGCCCTCAGCACCTACCCTGCTCAGTACCCCCCGTGCCCACCTTCCCTCTGTGGCCCTGGGGCGAGCACCCACGTCCTCCTCCTCTGCAGGAGGCTGGGAGGCCCATGCCGGAGGGAGACCCTATGGTGGACCTTCCCTTTCGCACGGCCCCGCTGACAGTGTAAGCGGTGCCCGGACACTCAGAGTGAGACCAGGCCCAGCGGACAGCCTGCCCTCTGCGCCTCGCCCGGAACCGGCCCTGCTCGCAGCTGGTGCTGGGGGCCCAGTGCAGGGCATTGCTCTGGGCAGCGTTAGGTGGGCGCCGGGACACACCGCAGGATTTCGTGCAGACCTTCCCCAGGTGAAAACAGACAGTACTATTCCTGGTTTTGCAAACTAGCTGAGGACTTACTCTTAAAGTTGGAGAAAGATCAATATGTTGTGACTATCTTTTTGAGACCACTGCCCACATTCATTTGCTTTTTAAAAAATCCTCACCTAAGGCTATGTTTCTGTTGAGAGAGAGAGAGAGAGGGAGAGAGGAACCTGGGGCCTTTCCGTGCGCAGACCAGGCTCCTACCTGCTGAGCCCCTCCAGTGCCAGTGCTGTTTTCTGGTTCTCCACCTTCTTTGATCTGACTGCTTGTAAGTTACTTGAACTTGGTTTTGAAATGTCACCTTTGTTGATATGTAGTGTTTTTGCACACATCTCTTTGTGTAGCTTTTCCGTGGTTGTTTGGTTATTTCGTTATATATATATATATATATATATATATATATATATATATATATACACAACTTACCGGTCCCCCAGGGTCATGATTTTTGTCCGGGTGGGTGAAGTGGAGAAACGCTGCCTCATTGAAAACTGTCTAACGATTTTCTCTGCGTACACTTAGAACCACATCAGACACGTAACTTTTGCTCTAGCCGTTACACATAGTTTAGAAGCATCGAGAAGGAAATTATATTGACTCAATCTTTGTTTTTTCTCTTCCTTCCTTCCTTCATGGATTTGGCAAGGTTCCTGCTTTTATCATGTCCTTTCTGCTTAGAGAAATTCCTTTAGCCAGTCACGGAGGATAGGTCAGCTGGCAGCAATTTCTCTTCGGTTTTCTTCAGCTGAGAAGGATTTGATTCCCCTTTCTTTTCTGAAGGTAATTTTTGCTGGATATGGGATTCTGAGTTGACAGTTATTTCCCGTCCGTACTTGAAAAGTGTTGTCCCCCTTTCTCTAGGCCTCCATGATTTCTGACAAATATGCTGTTCGAGTTGCTTGTAGTTTCCAGAAGTTTACCTTGTCTTGGAGTGGACTTCTTGAGGTTTATTCTGTCTGGGGTTTACTCGGCTTGGAAAGTTACCTCTGTTACTTCGCTGAATACTTCTGCAGCACCTGTGGCTTTTTCCTCCTCCTGGGATTCAGCTGATCTATTCGTGTCATCATTGGGTCTTTTGTGGTAGTCCCACCTGTCCCGGAGGCCCCGTTCATTTCCTTCAGTCTGTTTTCTCTGTTCTTCAGGTTGTGTGGTTTCCTTTATTCTGACTCCATAGTCACTGATTTTCTTCTTTCTCCTCCATTCTGCAATTGAACCCATCAAGGTTTCTGTGTTGGTGGTTGTATTTTCAGTTCTGAGTTTCCATTCAGTTCTTTATATCTCCTATTTCTTTGCTGAGGCTTTCTAGTTTTCTTTTGTTTCAAGCATAAGTTTGTAGTTGCTCATGGTAGCATTTTAAGGCTGACTCCTTTAAAACCTGCCAGATACCCTGACATCTATGTCATCTTGGTGTTGGTATCTATGGATTCGTTTGTTTGTTTGCTTGCTTGTTTGTTTCAATGGAGATCTTTGTCCTTGGTTTGGTAGTGATTGTTGATGCAGCCTGGACATTTGGGCTTTATGTTATGAGACTGGAGTAGAACAGGCTTCCTCTGACATTGATGGAGTGGGAGGTGGGGGGATGGTGATGCCTGATTACCCCTCCCAGCCTGGTATTGGTATCTGCTGTGTGGGTGTACGTTCCCTGTTCGGCCTTATGGTTTCGTTCTGTCTGGGGCGGGCGGGTGTGGCCCTGTTTTTGTTTGGCAGAGTGAAATCCAGGCTTCTCTCCTGGCCTCACTGACATTGCTGGGCATGGAAGCCCCTGATCTCTGCTGACTTACAGGTGGGATGGGGCTGGACCACAGAGTTTTCTGTGGGTAAGTAAGGCCATCACTGTCTGAAAATGTTCGTCCTGTTAATCTGCCCTCTTGTCTTCTGCCCAGAGGAGGCAGCTCTGGTGTGGTTTCTGTCCACATTGGCTGGCGTTCCTGGGGACAGCTTCTCCGGCATGTGGTCTGGGATGTATGGAGCAAAGAGCACAGCAAGAACTCAGTGCTGTTCTTTCTTTGGCCCCAAAGCCCCTTCCCAGCCTGCTCTTCTCTCTGTTTTCACTGTAGCATTTCATGTCGTTAGCTGCAGTTAATGGGAACGGAAGTCCTGTTTATGCTTTTACAGGTTTTAATAAACATTGGTAAATGGCCTTGCTTTCCATAAAGATTTAATAATTTGTACTCCAATCAATACCTTTGGACATGCCTGTCGGTCTGCACCCAGGAGCACTGCGTCAGGACCCCTCCCAGCGAGGTCAGTCTGGGCCGGGCAGTCAACCCGGAGGCCCCCAGACGGAAAGCTGTTTGGGGTTCTAGCTGTGGGCGCAGAAGTCCCTCCCAGAGGTCTGGCCAGCTGCCTGCTCCAAATTAACTTGCATTTAGGTTTTCCTTGAGAACTTCAGCTTTTTAAGAGAGACCTTTGGTTGGTCTTTTTCCTTGATAAGATGTAATTTTTTAATCACAGAGACCACTTTAGAGTGAGCTTTCACGTTTGCATCATCATCACAGGCGTTTAAGGTTAGTCAACAAGTTAGAGTCACCTGTTTGCCCTTCCCCTGCTGGATCCTCGTGTCCGTCTCATGAAGGCAAAATGCCTCCGTGGTTTAAACTCCTTTCCTGTCTCTCGTTTGTGTTTAATGAAGCCACAGGGGAAAGACATTGAGTTTGAGCTTTTCAGCTCAATGAGCGCCAGGGAGAATCAATCCTGTGCTCTGTGCACAGTTTCTCCGCATCGCTAAACATCGTGGCAGGTGTGGAGCGACAGCGTCGTCCTCTGCCCCAGTACAAGAACCTTAGGGGGCCGAAACCAGTTTGGCTCAGTGGATAGAGCCTCGGTCTGGGGACTGAAAGGTCCCAGGTTCGATTCCGGTCAAGGGCATGTACCTTGGTTGCGAGCACATCCCCAGTAGGGAGTGTACAGGGGGGGGCAGCTGATCAATGATTCTCTCATTAATGTTTCTAATTTTCTCTCCTCTCTTCCTCTCTGTAAAAAATCAATAAAATATATTTAAAAAATAACAAAGAACCTTAAGGGCCTGAAGCTGAAAAGTAAAGAAAAAGTATTTTCAAAATGAGTCATTCTTTTAGAATGGTTGTCAGGTAACACTGGGTGACAGTCACCTAATGACGCGTGCCCTTTGCCCTCCAAGACTCACTTCCCGAGACGCTGTCCACAGCTGTTCTGCTGACGCTGCCTCTTTTATTGCCCTCTGCCTGGCCCGCGTGACGCCGATAGGCATCAGGAGTCAGCCTATGTCCCTATGTTGGGGGGGGGGGGGGTGACCTAGGGTTGTGCTGCCTGACTGGGGAAGTACAGGCACAGATAAGGGTGCTTTATTCCAGCAGATCCTTTCCTGTGGGCAGGGCTTCAAGCCCTTAGCAAATTTTGCTTTGGTTTTTACTTTTTAAACCTTATTGTTGTCAAACTATAGACTTATATCATAAATAGTGAGTTATAAGTAGTGTCATCTTGTGTACTTTATTGGCATTGATAGATTCGCTTATAGTTTTCCTGGACATAAGCAGCCTTGTTGAGGTATAACTTCCGTGCCGTACAGTTCACCCGTTTAAGTTGTGCAGTTCCAGGTCTTCGAACAGCAGTTGCCAGAAACCTTCAGTTGTCAGGCCGAAGCTCGGTCCATTGACCCAGGCAGCTAGGGCTGGACATGTGTTTTAGCTTCTCTAGTCCTGTTCCTCAGAATGGAGTTGCTGAGTCTGCGGTAATTCTGTGTTTAACTTTGAGGAACTGCCAGACTGTTTTCCTCAGTGGCTGCACCAGTTTGCATTCCTACCAGCGGTGCCTGAGCTCCCAATTTGTCCATGTCCTCCCTACCCTGCTGTTTTGTTTTTAATTGTATCTAGTTCGAGTGACATGCATGTATCTTGTTTTGATTTGTCTTTTCCTAATGACGCTGAGAACCTTTTATTGTGCTCATTGGCTGTTCATGTATCTTTTTTGGGGGAAATGTTCGTATCTTTTGTCTATTTTGATCGGTTTATTTTTTTATTGAGTTATAGGAGTTCTCCATATGTTCTGTATCCAGTTCCTTAATTATATAATTTGCAGATATTTTCACTTATTCTGTGTCTTCTCTTGATGGTATCCTTTTTTTGTTTGTTTGTTTTGCTGTATTTTTTGTTTCCTAAGATACCATTGAAAGCCACAAAGAATCACTCCATTTTAACTTGGAACTTGTAGAACTTGTAAGAGTCTGACAGTTCCAGCTCTGACATCTGGTCTTAGCTCCATTTTTAGTTAATTTTTTTGGGGGGGTGCCGCTCCCTTCTTGCCTGTGAATGTTCCGTTGTCCCACATCACCTGCTGAAAAGAGTGCTTTCCCCACGGAACCTCTCGGCACCTTGTCGAGTAGAAGTGTCCTCCCGGCCGAGTTGGCGTGCCAGAGCTTTCACCAGCCTGTCTGAGTGAGTGTCTCCCCACATGATGAGCTGTTCTTAACTCTGAGGTTGGAGGGACAGGCTGATGGATCACACCCGGAGTGTAAGCTCCGTGTCTGCTCATGGTTCTGCAGGTTGTGGGGAGAAGGGCCGTCCCGGCCCTCAGGCATCTGAAAGGCAGTCTGCTCTCCTGGGTGCTGTGCTGGTCGCATGGCGCTCCGGTCAGACCCGGGACGCAGAGAGCTGGAAGGCGGCTTACCTTCAGGTCACGAAGACACATTTGCCCATGGGGTCGTCATTGCAGCAGCTGGGTGATGGCGGAGGAGATGCCGCCGTGTTCGGGAGAAACGCCCACTCTGGGGTCCCGCTGCCTAGATAAGGATGGCGGTGGGGGGAACACACGTTTCCTCTGGACCCGAGTTAAAAAACAAAACACCAAAAAGCCCAACATTGAGAGCAGCCATGGTCTGTCTGCTGTTGCCCTCTGGATCCTCAGTGGCCCTTTGTCCACCTTAAACTTGTTTGTGGGAGGTAGTGCAGTGCAGGGGAGTGCAGGGAGAACCACTGAAGTAACTTGAAACTTTTGACTTTTAAGATTAGAAAAAAAAGATTGCATTCTGTAGCAATATCCAAAATAGGTTGCTTATTCGTCTTCAGTTTTTAAGGAGCAGGCTTTTGTCTCGTTTTAGTTTGTTTTTAAAGCAGCTTTCTCCTTTGCTGACTGGTCCCCTCTGAGCAGGAGCACCCAGCTGCCCATTTGTGTCCCTGTGTGTATCTGATCGTATTTAGGCCAAGAGGGAGGGTCCTTATGAACGGTATAAAGCCGCTGTCGCCAACTGGTGGTCCGTGAGGTCTGAAAGGGGGTGAGGGCGCCCGCTGGAATAAAGGACCGTTTATGAACATTTGTTTCTGGTCATTCTTTTTTTTTAATATATTTTATTGATTTTTTACAGAGAGGAAGGGAGATAGATACAGAGCTAGAAACGCCGATGAGAGAGAAACATCGACCAGCTGCCTCCTGCACACCCCCTACCGGATGTGCCCGCAACCAATGTACATGCCCTGGACCGGAATCGAACCTGGGACCTTTTAGTCCGCAGACCGACCCTCTATCCACTGAGCCAAACTGGTTTTGGCTGTTTCTGGTCATTCTTAACATGTCTCAGAGCTTGGGTTTCTTTCAGGTGGGTGTGGAGGTGGGGTGATTCCGACCACAGCCAGGTGCTTGCTTTGAGGCAAAGTCCCGAGTGCCTTGCTTGAGCCATATGCCCAGGCAGAGCGCTGTGGTCACTTCAGGGGCCCCTGCCCTTCTGGGGCCCCTTTTGCTGACCGGAAGTCACCTGGTCCCTTCCTGACAGGGTCTCCCAAGAGGCATGCTGGGTTTTTGGAAGTGGTTCGGGGCCCTCTGGGAGTAGTTTACACTTGCTCGTGTTGGGCAGTCAGCTTTTATAAAGTGGCTGCTTTTGAGGAGTTATAAATCAGATGTAGTGGTATTGTGACCTTCAAGGGCAAGGTCCGTTCAGATCAGAAGCAAATAACTTACCCACCTCTCCCTCCTGCAATCCCAGGTTCCTCCTGTTCTTCTGGAAGGGTCGGGCGGGACGGGGACTTGGCAGTCAGAAAGCATGAGCTTGGAGCCTGGCTCTGCTCTTCATGACCCAGGGACCTTGGGGGGAACTTGAGCTGAACTCAGAAAGGGGAGCTGTAAGACAGACGGGGAGTGTGTGGGGTGTGCCAACAGCCCTGACATGTCAGGTGCTGACCAGGGTGCATGGGCGGTAGGCATTTGTGTAAGTGCTTTCCTCCCTAACCTCTGGGCCGCGGTTTCTGTCCCGCATCAGAGGTTCCTGCCCAGCCGCTGCGTCCTTCACACTTTTCCACTCTCTGCGTCCCCTCCTCCCGACCCCTCGTGTGGGATGCGCCTGGGTCAGAGTGAGTCCTGTGGGTTGGCGTTGTCTGGGCCTCTCAAGCACCCAGTGCTTTCTCTGTGATGTTAATACTTTTTCTTCTGCTCAAATATAAATTATTTGAGCATTATTTCCCCTAATTTTCTATAGTCTCCAGAATATAGTGAGTCTAGTAAGTACTCCGTAGTTTTCTGGGTAAAGGAGAAAATATGTTTCTCATTTTGAGTTCATCCAAATCTAACCAGCAATCAGTCCATCCTTCTCTTTTCTAGAATGTTTTCTGCAGTGTGCACACTTACAGATTAGAGACGTTACATGTTTGTTATGTGATAGTTTGAATCCCGGAAGTGAAACGGCAGCTTGTGAGTGAAGGCCTGGCCCTGAGGCTGGGGTGGGTCGCTCTCACACTCTGTTGTGCTCTCTAGCTGGAGCAGGTGCCCGCCACCTGTGTGTCTGAACTCTCCTCCGCCAGAGCCTGCGCGTAAACCCCAGGAGCTTCACCTGCTAACATGCTCTTTCCGATTTTCCTTTTGTGCAGGCAGTGGTGAGAAACTTCACACCAAGGATGTTTCACTTAAGGACTTGTGCCACTAAGTTGCGGCCCTTGACGGCCTCACAGACTGTTAAGACATTTTCCCAGAACAGACCAGCAGCCGCTCGGACGTTTGGGCAGATCCGGTGCTACACTGCCCCCGTGGCTGCAGAGCCCTTCCTGAGCGGGACTAGCTCCAACTACGTGGAGGAGATGTACTATGCCTGGCTGGAGAACCCCAAGAGCGTTCACAAGGTAAGGCTCGCAGGAGCGGGTCTTGTGTGTTTGGAGCCGACGGTGGCTGGCCACCCAGGTAAGTGTCCCGAGGAGCCCTCGGGCAGGAAGGCAGGCAGCAGCCAGGAGCCCCAACGGCCCGACAGGAACCACCTTCTCGGGAGGGGCGGCTCCCTCACCGTGTGCCTCGCTCTGGAATAGACCGCACTCACCCGCAAGGACCTCCACAGGATGCACTTGCACCACTTCCGGAGCCTCGCAGGGACGCTGCGGAAGAGAAGTCGCGGCAGAAGAGGAGCTGCGGAAGGATGCCCGCAGGATGCGCCTCGTCCGGGTCCCGAGAACACCTTGAATCGTCTCCTGTGGTTTCTGTGCCGTTCAGATCCTTATGCTCATGGTTTCCTCCTGTCCCGGGAAGTAAATCCGGGAAGGCTTCCTTCGGACCCCTGTGACACCTGTAGGGCACGTTCTCCTTAGTGCTTCTCCTCACCATTTGCTGGTACGGGGCACACTTAGTGGCAGAATTGCTTTTTTTCTTCCCTTTGTTTTATATACGTGTGTGATTGATTTCAGAGAGGAAGGGAGAGGGAGGGAGAGTTAGAAACATCAATGATGAGAATCATCCATCGCCACCTCTTGCACACCCCACACTGGGGATTGAGCCCACAGCTCAGGCCTGTGCCCTGACCACAATTCAACTGACTGCCTTGTTCATAGGTCTACGCTCAACCACTGAGCCACACCGGGCAGAGCAGAATTTCCTAACAGCATTGGACCAGTGGGAGTTTGTGTGTTTTAATGACCATTTCATGGTTTTCAGGTCAGGCAGTGGCCAGTGCAGGAGCTGGAGGGCGGGTTCCCAGGCGCCCAGGCCTGGGGGCAGGTGTGGGATGTGTTCTGTGCAGGCTGGCGTCATCACTCTTCGTTGTTGTTGCTGTCAATCCTCACCCAAGGATATTTTCCATTGATTTTTTAAAAATATATTTTTATTGATTTCAGAGAAGGGGGAGAGAGAGAGACAGAGACAGAGACAAAGACAGAGAGAAACATCAAGGATGAGAGAGAATCATTGATTGGCTGCCTCCTGCACGCCCCCTACTGGGGATCAAGCCTGCAACTCAGGCATGTGCCCTGACCAGAATTTAACCCAGCAGCCTCCAATTTGCAGGCCGATGCTCTATCCACTAAGTCATACCGGCTAGGCAGGGGTCGGCAACCTTTAAGACATAAAGAGCCACTTGGACCTGTTTTCGAAGGAAAAAAAAAACCTGGGAGCCGCAAAACCATTGCGACATTTAAAACAAATATAACACTGCATATATTGTTTCTTACCTTAATGCTATATACCGAATCGTGCAGAAAAAGGATTTTTTCACTTAACAAAAAGAGCTGCAGGTTGCCGACACCTGGGGGCTTTCCATTGATTTTAGAGAAAGTGGAAGGGAGGGTGAGAAACGGAGAAACACTGATGTAAGAGAGACACCTCATTGGTTGCCTCCTTTATGTGCCCCAACAGATGCTGGGGGTCAAGTCTGCAACCGAGAGACATGCCTTGACCAGAATTAAACCCGAAAACTTTCAGTCGATGGGCCAACGCTCTAACCACTGAGCAGCTGGCCAGGGTGTGACGTCATCACTCCTAATTGCTCTTTTCCTTCCTTGTGAATCTTGGGCCCCTAGAGTAAGCTCTGTGTTAGTGACATTCACGACTGGATTATTCCTGTGACTGCGGGAGCCACCAGCTCTGTCTCACTAGAAGTGCTGCCTCTTAGAACCTCACAGCATTTAGCAGGCCTTCCTGTTTCCAGGGCCACCGGAGCCAGTGGGGCCTGGTTCCCGGGAGGCGCTCTGGGCCTTGCCCAGGCGGGACAGGTGGGCTAGAAGGAAGTGCTGAGGAGATGTCCTGCTGGGGGTTGAAGCCAGGTCTCTAAGGACAGTTGTGAGCTTGTCTCTGGAGTAAATCAGCCAGGCTGTCACCTTGTGCTCAGGCCTCTCCCTGCCTTCCCTTTCCCGAGTATGACCCCTTGTGGAGCCACCCAGGCCTCTTAGATTAGCGTCGAATGCACATGAGTCTCGCCCCTGACGAAGGGGTGCGGTGGTGCTGAGCAGCCACCATAGTCCTTCCTCTGAGAGTGATGGGCTCCACCTTTGTCTCGGGCTTCAGGGTGTGTCTTGCACTCTCAGCAGGTCCGATAGGGCAGAGCTGAGGCAGCTTTTCTTGCTGACCTTGGAGTTGGCGGATGCTTTGCTTGCACACCTGGAGAGGAGAGAGTGAAACTGTTTGGAGATGTTCTTTCGTGAGCTACCTGGCTTAAAAACAGTGGCATTGCTCTGATCGAGCACAAAGCCACTTGGCTTCCGTACCTGAGGAGTACTCCAGCAGCACCCTCCATTGTAAATGTTTTCATGGTAGCAAGTCAGGCAGACCCCGACCCCAGTGCCACCCAGCAGAGTGGGGGTGCTTGGATAGGCTTGGGTGCAGCCCTGCCGTCCTCCACTGGGGGTCGCTGAGCCAGGCCATGCGGTGGGTGGTCTGAAGGCCAGCACTGTCCTGCGCTCTGTTCTTCCGCCCGCTTAGCTCCAAAGCAGGTTCTGTGGGGGTGGGCCGTGGACCATCACTCCCACATGTGGGCGTCCTGTACAGACAGCCAGTCACCCATGTTTTCAGGAAGGGTGCAGGCCCGGCATTGGCACAGAGAGGACAGGACGCAGGAGGAGGGTTAAGAGGCCGCCCGGAGCAGCCTCTTCCTGCATGGCAGAGCTGTGAACGGGCCGTGTGCACGGCACCTGGTGCTGGGACAAGTGCCGGGTTTGCTGCATGTGACCGGGAGAGCCCCTGCAGGGGGGCGGGGAGACAGGCTCCTGCTGGCCAGCGAGTCCAGGTGGCGGTCCTTGCTGAGGAGTCCCTGCCTGTCCGTTGGGCTAATGGGCCAAACCCTTGTTTCAAGATGGCCCTGCACCTGTGCTCCGCAGTGGCTTGTTGCCCTGCGATGCTTGTCAGTATCCGTTGGAAAGCTCTGTTAGTGCCCTGGCCATTTTGGCTCAGTGTTTGGAGTGCTGGCCCACGGACTGAAGGGTCCCGGGTCCAATTCCAGTCAAGTTGTGGCATGACCCCTGGCCCTGGTTGGGGCACATGCAGGAGACAGCCAATCTGATGTGTGTCTCTCACATCTGTTTTTCTTTTTTTTTTTTTCTTTTTTTTTTTTAAATATATTTTATTGATTTTTATACAGAGAGAAAGGGAGAGAGATAGAGAGTTAGAAACATCGATGAGAGAGAGTCATCGATCAGCTGCCTCTTGCACACCCCCTACTGGGGATATGCCCGCAACCAAGGTACATGCCCTTGACCGGAATCGAACCCGGGACCCTTCAGTCCCCAAGCCGACGCTCTATCCATTGAGCCAAACCGGTCCCGGCTCACATCTGTTTTTCTCTCCCCCTTCCTTCCACTCGCTCTAAAAATCAATGAGAAAAGATCCTTGGGTGAGGGTTAACTAAGAAATTAAAAAGCTCTCTCAGTACCAGAACTTACCATGGTTGCCTGTGTCATGCTCGAGCCTGAAACGGATCAGCCATTAGTTTATCACTGTGCCATGGCCTTTGAACCTGGGGTTCGATCCATTCCAGGTTGTCCATAAGTGATTGGGGTGTGTTTGTGGGTGGTGAGTGGGTTCCCATCTAAGGTAAAGGCAGCAGGCGTGGCATTGGACAGGAAGAAATGGCTCAGGCAGTCCAGAACCCAGAGTCCTGGGCTTTGGCAGCTGAAATGAGCATTCGTCACCCAGGGTCATGTTCTCATCACCTTCTTGTCCCTCAGGGGGCTGTGCAGGTAGAGGCTGTCCGTGTGTCCGTGCTCTCACTGTCCTAGGTGAAGAGAGCCCAGTGACTTCCCTGGCTTTGCCCGGTCTGCAGGGAGGGAGCAGGGACTAGGCCCTGTGCCTGGGCAGGCTGGCCTGTGGTGGCTCCGTCGTGCACGCGGCGTCCTGTGAGCCGCGCACTCGTGCTGGCCGCCTTGGGCCTTTGAGACACATGAGGGACACCAGGTGGCGCGGTTGCCACTCTCCAGCCCTGAGGCCCCAGGGACCCAGCTCTGGTGTTGCTCACCGCCGGGAGCTTGGTGCTGAGACAAAGTCTGTTTGCCTCACTGAACCGCTCCGCCTACGTCCCTGCTGAGTGTCAGCACCTCTCTGAGGTGGGGTAGAGCCTTGAACGCTGGGTGTCCCAGGTTCATAGCTGACACCATTCATAGCACTGCACCAGACACCCCCTGGCATCCCCTGACACCCCCCCGACCGACTGCCACCGCCCCCCCTGTCAGTTTGCGCCCGGTGAGGGAGTCAGCCTGTGGATCAGCTCGGTGGGTGTGTTGGGCACGTCCTGTGCATTGGACCAGCTTCCGCAGGACAGAGCCGAGGAAGAGGGACGCTGTGGCTGCAGGGGGAGCAGAGGCGGGGCATGGCCTTGCGGGACGTCACTTAAAAGCCGTAGTTCCATCAAAGGAAATAATTCTGGTTTCGTTTCAGCTGGAATGTTACCCTTGGTTTGCTTTTTGTTTGTTTGTTTTTTAATATATTTTTTATTGATTTTGTACAGAGAGGAAGGGACAGAGATAGTCAGAAACATCGATGAGAGTCATCGATCAGCTGCCTCTTGCACACCCCCTACTGGGGATATGCCCGCAACCAAGGTACATGCCCTTGACCGGAATCGAACCCGGGACCCTTCAGTCCCCAAGCCGACGCTCTATCCATTGAGCCAAACCAGTTTTGGTTAGAATGTTACCCTTGTTTACACTTGAAAACTTATGTTTTGGTTTAAGTCATTTTGGCAACAAGCTGAGGCCTTAAACCCACTCATGGGAGGTGGTCCAGGCCCACGCCTCCGAGGACGGGCTGTCTCCAGGCCCACCCCTCTGCGGACGGGCTGTCTCCCTCCTGCCCACGCACTGCCCTGCCTGGCCCTGGTCCCAGCCTCGCCTCCTTCGTCTGCCAGCGCTGCCACCTGGCCTCCCTGGGGCCTGCGACCACCCCTCCTCGGCTCCTCACAGCCCATCAGCACATCGCAGACGCCTGCCCGGGCCTCTGCTCGCCGCGGAGGCAGCCTCGGGCTGTGGAGAGCCACCTCTCACCGCGCTCACCTCTGCCCATACCTGGGAGGTGTGTCTGGTGCGAGCACGTCGCTTCAGCCTATGGCCCTGTGGGTGGAACCGCTGGCTTTCGGGGGCAGTGCCTTCCCTCCCCTCCCCGGTGGGCAGAGAACTGAGTGTCTGCATCTGGCTGTTGGTCCGTCCAGGCCTGGAGGGGACGGCTTCCTGAGGGAGTTGTGAGACAGGCAGACACAGGTGGGGGCTTTGACTGCAGAGCCTGGGGACTAGACTCAGCGCGGCCGAGGAGCGGCTGAGTCTGCCTCCTGCACTGACGGAGGAGCAGTGCCCTGCCATGTGGGACACGGGCCCAGCCCTGGCCTTGGTTTTTGCCCGTTTTAAGTTGCAGTGCACAGGTTTTGCAAGTGCATGCAGACAAAACCCAAATGTCAGGTCGTGGTGGGAGAAGGCTTTGCTGTTGAGAGTGTCTCCTGGTCTGAGGGCTGAGGCACTGGTGTGTGCGCTGGGGTGAGTGAGGGGAAGTGAAAGTGCGTCCTGGTGCGCTCCCCTGAGGGCCAGCGCTGCAGCCCCTGTGCCACTGTCTGCCAGTCAGAAGGTTCCAGAGGGGAGACCCATGGTGGCGCCTGCCCCTCCCAGGGCTGGACTGCCCAAGCTTCCGGGAGTTGGAAATGTTTGGGTGTCCAGTGCGTCAGTTTTGTGTGTCCTTGTAGTGCACCTAGCAGGGCCAGGCCTGGGCTCTCCCTGCCTGGGCAGTGGGCACTAGGCGGCCTCTCCTTTCGCACAGGAGCAAGTCGGTTCTACCTCTGGTGGACGCAGGGCCTCTCGCCTGCGGTGGAGCCGGCTCAGGGAGGAGGAGAGACAGCTTGATGGCAGGTTGGGAGAATGGTACTGGATTCCGACTCCTGCCCAAGAGGGCCAAGGCAGGGCGTGTGCGGTGCTTACAGCTGGCGTGTGGCTGGTGCCAGGTGAGGACCCTGCAGGTCTCGCCCATCAGCTGACACACTGCCTGTCAGCCAGACCAGGGAACACAGGGAGAGCTCAAACTGAGGTTTGTTAAAGCATTTAACAATTGCTATTAATGTATTAATTCACAATTTTTAAGGTAAAAGCTCGGTGTTCTGTATACTCCCCATGTTGTGCAGTATCACCCAGGAGTTTGATTTTACAAGTTACTGAATGCAAGAGGAATAAACTTGGATGTTCTGAAAACTCCCCTGGAGGTCCAGCACCAGGCCCTGCTTGCCACAGTGGGTTTCTGGTGGGATTGGTGGTGCAGGCAGTGTCTTGGGACCGGACATGCACCTAGGCCTGCACAGCCCTGCGAGGCTGCCTGCGGACCCTTCCCTGGCGGCAAGCGCAGGCCTGCTGGCCTTTCTCTCCAGGTTCTCCCAGGCGTCTAATCTGTTTACTGTCGAAGAACCTAAGAAACTGGACATGTCTGACAGGGAAGAAAGACAGTGTTTACCAGGTGTACCAGTTAGATTTTTTTTCAATTCATGGAGTTACACATTACATTGATAGATATGCAATTTGATATGTATGCTATTGTATTTTGTTGTATTGGCAGCAAGCTTCAAAATTTCCTATGTCAAATTTTCTGAAGGTGTTACCATTAGATATTTTTACACTTAAAAAGGTCGAATTTTGTGCCAAAACAAGAGCATTTGCAGGAAGTTTGAGTTCATTATTTTGTGGAAAAGTGCTGCTGAGCACTAAACGCAGAGCATTGTCTTCATGTGTCACCATGCCCCGGGGGAGGCTGAGCTGGGACTGGTGGGAAGCTGACCCCATGGCTACTCCTGGAGCTGGGGGAGAGTCTACTGCCCCTAAACCGTGCGGGCCGGGCCGAGAGGGGTCAGTGGTAGTTCCTCAAGGATCCGAAGTACCAACAGCGAAAGTCAGAGAGTGGAAAGAGCAGAGGCGCCTCGAGCAGTGGGCTGGCCGTGGGGTTAGCTTCTGCCTGAAGGGCAAGGAGAGACCACCTGCAGCCACCGGCAGCCCCTTCCGGGCTCAGCACCCAACACCCCCTGTCAGGGTCTCTGAGAGCCAAGAACCCACCCAGTGGCTTGGGGCGGGGGCATCCTCTGAGCCACCTCCACCCAGCAAACACCCCCTACCCCTGGTGCCCGCGGCGTCCAGGGTTTGGGGGCAGGGGAGACAAATGGGCACAGACCTCAAGGTCAGCTGGGCACCACTGGGCCATGAAGGAGAGTCGGCTTTCCTGCTTTCCTGACCAATGCAGCATCCAAAACCGACATAAATTATTCACCGTGAGGAAAAAGCACAATTAGGCATTGCTTATGGTGAATATGCTCTATCTCAAGGTACTTGTGAAGATTGGTTTAAATGCTTTCAAAATGATGATTTCGATGTGAAAGACAACCGAAAAAGTTTGAAGACCAACAATTACAAGCATTATTGGATGAAATGGGTGTCAAACTCAAAAACAACTTGCAGAAAGATTAAACATTGCTCAGCAAACAATTTCTGATCATTTACAAGCAATGGGATAGATTTTAAAGGAAGGAAAATGGGTGTCACATCAACTGAACAAAAGACAAATGGAAAACCGAAAAGTAACCAGTAAAATGTTGCTTCAGTGGCATGAAAGAAAGTTTTTTCGCACCGAATTGTGACTGGTGATGAAAAGTGGGTTTATTTTGAGAATCCCAAATGCACAAAATCATGAGTTGATCCAGGTCAACCATCAACATCGACTGCAAGGCTGGATCAGTGCTCTGCGTTTAGTGGGATCAGGAACGTGTGTATTATGAGCTTCTAAAACCAGGTGAAACCGTTAATACTGATTGCTACTGACAACAAATAATCAATTTGAACCACACTTTGATCGTAAAATGACCAAAATGGGCCAAAAGACACGGTAAAGTAATTTTGCTTCATGATAGTGCACCATCACACACTTCAGAACCAATTCATACTTGCCTGGGAAGTATGAACCCACCCGCCATATTCACCAGACCTTCAGATGACCACTTGTTGCGATCGATGGCACTTTCTGAGTATCACTTCAAAACGTACCAAGTGGAAAATTGGGTCTCTGAATGGTTTGCCTCAAAACAAGAAAAGTTCTATTGGGACGGTGTCCACAAATTACCTGAAAGATGGGGAAATGTGCAGCTATCAATGGACATTACTTTGAATAAAGCAATTTTGTTCTTTCTCTTGAAATTGTGTGTTTTTTATTACAAAATCTGCCATTAACGGGTACACCTGGTACATGTCTAAACCTTCCTGGTGGTTAGTATACGAGCGTGTTTTTTTGCAGTGGAATTAAGTGTTGGTTTCTCTGATCTCTGAAATATTTTAAGGCTCAACATCTTTGTATGAGATGAATAAACTATTAAAGAGTCCACAGTATTTATGTGAATTACAAATTGAATCATTTAAACGTAAAATAGCCAAAAATAGTAAGGAGAGAGAGAATGAGTGAGTTTGATTAACACAGATGATGTGGAAACTGAGAGGAACCCCAGATAGTTTCTGCCGCACACAGGAGTGTGCTGGCTGCTGGCTCCGCACAGTGTGGTCTTTACCGCAGACCTGCGCATGCAGATGTCTGTCCCTCCACACTGAGCCCTGCGCCCCGGTGCCAGGTGCCTGGCAGGATCTCCGGGCTCAGACTAAGGCCTCCGAGCCCTGAGCCCCTGAAGGGCCCTCCTGAAGCACAGACAACATGGTTTCTCTAGGGCCAGCCCCAGGCCACCCTTTGCACAAGGGCCACTGTATTTTGTGTGTGTGTGGGGGGGGGGGTGGTGAGGTGACAAGGGAGGCCTGAGCCCTGGAGGCTGTGTTGAAGCACAGGAGGTCAGGGACAGACAGGCAGGAAGGGCAGCCAGAGGGCATCTGCCCCATTGATGTGGGGCATCCTGAGGGTCAGGGGAGCTGCTGCTCAGAGCAGGAGGTCATTGCCCGGCAGGATGTGGCTGCCTGCCAAGAACAGTTCTTTCTTTGGCTGGAAATGAGGGCGAGGCTCCCAGTGGAGTGACACGTGTGTTCCTTCTCTCTTTAGTCATGGGACATTTTTTTCCGAAACACCAATGCCGGGGCGGCCCCAGGCACTGCCTACCAGAGCCCGCTGGGCCTGAGCATGGGCGCCCTGTCTGCCGTGGCCCGAGCACAGCCCCTGGTGGGCACCCAGACCAACGTGGACAAGCTGGTGGAGGACCACTTGGCGGTACAGTCTCTCATCAGGGCCTACCAGGTAAGGTGCGCCTGCCAGCACAGCCTGTCCCGGCCCTGGGGTCCAGGGACGCAGAAATGCAAAAGGTGAGGAGAGGAGCCGGGACAGTTTCACCCACGGAGCAGAGCCTCTGCCATCTTCAGTGCAGCCCTGGAAGCAGCTCCTTGCCTGTTCCCGTAGGTTGGCAGAAAGATCTGTGGGCAGGGAAACAGGGCCGGGCGCAGGAAGTGCCGGTGACCAGGAGCACTGTGCCGTCCCGTGTCAGCTGCTAGCACCGACACACAAGAGGAGGAGGTGCACCTGTAGGGTGGGGGACTGGGTGAGCCCAGGAAGCAGGGACAGGCAGGTGGGCGCTCAGGTGCACAGTCAGCCCCTGGAAGGGACCTGGTGTCAGGCCTTTCCCAGGTTAGCTGCCCGGCACCTGCAGTCCTGGATACCTGCTCTGGGAGCCGTCCTGGGGAGCAGAAGTCTCGGGCAACCCCTGGGACCCAGACTCTGCTGCAGGCAGGGCATTGGCGTACTCTGCCCCTGGTGTCAGGACAGGTGCTGGGGAAGGTGGCAAGCGGGGCTCTCTCTGAGGAGGGGAAGCTGCAGGGACCTGCGGGAGGCGGCATGCACTCGGCCTCAGCACCTGGGCTGCCCGTGGGGGCTGTCCTCCACCCCGTCAGTGCCAGTGGAGGATGTGGGTGACGGGCCCATTGCTTCAGGGAACAGACTTAGAGTTTCTGCCCTGCTTTAGGCAGTTGGGTCTGAGGGGACCATCCCGTGTAGCCGTCTCTGTCTGACTCGGTGCCTGACCTCCAGCAGGCACTGACGGCCTGGGCCCAGCTCGCACCGCCTGCCCAGTGCTGCATCCCTGCTTCCTCGGAGGCCTTTTGCTGGTCAGCGCTGAGGTGGAGTCACATTGGGGTGATGTCACCAGAGCCCGTCTCCATTTGTCCAGGGAAGCAGGGCCCCAGGAAGCGGTCCTTGACGACTCCCACATTTCTCCTGCCCAGGAGTGTACCCTTCATAGATGCGCCTCGGGGCACAGCCTGCTGTCCCAAGGCTGTTAGAACTAGTTGGGTTCATAGCTCTCAGGAGGTTTGACCACGTGTGACTTTTACCCCACAGCCCGGGTCCTGCTTAACCACTGCTTGTGTTATTACTTCCAGGTCAGGGGTCACCACATTGCAAAACTTGATCCTCTCGGAATTAGTTGTGTAAATTTTGATGATGCTCCAGTAACTGTTTCTTCAAACGTGGGTGAGGATTGATCTGTAAATGCTAATTTTAATGTAATTTTACTTTTTTTACCCCTTCCCTCTTTTTTTTCTCCTGTCCTTTTGTGTGTGTCCCTCCCTCCCCGTCACTGGCCCTTTCATAGATACGAGGGCACCATGTAGCACAGCTGGACCCCCTGGGAATTTTGGATGCCGATCTGGACTCCTCCGTGCCCGCTGACATTATCTCATCCACAGACAAACTTGGTGAGGGCCTGAGAGCGGCCGGCGCTGCTGCTTAGCTCCCGGTGCTGGCCCGGGAGGCCAGACGCCCAGACGGGAGGGAAGACTCTTAAGTTTCCTTTGTTCTGATCACTTGACATTACGGTCACACAGCCTTAGAGCTGGGCCTGTCGAGTTCACCCCAGCTTCTCAGACAGACGGTATGAGCTCCGTTGTCTGAGTCTCAAGTTAGAAAGTGAAATTGGGGGCAGAAAGGGTTTGCGATGCAGGGGAAAGGTGGCCGCCAGTGCAGGCCCCTCAGGAGGTGCTCAGACGCACTCTGGCGTCTGGCAGGCCCGATGCGGGCCGCAGTGCGGGACAGGGCCTACGCAGCCGCCTGTCACCGCACGCTGTCCCGGGGCACGCGGGCCTGCCTCTGCCGGGCGAGTCTCTAAACAGGCTCTGCCCCGGGGTCTCGATTCTTAAGGCCGGTGATCACACTGAGGAAACTTCGGAAGGCGCCCGGGTGCCGCGCAGGGCGTGGCTGGCCTCCCACCGCAGTTGCTTCCTCGAGTTAATCTGCGCTCCGGCTCCGTGCTGCTAACCTGCTACAGAAATTACGGTGTGACTAATTCTGAGATGGTGGTGTCACGGAACACTGTGCATGCTAATGAGACTGACAATTACACTGCCTGCTGCTCCCGCTAGGAGACCCAACACTCCTGAGGAGGGTGGCGGTGTTGCCAGGTCAGGCAGGGGCAGGCCGCAGGGCCCTCCTGCTCTGGGCCTGGCTCTGGAGGAGGGAACCGTCCTGAGCGTGCGACAGGCAGGGCAGGTAGAGGCCCGTGTGGAGTGCTGCTGCTTTTTTGGGGTGACAACTCTGTGCTTCCAGAGTGGGCTTCTCTGGGTGTCCGCAGGACAGGGAGCCCCGCTCCTCCCCTCAGCACGAAGCGCTGCAGCTCGCAGGCCTGACGCCTCCGTGGTGAGCTCTCCCAGGAGAGGGCCTGCGTGTCCCGGCAGAGCCTTCAGCAGAGCAGGGCTTCCCTGGGTGCCCATTTCTTGCATCCAAACAGACCTCCTCAGTGGTTCCCAGCTCATTGGAGCTGCCTGGGGCCTGGAGCACTCCTCTGTCCCCCTGGACACTGGGCAGGTGGGAGGGTGCCACAGCCGCCAGGCACGGGAGGAGCCTGGGACGGAGAGGCTGGGCCTGGGCCCTGCAGCTCCTGGGCACAGCCGCGTCGGCACAGGCAGCGGCTCTTCCAGGCCATAGGCCTTGCTTTCCGTCCGCTCGGGAGCAGGGTCCCTGGCGGCATCTCACACGGAGGGTGACTGGAAACCAGGGGCACAGGCCCCACAGAGTCTCAGCTATTGGAGGAGAGACGCTGCCTCTGCTGGCCGGGCGCCCTCAGGACCACCCAGTCGGGGAGTCCCCTTTGTAAGAGGAATTTGATGTGTCTTTTTTAGCTACAAAAACAGGAAGTAGCATAAACCCAGTACCTAAATGTGAGCCTGGGGGAAGTCCGTCTCCAGTTGGCACCGTTGGTGTGTGTAGGTCAGGAAGACAGTGTCGCCCGCCCGCAGGCCTGGCTGCTGGGTGCCGTGAGCTGTCAGTTTGTTTCAGGATTAGCTGAGCTCAGACCGCCAGGCCTGGCTCCCGAGGCCCTCACCGGCGTGGTTCGCACAGTCTGAGCTGCGGGCGACTGGTGGAGGCAGGTTCAGAAGCTGAGTGATGGGGCCAGGCCTGGGCTCCCAGGTGACCGGGCAGTGTCGCTGCAGGAGTGTGGGTCGGGGGGGAGGGGGCAGTGGCTGGTGTCCTCGGTCGCTGCCATGCCTCTCGGGGCTCCTCATCCTCTGAAAGTTGAGGCTCAGGCGACACGTACCCACGTTGCAGAGCGCAGTCGCTGGAGAAGCACGTGGTGGTGAAGGCAGCGAGCGGAGCCCTGTCCGCACAGAATTTCTTAAACCGATGGTGACTTCGCCTGGTGCCTGACCTTCCCTGACCGGCGTGGAGGAGGCTGGGAAATGCTGGCCCAGCTCTCTGGCCCTGAGGGCGGGTGGAGAGGTGCTGGGCGGTCGCACCTCCTGGGCTCCCGGGAGGGACATCGGGCCTCGGCTGGCAGCATGGACCGTGGACACTTCTGTGGACAGAGCACGTGCCGTGGCGGTGGGGCTGGCGTCATCCTCAGGCCGACGTGAAGGTTAGATGTTTCTCTGTAAGGCAGGAGCCAGGTTCTGTCGTTGAGCAGACGCTCCGGGCACGGGGCCTTCTCTGCGGTGCATGTTTGGGGCAGGTTCTAGGTGCAGGTCGTTGCGTCCACCCCTCCCGAGGTGGGCCCTGGGGTCCTCACACAGCAGAGCTGGAAGCAGTTCTCTCCACGAGAAGGGACACACCAGCCTCTGCACAGGGTTGGTCTTGGGAAGTGACCTTGAGTTAAACAGTTAAAAATGCAGTTTAAATAAAAATCCAAAATTGTGACATCTTAGCTGCTTAACTGAGTTACCCCACCCCCAAGACATTTCCTTGCAGGCTGGGAGAAGGGGCTTAAAACAGCTGATTTCTCACCCTAGCTGGTGTGGCTCAGTGGATAGAGCGTTGGTCTGTGGACCAAAGGGTCCCGGGTTCAATTTCGGTCAAGGGCATCTGCCTTGGTTGGAGGCTCCTCCCCAGCCTAGGCCCTGGTTGGGGCACAGGCAGGAGGCAACCAATTGATGTGTTTCTCTCACATCGATATTTCTTTCTCTCTGTTTTCCATTCTCTCTCTCAAAATCAGTGGAAAGGATCCTCAGGTGAGGATTTTTACAAAGTTGATTTTTCATCAGCTTTACAGTCTGAGAGCAGTAGAGAGGAGTTCCTCTCACCTGCTGGCTGCTGTGAGTGAGCAGGCGGGCGGCTGACCGCGTCCCCGCAGGCTGTCCTCCCTCCTGGATGCCCTCGCCTGCCCACCATCCTCAGCCCCAGCCCTCCTCCCAAGCAGGGCCTTCCGCACTCGGCAAGAAGTCATTCTCCCCCGTGTGTGCTGGTGCGGGGACCCTGAGCCCTTGTACATGACAACCAGTTTCTCCTCTCACTCTCTGGTTCGTATCGTTTGTTGGTGTTTATTTTTAAAAGATGAGAAGGGCAGAAGTCCTCTCTCGTTTGCAGGCTGCTTGCTAAGCCGCAGTGGTGAGCCCTGTGTCCTGGTTTCTCCTACACACACACCTGTGACAGCACGATTTGTGGACTGGGCACGGTGAGGAGCAGGTGCGAGCTGAGCCATGTGACCGCGTGCTGGCATAGAGGCGGGAGGATGGCTTCTCGGGGACCGTGTGGGCTGCTGAGTGACGGGCGTGCACTGTGGACAGAAGAGGGGTTTCCCTTCCCAGGCGACAGAGCAGGGCGGCTTGAGATGCCATCATGCTACTGATAACACGTGCATTACAAACATGAACTGTTTGTTTCTAGAATTTTCCGTTTAATAATTTTGGGGGTGGTTGACCGCCGAGGGCTAACCCACAGATGGGGACTGCTGCACAAGTGAACATAGAAGCACCCCTCCCCCAGCGTGAGAAGATGGCGCGTGTGCAGGTGGCGTGGCAGGGCTGTGTCCTGAGGACGGAGGGAGCGGAGCGCTGGCCTCCGCAGGCCCTATTTCGCCCAGCCACTGGCTCCGAGCTCTGGTGGGTGCCGTCACATCCCCTCCGTGAGCTCTGGGAGCGTCCGGCTTTCCCAGGGCAGCGAGTGGCTGAGGGTCGTGGCCGCTCTGACCACTGAGCCTCCTGAATCCTGTCACTGGGCCTCCTGACCCCGCCCCAGGCCCCCGCGTCCAGGTGCTGGTGGAGGTTGAGACCGGAGAGCTGTCCCCGGTGGATGGGTGCCACAGAGCACATGGCTGATTGCCAGGGGGACAGGGTGGCTCCTTCCACTCTGGAAGCTGCCGGAATCTTTAGGGCTCAGGTCTCGTCCCCTGCCTGAGCTCCAGGTCTGAGGAGTGAGAATCTCATCTTCTCCTTCACTTCTCCCCAAGTGTCCAGATCGGGTGGTTCCTTCCCGAGCCACACGGGGCCACTTCGGTGGGAGGGGGCGGGTCTCAGGTGCCGCCCAGCGGTCTCCCGCTCACTCAGGCCAGCTGCTGACCACAGGAGCCCCGCCCTTGTCCCCCCCGTCCTCCTCTGTCTGTGTCTGTCCCTGTCTGTGCTTCCCGTGCTGCCTGGGGGTGGGGGGCCTTCTGCACTAACTCTCGCCTCTTTTTCCTCCGCGCTCCCCGCCCTGCCTCAGGCCTGGCCGGTTTCCAGGAGCGGCTTCGAGTGCTCACAGTGGGAGGTATGGAAACACGCCTTCTTCCTGGAGCTGGGCGCCTGGGCAGGATCTTCTCCCAGCATGCCCTTGGGGAAGCCCACACTGTCCTGTTCAGAGTGGCCACTGGTTTGGAAATGTGACCAACAGGCAGAGCTGCTCTCCGTCATTCCCGTCCCGTCATCGTGTCCTGGGACGTCCCCTCCCGTCCGTCACCCCCCTGCGCTATGCCCTCAGGCTCAGGGTCGCCAGGCCCAGGCCACGCTGCCTTCTGCATGTGCCACGCTCCCTCCTCGCGCCAGGCTCTCAGCCTGCCTCCCGGCCCCGTGGGGTGCATTGGCAGCGTGGAGGGGAGGAGCCCTGACGACCGTGGGCTCTCGAAGACCACCCGCCAGGACCCCAGAGAGGTGCTAGAGCCCCCTCCTGTGGCCACTCCCGTGGCCAGTCTTCCTTCATACCAGATGTCTCGGTTCTTTTCCTCCGTTGGCTCCTTATGTCTGTGAGACTCTGGTTGGGGTAAAGGCACGATTTAGAGGTTCCTAGGGAATGGTTAGAAACAACATGTGCCTCCCAGAAGCTCCCTGTGGTCACCCTGACAGCCACAGGACGTCCAGCCGTGCTGCCACTGCGTCTGCCCCACAAGGTCCTTTCTGCTGCCCACCCCTGTGTGTAACCCTGGCAACCGCTGTCCGTTCTGTTTCTGTAACTTTGTCATTTCCAGAGGGTCTGCTAATGGAATTACCACCTGAGACATTTGGAATTGGCATTTCTCGGTCAGCCTGATGGAGTGTCACCCGGGCTGTCCTCTGACCCTCGGCTCCTCTGACCCTCGGGGAGCATTGCTGGCCACGAGGGGCCCACAGCGCTTTCGGCCGCTCACTGGTGACAGGCCGTGGGCTGTTCCTCTGACTCTGGGTCCTTGCAGAGCCGAAGGCTCGTGTTCTGGAGAGCCCGGTGTGTCAGGTTCCCCTCTGCTGGACCACACCCTGTCCCGCCTAAGCACGCCTTCCCTAGGGCTCATCCCAGAGGTGTTCTCCTTGTGTTCGTCCAAAGGTTCGATAGTTTTGCATTTCACGTTTGAATCCATGGTCCGTGTTGTTAATCTCTGCAGGAGACGTGAAGTTGGGGAAGGGTTTGGTTTGTTTGCTGCGGGGAGGTCTGCCTTGGATGTGTGAGGGCTCCAGCACCTCCAGCGGAAAGATCGTCCCTTCGTGCAGCTGCTTCTGCGCTTTCTCAAGCCTCGGGGTGAGAGGGCGGGGAGGGGGGCTGCTCTGTTCTCCAGCCTGTGCCCTGCCCCTTCGTCCTCCCAGGTAACGTTAGAGCCAGCTTGCTCTTGTTCTCGGTAAACCTGCGACAGCTTGGTCAGAGCGGGCTCGGCCCACGGGCCGGTTTAGGGAGAACGGACTCCTCACCGTGTTGGTGATGTGTTTGCCGTGGGCTTCTCTGGTTTATCCTGTGAGTTCACTCGGCGTCTTGAACCTGCAGGCTTAAGTCTTTGGGAAATTCCCGGTGTGGTTACCAAGCCGCCCTCTTGTCCTCACTCTGGGAATCACCAGTCCTGGGAGCTTCCGGGGCGTGTCACACGCCCCAGGTTTCTCCATTCCCTTCTGTCAGTCTCCTCTTCGGACCCCTTCCTTTCTCTCCTCTGTCTTCACGTCCCTGATCCTGTCCCTGGTTCTGCCTGAGCCCGTTCTCTGAGGGCTGAGTGTTGTTTTAACATTCACCTTAGGATGTGTTTTGCTTTTTATTGCTTTTCTAGAGAGAGAGGGAAGGAGAGGGAGAGAGGAACATCGATCAGTTGCTTCCTGCAGGCGCCCTGACCTGGGAAGAACTTGCAGCCTCGGTGTGTGCCCTGACTGAGAATTGAACGCGAAACCTTTTGGTGACTGGACGACGCTCCAACCAACTGGCCACCCGGCCAGGGCCCATCCTCTGAGTTTTAATTTGAGTTACTGTTTCACCATCTCAGCATTTCCCATGTGGTCCTTTGCACCTTCCATTTTTAGTCTTTTGGTTTTTTGCCAAGTCCCGATCTCTTCCCGTTGCCTCGGTCGTGTTCAGGTGGCTGCGAGAGCCATGTGCGGGGCTCCTTGCGAGTCCAGTGGGTAAGCCCACATCTGCGCCCCTTCGGCCTCTGGATGACCTTGTTCAGCCTGAGAGGTTCCTGTTCTCGTTGGAGAGACTTGTTACAACCAGAACCTTAGGGGTCAGGGGACAGACTCGTCCTTGATGTCTGTGGCCGCCGTCTCCTGCGCACCACACGGGGGCATCCTGGGTGGGGACATGGAGGCCCTGCACTCCCCACCCACCCACCCCAGGGGCGAGGACGGCCCTTCTCTGATAACCTTGGATGTGCAGGTGGAGGCATTGTGCCAGGCCAGGGAGGGCGGGCGGAAGGCTGTCTCCTATCGGAGAGGCTGCTTCCTGTCCCACCAGCGCAGCTCCTGTGGGGCTGGTTTGCTGCACCCGAGGGAGCTCCGGGCTGCAGGTTCTTGGCTCCCGTCGACAGGAGCCCAGGAGAAAGCCAGGACCCCGGCTGGTCAGCCATCTTCCCCCTTTCAGAGCCGCTGAGGCCTGGTGTCTGGCGCTTGGTCGCATCAGGAGCAGGAGGGAGGGGGAGATTCTCCACCTCCCCTCAAGCAGACCCAGAAAGGCAGGAGCGGGGCCAGCGGTTTTGAGGTTCAGAGAACGACCAGATCAGGGGTGGACATGCAGAGCCGCAGACACGGGGAGGCCGGGCTCGTGCTGAGAGGCCGAGAGCCAGCGCCCACGGCGTGCACAGGGTGCGGAGGGCGGGCCGGTCTTCCTGCCGGCACCAAGAGCTGGCCTCTGTGGGTCACAGGCGTGCGGTTGCTGCCTCATCCCTGACAGCAGCGGCTGGGAGCAGCTCGAGCTTCCCCACACCCTGCAGAAAGGACCCAACAGTCGGGCTTGAGAGACATAGGCCTTGCATTTAAGCGTTAGGTCCACAGGCTGCAGCCTGAGGGACACGGGAGAGTCCCAGCCACCGCGACTGTGAGCCATGCTGGGCTGGAGCCCAGATCCCACCTCGGGGACACGTGACCGCTGCCACCAGCTGGGCGCCACCTCTCCAGGGGGTGGGGGCCCTCTGCAGTGTCCCCAGGCAGTTCTCCAAGTCCCAGCCCGGGAGACCCGCACACGGCGCCCTCAGCCTGAGGTCCGGGCTGGAGCTGGGCACGGGCAGTCAGTGCCGGTCAGAGGGTGTCGCTAGTGAGCCAGCGTAGGCTGCAGAAGGTCAGTGCTGGCGGAGCGGGTCCAGAGCGTGCAGGCTGGCCCCAGGAGCAGAGATGGCTGTGAGGCCCCGCTGTGCTGCCCGCTGCTCTCCCAGACCCCTGCTTCTCGGTGACTGCCCCTCACTCCCCTCTCCAGCTTCCTGTCCCCCCCACACACGAGTGTCCCCGTGCACGTGTGGCCTCTTCTGTACCAGTTCCTGTCCTGCTCCGACTCCCTCTTCAGCTCTCTTCATTCGCTCACTCTCCTAGACTCGCCCAGTGCCTTTCCAACCACAATGGCTGGTGTCTTTGGGACCTTGGAATACATTTTTCTCTAAATTACGAATAATTGGTGCACCAGACTAATATGCATCTATTAATTTCATTCTCATTTGCCTGTGACACCCAGTAATATTCTCAGCTTCTATTTATTGCTAAACTGTGTTTCTAGCTATAAAATGTTACTTATTTTCTTCATGTCAGATGTTTTCATGGTTTTTCTCTTCTCTTTTCTCCCCTGGGGCCTCCCTTCCCCTTTCCATGAACTGCCCCGTGGGCCCTGCGTCTCTCCTCACCCGCAGGGTTCTATGGCCTGGACGAGTCTGACCTGGACAAGGTCTTTCAGCTGCCGACCACCACCTTCATCGGGGGGCAGGAGTCGGCGCTGCCGCTGCGGGAGATCATCCGCCGGCTGGAGGTAGGCGTGCTCCCCAAAGCCCGGCTCGCAGGAGGCCCCCCACTAGTGGGGCTTTTCTTAGTCTTGTCTATTATTTATTTATTTTTAAGTATATTTTATTGATTCTTTTATTTTATTTTATTTTTATTTTATTTTATTGATTTTTCACAGAGAGGAAGAGAGAGGGATAGAGAGTCAGAAACATTGATGAGAGAGAATCATCAATCATTTTCCTCTTGCACATCCCCTACTGGGGATGTGCCCGCAACCAAGGTACATGCCCTTGACCGGAATCGAACCCAGGACCCTTCAGTCCCCAGGCCGACGCTCTATCCACTGAGCCAAACCAGTTTCGGCTCTTTTATTGATTCTTTACGGAGAGGAAGGAAGAAGGATAGAGAGGTAGAAACATCGATGAGAGAGAAACATCAATTAGCTGCCTCTTGCACACCTCCTACTGGGGATGTGCCCACAGCCAAGGTACATGCCCTTGACCGGAATTGAACCTGGGACCTTTCAGTCCGCAGGCTGACACTCTATCTACTGAGCCAAACCGGTTAGGGCAGTCTTGTTTTTTTAAAACATACTTTTTATTGATTTGAGAGAGAGAGAGAGAAACAATGATGAGAGAGAACCATTGACTGGCTATCTCCTGTACACCCCACACTGGGGATCAAGCCCACAACCTGGGCATGTGCCCCAAACAGGAATTGAACCCTGACCTCCTGATTCCTGGGCGGATGCTCAACCACTGAGCCACACCAGCCAGGGGCATGTATTTCTTTAAATGTAAAGGAAGGAAATTCCTTTTGCTATTTTGTAGATAAAACCCTATGGTTTTTAATTTTATAATCAACCTAAAAAAGGAAGTTTTGTGGGTTCCAGTCCAGTGGGAGATTGTTTCAGATGTCTGCCCAGCCATGCCCGTCATTGGCACAGTCTGCTTGCTTTCCTCCAGTTTCTTTCCTCCCTCCCTGTGGAGCTGTGGGCATCTTCCGTGCGGGCACACACACAGACACGCACGCACACAGCTGGGTGCATCAGGGAGGGAGGCGTCTGGCTGGGTGCTGACCCACTGTGCGCCTGGCTGTGTGGAACAGAACGCCTACTGCCAGCACATTGGGGTGGAGTTCATGTTCATCAACGACCTGGAGCAGTGCCAGTGGATCCGGAGGAAGTTCGAGACGCCGGGAGTCATGCAGTTCACCAACGAGGAGAAGCGCACTCTGCTGGCCCGGCTCGTGCGGTCCACGAGGTGGGGAGGCGCTGGGCGGGGCTGGGGGGTGGGAGGCCAGCCCGCGGAGCGGCCAGCCCTGGGCTGTGCTCAGGCCCCGGCTCCGTCCAGGTTCGAGGAGTTCCTGCAGCGGAAGTGGTCGTCCGAGAAGCGCTTCGGCTTGGAAGGCTGCGAGGTGCTCATCCCGGCCCTCAAGACCATCATCGACAAGTCCAGTGAGAAAGGCGTGGACCAAGTGATCATGGGGATGCCGCACAGGTCCGCTACCGTCCGGGGCCCCTCTCCCAGCCCAGAACACCCCCCCCCGCCCCCGCCCCCCCCCCCCCCCCCCCGTCACCCAGCACCCTTCATCTATCTCAGCGCCCCTCTCCCACCGGGCACCCCTCACCTACCCCGCCCACCCGGCGCCCCCCCACGCCCCCAGCATCTCTCATCTATCTCAGCATCCTTTTCCCACCTGGCACCCCTCGCCCTGCTGTTACCATCATGCCCAAGGCCACAGGTGGCTCAGGCAGGCTTGTTGGCCTGGTGCTGCGTCTTATAAAAGTTAAAGCCAGAGCCAAAAGCAGTTTGGCTCGATGGATAGAGCGTCGGTCTGTAGACTGAAAGGTCCCGGGTTCGATTCCGGTCAAGGGCATGTACCTTGGTTACGGGCACATCCCCAGTAGAGGGTGTGCAAGAGGCAGCTGATCGATGACTCTCTCTCATCGATGTTTCTAACTCTCTATCCCTCTCTCTTCCTCTCTGAAAAAAATCATTAAAATATATTTTTTTAAGAAGTTAAAGCCAGAGCCCTTGGGGTCACCGCAGAGGCCGCTGACCTGAGGGAGGGCTGCGGTGCCAGCAGCCACAACGGCCCCTTCCTCCCCTCGTTATGGCCTCAGGCGGGTGAATGGAGGCTGGCCTCCCCACCGGCTCTGGCCTCAGCACCTCGGGCAGCAAACCCAGGTGCTGCCTGTCCCTCGGAGGAGGAAGGGCCTGCTGACCCCTGACCCCGTGTGTCTAGGGGGCGGCTGAACGTGCTGGCGAATGTCATCAGGAAGGAGCTGGAGCAGATTTTCTGTCAGTTCGACTCGAAGCTGGAGGCCGCCGACGAGGTGAGGCCCCGGTCCCGGGGACGGGCGTGGCACTGCCTGGGGACTGGCCAGGCCCAGCTTCAGGGAGAGGGTGGCTTCCTGGTCCGCGCCCGGCAGCCCCACATGTGCCGTCCTGGGCAGAGGAGTCGGGGATGGTGAACCAGCCTCCGTGTGCCCGCAGGGCTCTGGGGACGTGAAGTACCACCTGGGCATGTACCACCGGCGGATCAACCGCGTGACCGACCGCAACATCACCCTGTCGCTGGTGGCCAACCCTTCCCACCTCGAGGCCGCCGACCCCGTGGTGATGGGCAAGACCAAAGCCGAGCAGTTCTACTGTGGGGACACCGAGGGGAAGAAGGTACGGCCACGGGCTGGGCGGACCACAGAGGCCTGGGGTGGCTGGGGCAGGGCAGCGACCTCATGCCTGCGGGCGGGTCTGCCCTCACGGTGCCCAGGTCTGGGCCGGAACCCGTCTTCCTGAGGAGCCAGTGCTCTCACCGAGCAGGCGGGAGTCTTTCCAGGTGCGGGTGGCCTGAGGGACAGGGGGCGCTGTGGGATGACGGGGTTCCCTCCTGGATGGTGGCGGCTGCGTGTGTCACACCAGGCAGGAACTGTTGGCTTTGGCGTGCGTTCCAGGGGTACGAAGCCGGCAGCTCCCCCCTGCGTCTTGCTTCCGCCTTCCCCAGAAAGAAGGTCGTGGGGGGAAAGAAGCCAGGAGCACCTGGGTCCGGGGGGTGGGGGGAAGCGGGGGTTGCTGGTGCATTGCCCAGCGGGGCGGGCGAGCTGTGTGCGGGCGGAAGTGGAGTGAGGGTAAGCGCCCTCCACTGAGGAGTCCTTCGTCTGCAGAACGGCAGGCGCTGGCAGGTGGGCGGAGGGAGGTCTCTGCAGGTGGAAGGTGGGCATGAGAGTCAGACCTAGAAGTGGGACCAGGTCAGTGCGCAGGGTGTGCCTCGCAGACGGAGTCCGTGCGTCCTGGGCTTGGGCATCAGGAGAGAAGCTGCTGACGGGCAGCAGGACCGGTCCCCGCTCGGACGGACGCCTGCCCAGAGGAAGGGAGGCCCAGGGCAGGATGTCACCAAGTGGGCTGAGGAACAGGACGCAGGCTCCCCACGCTCTGCGCTGTTCTCCAAGGGCGCTGGCGATCAGAGCGAACCAGGGCGTGGGGCGGCAGCGCAGGCGTGTCCTGGTGTGGAGTGCGCCGTTGGGAGTCCAGTCAGGAGGGACCCTCAGGACCCAGGACCCCTCAGGACGTGGGGAGGCGAGGTGTTGGAGAGCGGCCCCGCCCTCTCACCTTGGAGGGGCCTCAGAAAACCTTGTGAAAAGCTGCTGTGGCTTGCCCTCCGGTTTGCCCACTGGCTCTGTGGTCTGCAGGTCATGGCCATCCTGCTGCACGGGGATGCCGCGTTCGCAGGCCAGGGCATCGTGTATGAGACCTTCCACCTGAGCGACCTGCCGTCCTACACCACCCACGGCACCGTGCACGTGGTGGTCAACAACCAGGTAACGGAGCGGCCGCCAAGGCCTCTGGCTTCCAGCAGCGCGGCCCGCCCCCCTTCCCCCCCCCGCCATCCCGCACCAGCCCAGCAGCCTGTGTCCCTCGCAGATTGGCTTCACCACGGACCCCCGCATGGCCCGGTCCTCACCCTACCCCACCGACGTGGCCCGGGTGGTGAACGCCCCCATCTTCCACGTGAACGCGGACGACCCGGAGGCCGTCATGTACGTGTGCCAGGTGGCTGCCGAGTGGAGGAACACCTTCCACAAGGACGTGGTGGTGGACCTGGTGAGCGCCCCCGGGCTCGGGCTCCGGGGCCTGAGCGTCCCGCCCGCGGCGTCAGTTGTGGCCGGGACTCGGTCCTGTGCCGGGACCTAACGCTGGCGCCCGGCTGTCCCCAGGTGTGTTACCGGCGCAACGGCCACAACGAGATGGACGAGCCCATGTTCACGCAGCCGCTCATGTACAAGCAGATCCGCAAGCAGAAGACGGTGCTGCAGAAGTACGCGGAGCTGCTGGTGTCGCAGGGCGTGGTCAACCAGCCCGAGTACGAGGTGCGGTGCCTGCGGTGGCTCGCCTGCGGGTTTGCGGGCAGGGGGCTTTGGGGACGGGCAGGGCGGCCTGCCTGAGGACTCCGCCACGGCCCCACCCACTTTCTAACTGGCAGTTTTGTGCAGGGTGAGAGGCGGGTGCAGGTCCAGCTGTGGGTGGGGAGGGGCTGTGTGCATGGTGGGTTCCGGGTGCTCAGGAGGAAGTGCGAAGTCTGGCCCAGAGCAGCACATGGCAGATGTGGGAGTGGGGTTGCGGGGAGGGCGCTGTGGGCTCCATCCTGGCATGAGAGCAGGACCTTGGAGCAGGATCTGCCCACATGTGGAGAAGGGACCGTGGGCAGCATGGACCTGAGAGCTTGTGTGTGTGGGGAATGCCAAGGCCGGCTCTGCCTGCCGCCCCCAACACGGCGCCCGCCCGCCCGCCCTCCCGCCCTCCAGGAGGAGATCTCCAAGTACGACAAGATCTGCGAGGAGGCCTTCGCGCGCTCCAAGGACGAGAAGATCCTGCACATCAAGCACTGGCTGGACTCGCCCTGGCCTGGTGAGTGAGGCGTCGCCATGGGCCCAGCACCGCGGCCCTGAGTCAGCCCCACCCCTCTCGGAGCGCCCGGGCGGCGGCGTCAGCGTGCCTCTGTCCTAGGCTTCTTCACGCTGGACGGGCAGCCCCGGAGCATGACCTGCCCCTCCACGGGGCTGGAGGAGGACATCCTGACGCACATCGGCAGCGTGGCCAGCTCCGTGCCGGTGGAGAACTTCACCATCCATGGAGGTGAGGGCGCACGGCCCCGGAGTTGGGCCAGGCCCCGGGGCCGGGCGGCGGGTGGTCCCCGGCTGGAAGCCCTCTGCGCCCCTCGCCCGGCCAGGGGGGTCCTCGCTGGAGCGTGGAGGGAGGCGGGGCCGTGACGGCCTCTCCCGGGCCCGGCGTCCCACGCCCCTCCCCCTCCTCCCGGAGGCTGCTCCTGTCGTGGGTGGCCGGGCGGGTGATGAGCGCCGTGTCTGCAGGGCTGAGCCGGATCCTGAAGACGCGTGGGGAGCTGGTGAAGAACAGGACCGTGGACTGGGCCCTGGCGGAGTACATGGCGTTCGGCTCCCTGCTGAAGGAGGGCATCCACATCCGGCTGAGCGGCCAGGACGTGGAGCGGGGCACCTTCAGGTGAGCTCCGGCCCTCACGGGGGGGGTGGTCACTGCTTCTCCCAGGAAAACATGGCACGGCCACAGGGCCCATCTCAGCCCAGCGCACGCTCCCCTGCCTGTGCTGCCCCCTCCTACCCCCCCGCCTCACCCCATGCCTGTGCTGCCCCCCTACCCCCCCGCCTCACCCCCTGCCTGTGCTGCCCCCCTACCCCCCCGCCTCACCCCCTGCCTGTGCTGCCCCCTCCTACCCCCCTGCCTCACCCCCTGCCTGTGCTGCCCCCCTCCTACCCCCCCGCCTCACCCCCTGCCTGTGCTGCCCCCCTACCCCCACCTCGTCCCCTGCCTCACCCCCCCCCCGTGCTGCCCCCTTCCCATGCGGCCCCCCTGTTAGGCCGGGTGTGGGGTCTGCTGCTGAGCAGAGGCAGTGGCCCTGCCTGCTCATCTGTGTTGTCGGCACAGCCACCGCCACCACGTGCTGCACGACCAGAACGTGGACAAGAAGACCTGCATCCCCATGAACCACCTGTGGCCCAACCAGGCCCCCTACACGGTGTGCAACAGCTCGCTGTCCGAGTACGGGGTCCTAGGTGAGCAAGGCCCCTGCCCCTCCTCCCGCTGCCCCCTCCTCCCCGCTGCCCGCCCCCCTTCCCTCCTGACGCCCTTCCCGCCCGCAGGCTTCGAGCTGGGCTTCGCCATGGCCAGCCCCAACGCGCTGGTGCTCTGGGAGGCCCAGTTTGGCGACTTCCACAACACGGCCCAGTGCATCATCGACCAGTTCATCTGCCCCGGGCAGGCCAAGTGGGTGCGGCAGAACGGCATCGTGCTGCTCCTGCCCCACGGCATGGAGGGCATGGTGAGCTCCGCCCCCACCCTGTGCCCGGGCGGGGGGGGGGGGGCTGCCACAGGAGGGCCCCGGGGGGGTGGGGGCGGAAATGGGGCTGAACCGCACCTGCTTCCAGGGCCCAGAGCACTCCTCCGCCAGGCCCGAGCGGTTCCTGCAGATGTGCAACGATGACCCCGACGTCCTGCCGGTGAGGGGCGCCCTGGGGCGGGCGCCAGGCCTGGGCGGGTCTCCGTGAGGCTCCCGAGGGGGAGCCGTGGGGGCCGCTCTGTGTCCGAGGCAGGCAGGGGCCCTAAGGAAAGAGGCTCTGACCGGACTTGAATGACAGGAGTCAGCCTTGTCGGGAGGAGGGTGGGTGGAGGTGGGCCTGGCTTCCTGGCCAGGCAGCCTTGTCAGCAGCCGGGGGCGGCGTGGGGACGGGCAGGAGCGGGGAGGGCGGCGTGGGGACGGGCAGGAGCGGGGAGGGCGGCGTGGGGACGGGCAGGAGCGGGGAGGGCGGCGTGGGGACGGGCAGGAGCGGGGAGGGCGGCGTGGGGACGGGCAGGAGCGGGGAGGGCGGCGTGGGGACGGGCAGGAGCGGGGACGGGCAGGAGCGGGGACGGGCAGGAGCGGGGACGGGGCGGCGTGGGGACGGGCAGGAGCTCCCTTGCGTCCTGAGCGCCTGTCCTCCCACAGAACCTCCAGGAGGAAAACTTCGACATAACTCAGCTCTACGACTGCAACTGGGTGGTGGTCAACTGCTCCTCGCCCGGCAACTTCTTCCACGTGCTGCGCCGCCAGATCCTCCTGCCCTTCCGGAAGCCGGTCCGTGGGCTCCCGGCAGGGCCTGGCCAGGGGGTGGCTGGGATGGTGGCGTGGGAGGTGCACGGAGCTGGGAAGACGGGGAGCCCGAGGGAGGAGAGCACCTCTGCTGCTGCAGGTTGAATGCACGGCCGCGCGGCCCACAGCACGGACACCGGCCACAGGCAGCACGCCGGGCGGGAGGGCCTTTTCCTGGGAGGGGGGGTGACTGGGACTCGGGCAGGCGCCTGGCTCAGCAGGGCCCAGCCCCTCAGCCGAGGAGAGGTGGGCAGGGAGCTGCCTCATGCATTCCCCTTCATCGCGCTCCTGACCTGTGGCTGGTCCTGACCACAGAGCTGGGAGGGCAGCCCCTCTGGTTGACCCTCCTGGGACCTGCGGTCCTGGTCCATCCTGAGCCTGTGGTCCTGTGTTTCAGCTGATCGTCTTCACCCCCAAGTCCCTGCTGCGGCACCCCGAGGCCAGGACCAGCTTCGACGAGATGCTCCCAGGTGGGTGCAGGCGGGCAGGCATTCTGTGCTCTGGGGTTGGGGCCCACGCTGCCTCCATGCAGCCCGTGCACTTCAGGGTCGTTGGGTAAAGACCCCAAGCAGGACAGCCCAGACGTCTGAGCTTGCGTGCAAACGGGTCCAGGAGGTGCTGCTCGGCTGCCCGGGTCTGCGCCGTGGCCTGGACCCTCCCAGGGCCTCAGCGGCAGGGAAACGTGCTGAGCTCCTGCCTGGAAACAGCTGCTCCCGCGTGGGCCTCGCGGGCTGGAAAGCTCACGGGCACCAGAGGCCAAGGGGCTCTGGCGTCAGCCCTGCCACCATGCGTGTGATTCCGCGCTCACACGGGTGCACACACGTGTCCTTAGCCACGCCCGGTTCTCTCCTAGGGACCCACTTCCAGCGGGTGATCCCGGAAAACGGCCCTGCAGCCCAGAACCCAGAGAACGTGAAGAGGCTCCTGTTCTGCACCGGCAAGGTGTACTACGACCTCACACGCGAGCGCAAGGCACGGGACATGGTGGAGCAGGTGGCCATCACGAGGATCGAGCAGGTGAGGGCCGGAGCGGCCGCCTGTGGGCACAGCCCTCTGGCGGCTGCCCCAGCGTCCTGACAAGCCCCTCTCCCCAGCTGTCGCCGTTCCCCTTCGACCTGCTGCTGCAGGAGGTGCAGAAGTACCCCAACGCCGAGCTGGCCTGGTGCCAGGAGGAGCACAAGAACCAGGGCTACTACGACTACGTGAAGCCGCGGCTGCGCACCACCATCAGCCGCGCCAAGCCCGTGTGGTAGGCGCCGCCCGTGTCGGGCAGGGGGCAGGGGGCAGGGGGTCCGGGCCCCGGCGGCCTTGCCTCACTGTCTGTCCCCCCAGGTACGCCGGCCGGGACCCCGCGGCAGCACCAGCCACCGGCAACAAGAAGACCCACCTCACGGAGCTGCAGCGCCTGCTGGACACAGCCTTCGACCTGGACGCCTTCAAGAACTTCTCGTAGACGCTGCCTGGCCGCCGGGCCCCAGCTCCGTCCACCACTGCCCCCGCTTCTCGATTAAAAGAATACATAGTGCCTCCCTCCGCGCGCCCACGCCTCCGCGTGCCCACACTCCTCGCCCCTTCGTCGCCGCTGCTGTCCTCGCAGGGCCGGTCCCGGCTCCGAGCTTTTCCACTGAGCAGCCTTCAGAGGCTGTGGGAGCTGGGGGAGGGCGCCCCCACGTGTCCTGGGAGGGTCGGCCAGCCGCACCCCAGCTCCACCCAGGAACAGGCCTGGGGCTCTCCACCCATCAGGGGGTCCTCTTCCTGGGTGGAGCCTGACACCTGGCAGGAGCCATCGCCCTCAGAGGCCCTGTGGAGTGGGCGGGCGGCTGATGGGGCCTGACCCTGACCTGACAGAGGGCCGCCCGCTCCCGTGTCCACTGCACTTCTCAGAGGGTCTGGTGGGCGTGGCCAGAGGAGGGGTCAGAAGCTCCAATGGCCCACAGCCAGGGCGGCCATGGTCTGACGTCCGGCTCCTGCCACCTTCCCTCGGCCCTCCCCGCCCCGCCCTCTCACCTGGCCCCTTCCGCACCGCGGAGACCAGCTGGGAATTCTCTCTCTGCTGTGCCAAAGCTGTTCGGGGGCGAGGCGGGGCCTCCCCCGCGCCTGTCACAGGGACAGATCTGATTTATTTATTTTGGTTTAAAAAAAAAAGGGTGAAAACACTTTGCGTTGCATTTGGCTTGACTTGTAAACTAAGTTATCCATGAATCTGTCTGCGAGTCTTTCTTTCCGCCGCCTTCTCCCAAGGCCTCGGCCTCCACCCTGCCCCTTGCCGCCACGCCTATGTCCATGTGCCCACAGACTACCCCTCCCCCTGCCCGGCCTGCCTGCCATCCGTGCACATCATGCCGGGTCCACGTTCGAGCCTCCCGTCCGGTCCCCCTGCGAGGTCTGGTGGGTTCCCTGGATCTGTTAGTCGGCATCCCCGCCCAGAAGCCAGCCCAAGCGGCCCTCAGGGGAGCGGGTACACCAGCAGGGTCCCCGTCCCCACTCTTGACAAGAGTACCAGTCTTGAACCCACAACTGGTCAGCCTTAGCCTCCAGGGGGCAGCCCTGAGGGAGAGCTCAGGGAAAGGCCTGGCGTGGACATGGGGCCCCTCCAGTAGCAGGAACTCCTGATGGTCACCCGGCCCTCTAGGCCACACCTGAGTCCCTTGTCCTGGAAGCCTCTTCAGAATCTATTTTACCTTGAGTGTTCCCTGCAGCTTGCCCGACAGCCCTCCAGTCCTGGCATGAGGGCAGCCATGTGCAGGTATGCCCAGGGCCTGCATTTGGCCCCAGTTAGGGATCCTGGAAGCCGAAGTCTCCCTCCTCAATATTTTAAAAAACATTTTTATTTCAGAGAGGAGGAGGAGTGACAGAATCATTGATCAACTGCCTCCTACACACCCCACACAGCAGGGGTCCTCAAACTTTTTAAAGTGGGGGCCAGATCACGGTCCCTCAGAGAGCTGGAGGGCCGGACTATATGAACTACTAATCCCTACTGTAACACCTTGGCTGCGCTCACTGCCCAAAAAATCTGGCGGGCAGGATCAGACTCCCCTGGGGGCTGCATGTGGCCCGCGGGCCGTAGTTTGAAGACCCCTGCCACACAGGATCAAACTCGCAACCTGGGCATGTGCTCTTACCGAGAATCAAACAGTGGCCTCATAGGTAGACACTCAACCACTGGGCCATGCCAGCCAGGCATCCCCTCAATAACTTAAGAATACAAAGTTGGCCGTGGCTGGTTTGGCTCAGTGGATAGAGCATCAGTCTGCAGACTGAAGGGTCCTGGGTTTAGTTGCAGGCAAAGGCATGTGCCTGGGTTGTAGGCTCGATCCCCAGTGGGGGGCATGCAGGTGGCAGCCAATCAATGATTCTCATCATTGGTGTTTCTGTTTCTCCCTCTCCCTCACTTAAAAATGTATTTTAAAAAATAATAAAAATAGCCGAAACAGGTTTGGTTCTGTGGACAGAGCGTTTGCCTGCGGACTGAAGGGTCTTTGGTTCGATTCTGGTTAAGGGCATGTGCCTTGGTTCCAGGCACATCCCTAGTAGGGGGTGTGCAGGAGGCACCTGATCGATGTTTCTCTCTCATCGAGCTTTCTAACTCTCCCTCTCCCTTCCTCTCTGTAAAAAATCAAATATTAAAAAATAAATAAAACACTTTAAAAATAAAGACATGGCCTAGCCCTGGCCAGTTAGAGCATCTTTGCTACACAAAGGGGTCAATCCTCAGTTGGGGCACACACAAGAATTAACCAACAAATGCTGGTTGGATGAACACACGGGAGGTGGAATTGTGAACTCTGGCTCTGTCCTTCCAGCTGTGTGACTCTGGCAAGTTATCCTTCTGAGTTTGCTGTGACATGTAGGTAATGGTGCCACCGCCTTGGAGGGTAGGTGTATGGACTAGCTGAGACAATGTGTGAAAATAGTGGCTCAGCCGCAACCGGTTTGGCTCAGTGGGTGGAGCGTTGGCCTGCGAACTGAAGGGTCCCGGGTTCGATTCCGGTCAAGGGCATGTACCTTGGTTGCGGGCACATCCCCAGTAGGGGGTGTGCAAGAGGCAGCTGATTGATGATTCTCTCTCACTAATGTTTCTAACTATCCCTCTCTCTTCCTCTCTGTAAAAAATCAATAAAATATATTAAAAAAAAGAAAAGAAAATGGTGGCTCAGTACAAGGGGCTGCTGCTAATATTGCTGCTGCTGCTGTTATTACTGTTATTTCTAAGGCTGGGTTAAGAATATTTGCCTGGCGCCAAAACCAGTTTGGCTCAGTGGCTAGAGCATCAGCCTGTGGACTGAACGGTCCCAGGTTCGATTCCGGTCAAGGGCATGTACCTTGGTTGTGGGCACATCTCCAGTAGGGGGTGTGCAAGAGGCAGCTGATCGATGTTTCTCTCTCATCGATGTTTCTAACTCTCTACCCCTCTCCCTCTCTGTGAAAATCAATAAAATATATTTAAAAAAAAAAAAAAAGAATTAACCAACAAATGCATAAATAAGTGGAACAACAAACCTCTCTTCCTTTCTTCCCTCCTTCCTTTCTCTAAGATCAATCAAAAAAAAAGTTTAAGCGCTTTCCCATCTCTCCTATTTTAAAATATGTGGTCTAGCCCTGACCTGTTTGGCTCAGTGGATAAAGCATCGGCCTGCGGACTCAAGAGTCCCAGGTTCAATTCCAGTGAAGGGCATGTACCTTGGTTGCGGGCACATTCCCAGTAGGGGGTGTGTGTGCAGGAGGCAGCTGATTGATGTTTCTCTCTCATCGATGTTTCTATTTCTCTTCTTCTCTGTAAATACCATATATATGTATATATATGTATATACATAATATTTTAAAAATAAAATATGCGGTCTACCCATATAATGGACTATTACACAGCCATAAAAAGGAATGAAATGCTGACACATGCTACAACATAGAGCGTTGGTCTACAAACAGAAAGGTCCTGGGTTCAATTCCAGCCAAGGGCACATGCCTGGATTACGGGCTCAATCCCCTGTAGGGGGCGTGCAGGAGGCAGCCGATTCATGATTCTCCCTCGTCATTGATGTTTCTCCCTTTCCCTTCAATAAAAACATTTTTTTAAAAGCCAAGGGTGATCACGACAAAGTGATCTTCCTAAAGGAGGGGAGGAAAAGTGGAGGAAGCTGAAAGGGTGGTAACAGCACGTGAAAGGTGCAAACTGAGCAAATGCGTCATTGGCTGGAACCCAGAGCCGTCCAGGGGGGCAGCTCGGGAAGAGGGAAGAGCCAGGGGCCCAGCGGGGAGTTCCATGGCCCGGTTCGCCAGTGACCCGCCCGCCTCTGGGAGAGGCCCGAGGACACCCGTCACCTCCCGACCCCGCCTCCCTGCCCCACAGGCCACGCTCTCCTGTTCCGCTGTGCAGGCCCCGCCTCCCTCCTGACGTCCGGGCCTCCCGTCCCCGCCCAACAGGCCCCGCCCCCTACGTCATCCGTCCGGCCACACCCCCGCCTCGCCAGCCTGACAGACACCGCCTCCCCGCATTGGCCTCGCCCACCAATCACTCCTCCCGCCCCCCGACCCGGAAGCCCCGCCCTCCCCCTCCTCGGCCCTGTCCCGCCCCGGCCCCAGCCATCCCGGCCCCGCCCCGCCCGGCAGAGTGCGCAGGGAGCGCGGTGGCCTGGAAAGGTGTGGACCGGGCGGGATCGCAGGTCGCCCCGGTCCGCCCGCCCGCCGTCCCCGCGGCCCTGTGCCTGCGCGCGGCCCCGCCCAGGCGCGGCTCGGGGCTCGGCTGCTCTGGCCTGGGGGCGGGGCCGCGGCGTCATGCATATGCATGAGGCGGCTCCATTGTGCCCTGGGAGCGGCGCGATGGCGCGGGCGGCGGGGCCGGGGCGGCGGGCGGCGCGCAGGGCGGGCTGAGCGCATGGAGCGGCGCGGGCCGGGGGCCGCGGCGGCGAGGGGCCGGGCCCGGCCGCGCGGAGGTGAGCGGGCCGCGCGCGGGGCGGGGCGGGGCGGGGCGGGGGCAGGTGCGGCAGGTGCGGGCGGCGGCGCCTCGGCGGGGCCCGGGCGAAGCGGCCTGCGCTTGCGTCGCGGTCCCGGCGGCCGGTGCGCGGACCCTCGCCTGGGCCTCGGCGGCGGCGGGAGGCTGCCCCGGCCCGCGGGGTGCGGAGGCTGCCCGCCCCGCCGTCCTGGCCCGGGGCCGGCGCTCCGACCGGCCTGGCGGGCTCCCCGGGCCGAGCGCGCCCACCGCCGGGGAGGCCGCCGGCGGCGCTGACCTTCCTCCAGCCGGCGGCCCTGGGCTCACCCCCTTTCTCCCGGGACCGGGAGGCTCTGCGGAGGTGTCCCTCCCCCGGGGTCTGGTTCCCTCTGACCTGCCCCTCTGCATTGTTGTGTCCGCCTGCTCCCCATCCTCCCTGACCTCCCCCTCTGCTCCGTCCCCCACGGCTTCCCTCCCACCCTGACCTGCTGCCCCCCCGACCTCTGCCCACCTTCCTGCCCCCGCACCGGTGCCCGCGCCCTCCTCCCTGACTGATGGCTGCAGAACGTCCAGGTGATGTCCGTCATTTGTTCTCTCAGGAGACCTCGCAGGGAGGACATGGAACCCCTGGCTGGGTACACAGACGGGTGGTCAGTGGGGTAGACACCCTCCCTCCCAGTCCTGCCGGGCCAGCACCAGGGGGCCTTCCTGAGGAAGCCGGAAGGTGACAGCACCCCAGAGGGAGCCAGCCCAGCCTCCGGTCCGGCCGGGCACTTGTCCCACCCCGGGCGGCCACAGGTGGGAATAGGAATCAGGGAAGATGCCGGAGGAGGAGGTCTCATCGCCGGCTCCATGGCCAGAGCGCCAGGGCTCCCGCGGAAAGTCCACCAGCTCCTGTGTCGAGGCAGGAGCCGGCTGATGACATGGTGCCACAGGTCCTTCCCTCTCCTCTGTCCTAGGCTGCCCACCGCGTGCCCGTCTTACATGTAAACAGACTCAGAGGGTGACCCCTTCACCCGTCCCTGCCACCCACAGCCCTTGTTCTGGGCGTTCTGGACAGACTGGCAGTTCTGTGGCCCCTGAGCAGCTAGTCCTGCTCCACGGGGGCCCGGCCTGTTTGACCCCATGAGCCTCTGGGGTGGCCTGTGGCCAGGAGAGGGGCTCGCCGCCGGGGTCAGGGTGGCCAGGCAGAAGAAGTGGAGTGGAGGGTGCAGCTGCTGTGAGGCTCTGGGGCAGAGGGGTCTGGGGAGTGGGTTGTCTGGAGCTCCTTTTCTGGAGGGAGATGTGATGTGACCCCAGAAAGCCGGGTGGTCTTCTAGACCCACCTCCAGCCCGGGCGGTTCTGCCCAGGGGTCCTGGCTTCCCGCCGGAATTGGCACAGGCAGGCACGGGCCTGGCACCGCGGCTCCTTCCCAGCTCCCTGCCGGGCCGGGCGGGAGGCCCGGGTACCTGTGGAGGCTTCTGGGGAGAGCAGACTCGCTCAGGAGCCGGCCGGCAGGAAGTCCCCGCCCCCGCCCTCGAAGTGAGCTCTGGGGAACTGGAAATGTCTGTGGTCGGTCCACGGCAGAGGAGCCTGGGGGTGGAATTCCCCAGACCTCGTGGTGTGGGGCGGCCCTGCACCTGCCTGGGGCCTGGTCCTCCTGGCCGCCCCCATCTGTTTGCTCCCAGGAGGGCAGAGGGGGCCCACAGCCCCAGCAGCTCAGGTGTGGGAGGAGTGCCGGGGCCTCTGGAGAGAGGGCTGCTGGTGCGTCTTAGTAAGTCTTTATTTTGTGAGAACTCGAGACTCCGATCCCGCTGTAGGAAAAACAGCCGGTGCACCATCACCTGCGTCCCCGCAGGACACAGCTGAGGCAGATACCCCTCCCTGCGGCCCTCCCCGCCTTGCCCCTCTCGGACGGTCTGTATTCGTTGTTTCGGGGAGGATCTGTGAAGGAGCCGTGCAGTGTGTAGCCTGTGGGGACTGGCTTTTTCCACGCAGCAGCATCCGCGATCCCGCAGGCTGGGGCCTGGATCGGCGGCCTCTTCAGGCCTCCGGCTGTGGGTGCTCACTCCTGATCGTCGTCAGCCTGGAGGGCGTCTGGGTTTCCCTTCTCTGGTGGTTGGGAGGAAAGCACCTTAAACGTCACCCACAGATTTTACTGGAACACCCAGATGTTTCTCTGAGATAAGCCATCGGAGGGAGCTGCTGGGTCAGAGGGAGAGATCCCGGGTCCCCGGGCACCGGGCAGGTGTGCCGTGACGGCGCGGTGCTGCTGCGTGTCCTGTGTCGGGGGCCGCGGCACGCCTCTGGTGGAACGCCTCGGGTCTGCCCTCTTTCTGGCGGGACTTGTCTGGTGGCTGCTCCGGGCCGTCCTGTCTCCCGGCTGGAGCTGGTTCCCGTCCTCCGGCCTCTCAGTTCGCCCTCCTGTGGGTCGTATATAAGAGTGCTTTCCTCGGCCTATCCCGGAGGTCCCTCCTGGTGGTCCCTAAAGGGCTTCCCGTTTGTGTGTGCATCTGGGTCGGTGACCTGTCCCGGGTGTTTCTGGAGAGGTTGGGTTGAAGCTTCTCCCCGTGGACCTGGGGAAGTGTTTGCACCTGGTCGGAAGTCTGGGGGGGTATTTGTGTGGGGCATTTGGGTTCTCTGGTCTCTGCCGTTGCCTGTGCGCCGGCCGACCCTGCCAGCACCACAGCCTGACTTAGCTGCTGGGGAAACACACACACACACACACACACACACACACCTGCTCTAGGCCCCACCCAGGTCTGAGGAGCGTTTCTGGCAGGTTCCCACCCCAGGTTCCCGTTTGGCCGGTGGCCCTGGATCCCTGTCCAGCCTCTGCTTCCCAGGTGGAACCCAGATGGGGGTGGGGGCGAGGGTGAGGCAGGAGAGACCTGAGCCCGAGTAGGGACAGGCCCAGTCTCCGGGGACCCGCCCCCCCCACCGGGCCCCACGCACTCTGTTTGCGGAGGACATGGTGGTAGCCTGTCTCCTCGGGCAGCCTGCTGGTCGGCACTCAGGAATGAGCCTGGGGTTGGGTGGATGCTGGGCCCCTTCCCCTGGGCCAGAGGGAGGCACCAGGAGTGTGGCCTGTCCCCGGCGGCCTGAGTGTGTGGCCTTGCACCCGAAAAGGCACTGGGGCTTCACACCTGACCCTCGACCCCAAGAAGGTGCCGCCCAAGAGACTGAAAACACAGCCCAAGTGCGAGGCTCTGAGGTTAGGCAGGCAGGAGGGCATGGAGGGCCTGGGGCCAGCACGGCCTAGGCCTGGCGGTGAGGCTGGCTGGGGTATTGGAACGCTGGCAGCCGGGAGGACAGGCCAGCCTGGGGCACTGGATGGGAGAGGGAGCCCTGCATGGCACAGGCACCAGCAGCCTCTGCCAGCCCCGCGGCCGTGTCTGCATTGTCCCTTCCATGTCCACGGGCACCACAGCCTCCCACCGAGTGCTGTGTGTCTGTCCTGGGGGAGCTCGGGTCCTTGTGCCCGGCCCACCGGCCAGTCCCCTTGGCCCCGGAGTGAGGAGTGCCTGCTGCTGCCCTGAGGGAAGCAGGGGCGGGGGCAGACCTTACAGGTGATGGCCCCGCACGGTGCCCCAGGCCAGGCTGACCCCAGCCTCCACCTCAGGCCTCTGGGGCCTCTGGATAGTCTCTGCCTCTGTGACAGTCAAGGCCCCGAGTGGGAAGTATTGGGGGTCAGAAGGCCTGCTTCCAGAGCTGGTCCAGGTCTCTGGGGGGCAGGGCCTGGCCAGAAAGGGCTCATGGTGCTCTGGGCTGGGCTTGGGCTCGCTGCCCTGACCCCCCCGAGTGGCCCTGGTATTCCAGTCTCACCTCCCCTGCCCTCCATCACCCAGACCCCAAACCCTGCACCCTGAACCTTGTCCCCTGACCCCAAACCCTGCACCTGAACCTTGTCCCCTGGCCCCAAACCCTGCACCTGAACCTTGTCCCCTGACCCCAAACCCTGCACCTGAACCTTGTCCCCTGACCCCAAACCCTGCACCTGAACCTTGTCCCCTGGCCCCAAACCCTGCACCCTGAACCTTGTCCCCTGACCCCAAACCCTGCACCCTGAACCTTGTCCCCTGACCCCAAACCCTGCACCCTGAACCTTGTCCCCTGACCCCAAACCCTGCCTTCTGAACCTTATCTTCTGGCCCCAAACCCTGCACCCTGAACCTTGTCCCCTGGCCCCAAACCCTGCACCTGAACCTTGTCCCCTGGCCCCAAACCCTGCACCTGAACCTTGTCCCCTGACCCCAAACCCTGCACCTGAACCTTGTCCCCTGGCCCCAAACCCTGCACCCTGAACCTTGTTCCCTGGCCCCAAACCCTGCACCCTGAACCTTGTTCCCTGACCCCAAACCCTGCCTTCTGAACCTTATCCCCTGGCCCCAAACCCTGCACCCTGAACCTTGTCCCCTGGCCCCAAACCCTGCACCTGAACCTTGTCCCCTGGCCCCAAACCCTGCACCCTGAACCTTGTTCCCTGGCCCCAAACCCTGCACCCTGAACCTTGTCCCCTGACCCCAAACTCTGCACCTGAACCTTGTCCCCTGACCCCAAACCCTGCACCCTGAACCTTGTCCCCTGATCCCAAACCCTGCCTTCTGAACCTTGTCCCCTGGCCCCAACTGCTCCCGGGTCTCCCAGCTGCCTCTCCACTGATGTCCTTCCCTCCGTCCCACCAGCCAGAGCAGCTGAGTCCCACATCAGCACCGGTGAGGGCTGCTTCCTGCCACCCACAGACCTGGCCTCCCGGCTGCTCCCAAGCCAATGAACCCCATGAACCCCATGAAACCTGCCCTGCCCTCCGCGCCACACAGGTGAGTAGGGCTCCTGCCGCCCTGCTCCCAGCCTCCCGTTCTCCCCGTGGCGCTGGCGCCTGAGGCCCCAGCCCACCCGCCCTGCCCCACAGTGATGGTCCCTTCGCGTATGAGGCGGTGCCGTGGCAGCAGAGCGCCCCCCAGCCCGCAGGATCGCTGTCCGTGGTCACGACCGTGTGGGGAGTGGGCAACGCGGCCCAGAGCCAGGTGAGCCCCGGGACCTCGGGCTGGAGCTGGTCTCCCTGCACCTGCTGACTTCCTCCCGTCCTCACCCGGCCTCCACCTCCCCTCGGGGCCCCTGTCACCTCACCCCCGCAGGCCTCTCCTAGAGCCGCTCTGTGAACGGTGTCTGCATGGTTCCCTCGTGATGCGGGCTTCCTTGCAGGTTCTGGGGAGCCCCATGGGTCCGGCTGGGAGCCCCCCTGGCAGCTCCATGATGCCGGGCATGGCCGGCGGCAGCTCGGCCCTGAGCTCCCCGCAGTGCCTGGGACAGCAGGCGTTCGGGGAGGGCGGCACCAGCAAGGGCTACGTGCAGCAGGCGGTGTACGGCCGCAGCGGATACCCTGGGGGCCCTGGCTTCTCCACCGGGTGAGCAGACCCCACCAGTGTCCTGGCTCCGGGAAGGGGCCGTGGTCTGTGCCCACCCTGGGCCACAGGCGAGGCCCTCTGAGCCATCCTGTCCGTCTCCCGCAGGTACGCAGGGGGGCCTGGGGGCCTGGGCCTCCCCTCCCATGCCACACGGCCCTCCACAGACTTCACTCAAGCAGCAGCAGCTGCCGCCATGGCCGCTGCCGCCGCCACCGCCACAGCCACAGCCACGGCCACGGTGGCCGCCCTTCAGGAGAAGCAGAGCCAGGAGCTGAGCCAGTACGGAGCGGTGAGGCCGCCCGCCCCAGGCCCTCTGCTCGGGGCAGTGGGATGGTTAGAGCCCGGCTCGGGCTGCCTGCAGGATGTGCACACCGTGGGGAGCAGGGAGGCCCGAGCCCCGGAGAGAGGCGGCGGCAGGAGGAGCGCTGAGGGATGGACCGGGCGCCCGCCATGGTGGCCGGGCCTGGATGTGCCTCTTCCCTTCCAGATGGGGGCCGGGCAGGCTTTCGGCAGCCAGTTCCTGCAGCACGGAGGGCCCCGGGGGCCCGGCGCTCCCGGCAGCCTGAACCCTGCCGGTGTGGGGGGGCTGATGGGCCCCTCCGGCCTGAGCCCCATGGGCATGACCCCCACCCGGGCGGTGGGCATGGCCCCCCTGTATGCCGGGCAGCGCCCGCCCCAGCACGGGTACCCCGGGGCTCTGCAGGCCCAGCCGCTGCCCCGACAAGGAGTCAAGAGAGTCTACTCCAGTGAGGTGAGTGCCCTGGAGCCCGGAGCCGGACGTCCGTGTGAGAGGCCTGGCTGTGGGCACTGCTGTCCTCCTGGGAGCTGGCCTCCCTGACCGCTCCTCCCCGGGCATCTGCCTCTTCCTCCTCAGGTGTACTCAGCGCAGCAGTACCTGGCGGGAGGCCAGTACTCACCCAGCACCACCCAGTACACCCCCGGTCAGCCCCCTGCCCCCTCTTCCTACCCTGGTCACAGGCTGCCCCTGCCCACCGCTGGCCCCCCGGGCCTGCACTACAAGGTAGGCCAGCCTCCTGGGCCTGCAGCAGCCCCCGTTCCTGGGGGGACACAGACGTCTGGGTGGGCTGGGGAGTGACCCCGCAGCCACAGCCTCCTGGCCCTGCGTGCAGGGCCCCCCCCCCCCCCCCCCCCCCCCGCACGGCCTCTGGCACCGTGCCCCTGCGCTCTGGGGCCGGCAGGGGGCAGGCTGCAGCCCCACCACGTGGTCTCTCTCAGCCCACAGATCAGTTCAACGGGCAGAGCACCGGCTTCAGCGCAGGGAGCATCGGCTACGGCCAGCCGGGCCTGAGCGGGGTACGGTGGCCACGGGCGGCGGGGGGCTCTCGGGGGGCGCGGGAGAGGGCACCGAAGCTCCCCTGGCTGCCCGCCGTTCCCCGCAGGGGCTCAGGAGCACGGCAGCCCCCCATTCTGCCTGACTGTCTGCTCTGTCCCACAGCCCGCCCGTTCCGTCCCTGGCTACCCCAGCTCCCCACTGCCAGGGAGCCCCACGCCACCCATGACCCCCGGCAGCTGTGTCCCCTACATGGCCACCAGCCAGGACGTGAAGTCCCCCTTCCTGCCTGACCTCAAGCCCAGCGTGAGCTCCCTGCACCCATCACCCCCCGGTGAGTGACGCCTGGTCCTGGGACAGTGGAGGGCAGGGCCCCTGCAGGTCGCTGAGGAAGTTCCTGACGCCGCTCCGGGGTCAGAGCCCTGTGGCCGGGTCCCGAAACCTCATTGGAGCTCACAGTGGTGGCTGGCAGGTGCCCACCGCTGAGAGCACCCGCTGGGTCTGGGCAGGGCTGCTCTAAGCCATCATGGAGGCATGACGGCCAGTGGCTGGGGAGGGTGGGACCACAGGCCCATCCTGGCACAGCGGCGGACCAGGCAGCCCGGGTTCCGGGAGACAGGCCCAGGCCCAGCCAGCGGAGGGGTGGGTTGCGCTCCCCGCCGCCCCTGCTTCCTGGGGGAAGGCGGGCGGGGAGGGGGCGGGCGTGGGGGAGCTGCTGACACCACCGCTCCCAGGCCCCGGCCCCGGCGACGAGCTGCGGCTGACCTTCCCCGTGCGGGACGGCGTGGTGCTGGAGCCCTTCCGCCTGCAGCACAACCTGGCCGTGAGCAACCACGCCTTCCAGCTCCGAGACTCCGTCTACAAGACCCTGATGCTGAGGTGAGCGCCCCCGGCCCCCGGGCCCCCGCGCCCGCGCCCAGCTCTCAGTGCCGCCCTCCCCGCAGGCCTGACCTGGAGCTGCAGTTCAAGTGCTACCACCACGAGGACCGGCAGATGAACACCAACTGGCCGGCCTCGGTGCAGGTCAGCGTCAACGCCACGCCGCTGTCCATCGAGCGCGGCGACAACAAGACCTCCCACAAGCCCCTGTACCTGAAGCACGTGTGCCAGCCCGGCCGCAACACCATCCAGATCACCGTCACGGCCTGCTGCTGCGTGAGTGCCCTCTGCCCCGGAGAAAGGCCCTCGGACCCCCCGTGGCTCCGCAGTCCCTCGCCCAGTGGGCACTCACTCGCTGTGCAGGAGGCTGGGCTGGGGGGTCAGAGTCAGGAGCCGGGCCCACACCCTCTGACACCACCCTGACCCACCCTGCCTTGCAGTCCCACCTGTTCGTGCTGCAGCTGGTGCACCGGCCGGCCGTCCGCTCGGTGCTGCAGGGCCTCCTCAAGAAGCGGCTGCTGCCGGCCGAGCACTGCATCACCAAGAGTGAGTGCCGCCCCCCCTGCCCGCTGGGCCGGGCACCGCTGTCTCCGGGCGGGGCCCTGGGCGGGGCCTCCTGGCCGTGGGCCTGTCATCAGCTTCCCTGTCGCCCCAGTAAAGCGGAACTTCAGCAGCGGCACCATCCCCGGCACCCCCGGGCCCCACGGAGAGGACGGGGTGGAGCAGACGGCCATCAAGGTGTCCCTCAAGTGCCCCATCACCTTCCGCAGGATCCAGCTCCCCGCCCGCGGCCACGACTGTCGCCACATCCAGGTGGGTCACGCCGGCTCTCAGCAGCCAGCAGGGGGGCTGAGGACTGTGCTGGGGGAAGGCGGGTGCAGGGCAGCCCCTCCTCAGGCCCAGGAGCCCCGCAGGTTCTCCACAGAGACGAGCGTGTGCCCTGGGCCTGGCTGTGGGCAGCACCTCGGGCACAGTGCAGCTCCGGCTTTGCCCCGTGGTGTCGGGCCCAGCGGGGCCAGTGGCTGCCCCAGGCTTGGCCCGTTAGGACACTGGGTAGTGAAAAAAGCCTGGTGCTCTGGGCTTCCACACACACAGGAAATGTGTCCCTGGAGGGGCGTGGCTGGGCGCAGCCGGTGTGAGACACCTCCTCTCCCCTCCCTCTCCCCAGTGCTTCGACCTGGAGTCCTACCTGCAGCTCAACTGTGAGCGGGGGACCTGGCGGTGCCCCGTGTGCAAGTAAGTGTCCCAGAGACAGGCCCCGGCGTGCCGGGCAAGGACGCTCCTCGGGGACACGTGGGCCTAGCTCGGGACACTCCCACAGGGAAGGGTGGAGCTGAGAAGAGACAGGCCTGGGCCCAGGGTGAGGCTGGCCAGCCTCTGAGCTGCGTCCTGTTTGCTTTGCAGCAAGACGGCCCTGCTGGAGGGCCTGGAGGTGGACCAGTACATGCTGGGCGTCCTCATCTACATCCAGAAGTGAGTTCCCGGCCCCGGCCCCCAGCCCGGCCGGCAGGGGCAGCCCCTGGGTGGCGGGCGGGCCCTTGCTGATCCACACCCCACACCCACACCCGTCGGGGCCGGAATGGGCCTGCGGCCCGGCAGGCAGCCCTGGGCCCGTGGAATGTGCACTTGAGGGAGAGCTGCCGAGGCCTGCCGGCCGCAGGGCCGCAGGCCGGGTGGTGACGCCGTGTCCCGCCAGCTCCGACTACGAGGAGATCACCATCGAGCCCACGTGCAGCTGGAAGCCGGTGCCCGTGAAGCCGGACGTGCACGTCAAGGAGGAGCCGGACGGGCCGGCGCTGAAGCGCTGCCGCACCGTGAGCCCCGCCCACGCGCTGCTGCCCAGCGTGATGGAGATGATCGCCGCCCTGGGCCCGGGGGCCGCCCCCGCCCCCCTGCCGCCCCCCTCGGCCCCGGCGCCCGGCGACTACCCCAGCCAGGGTGAGTGCCGCCGTGGCGGCCTGCACACGGGACCTGTGCCGATGGCCGTGCTCTCCGAGCCAGTCCACTCCCGAGGGCAGCCGTGGCCACGCCTGGGAGGGCTGGTCGTGCAGGTGTGGCTCTCCCAGGGGGTGGGCAGCAGGGTGTCCAGCGGAAGCTGCACCCACCCTCCCAGCAGTTTCATCACGGGGCCGTCTGCCCACATCCACCGCCTGGCCCCCCGACACCCCACTCTCCTCTCAGGCTCCAGCTTCCTGGGACCCGGGACCTTCCCCGACTCCTTCCCGTCCACCACACCCAGCACGCCGACCCTTCCCGAGTTCACGCCAGGGCCGCCCCCCGGCTCCTACCAGTCTGACATTCCCAGCAGCCTCCTGACTCCGGAGAAGTCCACGCCCAGCCTCCCGGGCCAGGTCAGTGCCGGCTGAGGCCGCGGGCTGCCTCCTGAGCCCTGGCATCTTCCCAGCTCCTCCTCTCCTTCCCCAGATGGCACCTGCAGCTCACCTGGATCCCGCTCACAACCCTGGGCCGGCCGCTCTGCACACCCCCAACCTTGGAGGCCCCCCAGGCCCCCAGCTGCACCACCCCAACCCTCCCCCCGCGGCCCGGCAGCCCCTGGGCCCAGTGAGCGGGGCCCCCGCCGGCGAGCTGGCCTTCCACACTGCCACCGGCGTCATGGGGCCCCCCATGTCTGGGGCGGGGGAGGCCCCGGAACCATCAGCCCTGGACGTGAGTACAGTGCGCTCGGGAGGGGGCTGGCTGGGAGCTGTCCCTCAGCCGCAGTAAAACACGAAGAGCCAGAGCGGCTCAAAGCATAAAGCCACACGGGGTCCCCGGCAGGCCGTGGGCCGAGCCGGGAGCATTCCCGCCGCCGCCTGAGGGGGGCGGTATTGGCCGCAGGGCAGCATGTCCTGATTCTTGTCACAGAGCTGCCTCTGCACAGAGCTTGGACGGGAGGGGTCCCCACATCCCGCCCCCCACCGGGCGTTGCTGGGGGACAGGGCGGGTGGGGCGTTTCTGAGGCCGTTTGCTTTTGTCCTCAGCTGCTCCCAGAACTGACCAACCCCGACGAGCTGCTGTCCTACCTGGGCCCTCCCGACCTGCCCACCAACAGCAACGAGGACCTGCTCTCCCTGTTCGAGAACAACTGACCCTCAACGCCGCCCTCCCGAGGCCGGCCGCTGTGGACAGCGCTCCGCCTCCCGCCAGCCACACCAGCCCTCCCGCCTCCTCCCGGCTCCCCAGCAGTTTCAAACCGGCGCTGCAGGTTGGGGGGGGGGGCCGCCCCTCCCGCCCGCCCTGCTGTCCCGCCTGCCCGCCTCCACGCCCCTCGGGCCGCTCTGCATACACGTCCCGCCCACCATGCCGACCTGCCTCCCGGATCTGACCCGCAGACTCCACCCGTGCCCTCCACCTGGCGGGGCCTGAGCACTGGAGAGGGGCCGTGGGCGCAGCCTGGGCCCGGGCCCCCTGCCTGGTGCAGACGGTCCCCCGTGCTTCCCCGGCGGCGGCCTCATCTTCATCTTCCAGTCCCCTCGCCCCACGAACACGCAGCTCCACGGTTTTACAGCCCCTCCCCAGGCAGCGCCGGGTGGGGCGCTGCCCCCATTAAAGGATTCCCACTTGGCCTGAGGTCTTCCTTGCACCGAGCGCCCCGCCTGGCCGGGGATTTCCTGTCCCTGGAACTTTCCACGCTGGCTGAGCCCGAGCTGCTCTGTGTGTGATGCTGTCATGGCCGGAGACACCTCCGCCACCGGGTTCCCGCGGGCACCGGGCCGCTGGCCGGACGGGAGCCCAGCCCTTCCTGGCCCCCGGCCTGGCCTCCCTCCAGCTGGCAGAGGAGGGAGGTGCCGTCCTTCCTTGTTGACCTTTTGGGCCCAGATGTCCACCTGCTTGTCTGCCTGCAGGGCGCCACAGGGGACCCCTGAAGTTGAGGCCCAGGCCCTGCCCAGGGAGGAGAAGGCCCGCAGGGATAGGCCTGCACAGGGCGCTCTCGGCGAAGCCACCACCACGCACACGTGCACACTCGGGCCCTGTTGGGCGGTTGGTGGGCAGAGCAGGTGCAGACTCCATGGCCCAGCCTGAGGCTCTGCCTGCTGCACTGCAGTGCCCTTGGGTGTGGAGCGTCAGGAGGGACACAGGCCTGAGCAGTGACTGGCTCAGGGCAGTGGCACAGGGACCACAGCCCTGACATCGGCTCCTCAAAGTGTGGGAGCTCCAGGTAGGGGTGGGGTTCAGCAGATGCCCTCGGCTCAGCACCAGCTGTGCATTCCATGGGGTTCCTACTTGCGCTTCCCCTTGGGGACGGGATGGGGTGTCAGGAAGAGCACAGGTGGTGACAGTCTGGTCCCCAGTGGAGTGCTGGCTCCCTGGGTTTTCACTTCAGTGTGAGTCACTTAACGTTCCTACATGTGTACCACACATTACACAACTACACAAAAACCAGCCAGACTCCTCCTCCCAGCAGACCATATGCTTGGCCAGAAAACAAGTCCCTATGTCAGATTGAAATCAAAGTGCCTTCTCTCACCACAATGGGATGGAGCTGATGTCAGTAATGGGAGGGAAACAAATTCACAAACATCATGGCCGAAGGGTAAAAGAAGAAATCAGTGACAAAGTGTATGAGGTGTGAGGGGATGCCAGAGGGAAATCTATGGCTGTCAATGTCTCCGTTAAAATAGGGTCTCAGTACTCCTAACCTCGGTAGGAATTGGAGAGAACAAGCTAATGCAGAGGGAGGCAGAGGTGAGCTGGAGAACCCGAACATTAACGGGAGCACCAGTGCCTCTGAGAAGCAGCAGAATGAGCAAGCTTCAGTGCGACAGAAGGCATAAACAAGTGAAAGGGGGGCTTTGTTCAGCCTTACAGAAGCAAGAATGATGAGAAAATATGAGGAGCAACTGTGTGCCAATAAGTCATAACCTCGCTGAGCAAATTCCTAGAAATGCAAAAAATACCCAAAGTGCTCCAAAAAGGAATAGCAACTGGCCTGGTCAGTGTGGCTCAGTGGCTTGAGCAGCAACCTATGAACCAGGAGGTCCATGGGGGGTGAAACTGCTCCACCGCTTGGGTGTTCTCCTGGGCTGACTGGCGAGAGGAAGGGTGCTGGCGAGCTGGCCTGGTGAAGGTCACACCAAGCCAAGGGACACGCTCCAGGGCGAGGTTCCTCATCGCCTGCCTGTGGGCTGTTGACCTCATTTATGCATCCATTCCAGACTGATGTTTTGTTTTGTTTTAAATATATTTTTATTGATTTTTTAGAGAGGAAGAGAGAGGGACAGAGAGTTAGAAACATCAATGAGAGAATCATCGATGCTGCCTATGCATACCCCCTACTGGGGATGTGCCTGCAACTAAGGTACATGCCCTTGACCGGAATCGAACCCGGGACCTTTCAGTCTGCAGACCGATGCTCTATCCACTGAGCCAAACCGGTTTCGGCCCATTCCAAACTTTGAATGTTGCAGATGCTATGATTCTGGCAGAGCTGGTTGAGGAGAGGGGGGGTGGTGCCCTGTACAGGCAAAGGGCAGTTCTGGAAACATGGCGGGGTGAGGGATCAGTGTGGCAGGAGAAATGTCCACCCAGAGACCAGAGCCAGCCAGCTGGGGCCGGACTGTGAAGGGGCCGATTCCATCCTGTACTGAGGGCCTGGCCTGGGAGGTCTCCAAGGCGGGGTGGCTACAACATCAGATGTTTTGAGAATTACCACTCAGAAAACACCTGGAAGGACCAGGGCACAGTAACCAGTGAAAAGGCTGCTGCCATGAGGCCAGCAAGATCGGCAGCAGCTGAGATGGGAAGGGAAGGAGAGAGGAGCCCTGCCAGGGAGTGGCGTCGAAGTCCCTGAAAACCTGAACCATGGGCCCGGATGAGGTTCACCATGGCAGGTGTGTAAGGAACACAAGACACAACTCAGACACACGAGAAACCTGTGAAACAGTTCCCGGGGGAAAGCCTGCGCTGGAGAAACGGCAGAGGAAGGTGGAGGGCATCGAGGCAGCTGTGGAGGTGCGAGGAGGGGAGATGCCTGGAAAAGTCACAGGCTGTCCCAGCGGGGGCAGCTTCCGCCCAGCTGTGAGCAGGGACCAGGTGGCAGGAGGACCAAGCTAGGCCCTAAGGAGAGGAGACCAGTAGCCTGCTTCCAAAGGAGCGTCTTTATCCGGCTCACCTGGTTCATTTTCCTGTGGTAGCCTCTTACCGGAGATGTTTTGGAGAGAAGCACTTGTGTACGGTAAGCTACACCTGCACAGCTAAGGAGGGCATTCTGCTTGCTGGGAGGGAACCCGGTTAGCCGGGCCAGGGCGCTGTTGGATTCACTTTGGGGTCTGAATGGTCCAAGCAAGCCGGAGGTTCCTGCCTGCTGATGCCTCACTCTGTTAGGAAGTCCAGCTCCTCAGACCCCAATCAAGGGTCCGCTACAACGCCTGCCCCTTAGACAAACACGTGCACGTTTGAGTACAGACGGCGGCCTGTGGACACAGGGAGCCGAGGCTGCGCCATGGCGACGGTGAAGAGAAGGCAGAAGTCACAGCATGCTGCATTAAGCGTTTCTGCATCCATCCCTCCATCCCTCCGTCCATCCATCCCTTCATCCCTCCTTCCATCCGTCCCTGGGGGTGGGGGGGGCTCTCAGGCTCCCAGGGGAGGGGGGCGGAGTTGAGCCAGGGCCTGGGCTCCTCTCAGGGTCGGATGAAGGCGAGTCGCTGCCTGCCGGTCACAAAGCGCGCTCAGTGGGGGCCTCGAACCCCGAGCAGACCGGTGGCCCCAGGACCCCGCCTGTCCGCTGGTAAACGGGGTCCTGGAAGGTGGTGAGGACGCAGCCACGCGCGGCTCCCCGCACAGGCAGGACCGGGGCCAACCGCCCGGGAGGTGCGCGGCGCGGCCTCCACCGCGGAGAGCCCGCCCTCCGGCCGCCGCCCTGCGGGAGGACGGGCGAGGCCGGCGATGGCCTCCGCGCTGCGCCCCGGCGCCGGTGAACGGCCGGTCACGGTTTCTGGGCAAACGCGAGGGTCGCTATGCGCGTTCGGCACCAGCGATGACAGGGCCGGGGGCTGCGCTGCGGGGCTCCCGGGCGGCTCCGTCCTCCCGGCGCCGGAGCCCGGCCCGCGGGGCGGGGGCCTGGCGGACTGAGGGCGGAGCGCAGCCGCGCAGGTGGGGCGCCGGCCCGCGCCGCAGCGCCTCCCCGGAGGGGCGGGCGAGCCGGGTATTTGGGGAAAGTAGGGCGTTTGGGCGCATTCCGTCACCGCCCGGCCCGCAGCCCCCACGCCTCCTCGGCGGCCCGGGCTCCGAGCGGCGCGGGCCCAACGACCTCCGGCGCCCGGCGACCTTGAAGCCCGCGCTCGCCTCAGTGCCCCTCCGCGCAGTGGGGAGACGCCGGGCGGGGCTGGGGGCTGCCTCCCCCCGCGGCCCCCGCGCCGCCCCTCCCGCGGCCCCCGCGCCGCCCCCCCCGCGGCCCCCGCGGCGCCCGCGCGGTCCCCCCTCGTGGCCCCCGCGCCCCGCCCCGCAGTGCGCGGAGGAGCCCGCGGGCGGGAACCTGCGGAGGAGCGCAAGTGCGCACGCGCGCATGCGGTACCGCCCACCGCTAGCGCCGCCTCTTCCCATAGGCCGGCAGTACCGTCATTTTGGCCGGCACGCGGTTCCGATTGGCCAGGGTAGCGGCGCGCGACCGGCGGGGGGCGGGTCCAGGCGCGGCTATAAGAAGGGCAGGCGGCGGCGCTCGTGCCGCTTTGCAGACGCTGCCACCCCGAAGCCGTCCCTGACCAGCCATGGTGAACCCGACCGTGTTCTTCGACATCGCCGCCGATGGCGAGCCCTTGGGCCGCGTCTCCTTCGAGGTCTGGCGGGCGGCGTGGGCGCGCCAGGGCAGCGGGGGTCGGGCGGCGGCGGAGGGGCTCGGCGGTCGGCCGCCGGGAGTGCGGCGGCGGCGCCATTTCCTGCGAGGGGCCATTTTGGGAGCCGGGGGCGGCGGCAGACAAAGGCGGGGGGAGGGGCGGCCGCGCCCTTCCGGCCGCGCACATGCTCGGACCGCGAGCCGTTGGCCACCGCGGGCCACGCGCGTGGCAACGCCCCTACCGGACAACGGGCGCGGCGCCCCCTGAGCGCCGGGCGGGTCCTCTCGGCGGCCGCCCCCGGGCGCCTTCCCCTCCCCGGGCCTGACCCCGTGACCGCGTCAGGGGCGGGGGGCCATGCGGAGGGGCCGCCGCGGCCCCTGGCGCGCTCCCCGCCCGGCGGAAGCTCCGGCGCCACGGCCCGCCTCCCGCGCGGTGACGACGCCCCTGGGCGAGGCCGGCGGCCGGGAGGCCCCGTGGGCTGGGCGGCGGAGCCGCGTCCGCGTGGCCTGTGCCGCCGCCAACGCCCCGGAGGCGCAAGGCGCGGGCCTTCGTGCCGGTCGAGGCGGCCTGTCGGCGGCGCCTGGCCGGTGGCGGGCACTCGGCCTCGTGGGGCCGGCGGTTCCGTGCCAGCCGCCTGCCGCCTGGGTCACCTCCTGTCACGGCCACGTGGAAACTTGGCCGCGCCCGGCGCGTAAGGCCGTCCTTTCCGGTGAAACGGGATCGGCGCGGGCCCTGGGCGAGAGCGGCGGCGGGGCTGCCAGGGGGGGGGGGGGGCTCCTTCCAGGCCGGGAGCGGGCCCGGGGTGGGGCCGGCCCCCACCCCCACCCCCACCCGCCGCTGACAAGAGCGCCTGGAGCGGAGCAGCCCTGCATCTGGCATTCCTGTCCTTCAGCTGCCGCCGCGGGTGGAGGCGGTGGACGGGGGAGAAGGAGGTGCCAGAGCCTTGTGGAAGCTTCACGCTATTTAAGTTATGACGGGCTCTGGATGTTTGGCGAGTCTCGGTCTCCGGTTGCCTAGCTCACCCCCCAGGACTTAGGTTGTCTGGACGCTGCTTATTTGGGATTCAAAGTCACTGCTGAAGTATTCTTTTCTAGTGAGAAAGTGGATTTGGTTCAGAAGCCCCTGAAGACAGGGTGATTGGCAATAGAATGTGTAAGCAGTGTTGTTTTTCTCTTACAGCTGTTTGCAGACAAAGTTCCAAAGACAGCAGGTCAGTTCCTTGAACCTTTTGTAAAGGCAGTCCCCTTTAATAGTTGTGTGTACATACATACATACATCCTTTTTTTCTTTTTTTTTAATAGAGAACTTCCGTGCACTGACAACTGGGGAGAAAGGATTTGGTTATAAAGGTTCTTGCTTTCACAGAATTATTCCGGGATTTATGTGCCAGGTATGAAATTCATATATTTTTATTTGGGTTACTTTGGGATTGAGCCAGTTTTGTTCAGAATGTGTAAACATGAGCTGTTAGCGTTCCTTTTTGGTTTCTTGTAAATCTGATCAGTTTAAACTTGCATTTTGAAGTTTGAACCTTACAGGCTTGGCACATTTTCCATTTATGTTGCAAAAGTGACAGGTTTCTCTTAAATTCTAGGGTGGTGACTTCACACGCCATAATGGCACAGGCGGCAAGTCCATCTATGGGGAGAAGTTTGCAGACGAGAACTTCATCCTGAAACACACAGGCCCTGGCATCCTATCCATGGCGAATGCTGGGCCCAACACAAATGGCTCCCAGTTTTTCATCTGCACTGCCAAGACCGAATGGTAAGGACAGGACCGCAGGGCAACCAAGGAGCACAAACCACTGGGCTCCTGGCCTTCCCTGCTGCTGACATCGCTGGCAGAAGGAGACGACACCTAGGAGCTCAGATAGTGGGTTGTAGAGAGCAAGACCCTGTGAACAGCAAGCCAGGACTCTTGGCTGCTGGATAGTTGGCTTCAGCGTAGTATTTTTGGCCTGAGTGGTGTGGGTGAGGGTTATTCCAGTTTATGAACTAGTACGTAACAGGTTGGTGCCTGATCAAGGTACATTGCCCCAGGTGGCGCCTGTTTTCCATTGGGGCTTGGTCAGCCAGTTGATGATTCTTCTGCTCTGTAATCCATGGAAAACATGCTTTTTAAATATTCCTATTTCAGGGGAGGATAGAAAATATCAGTGATGAGAGAGAATCATTGATCAGCTGCCTCCTGCACAACCTGCTACTGGGGATTGTGGTCCATCTTTAATCTGTAGGCTAACACTATCCACTGAGCCAAACTGGCTAGGCTAAAAGCTGTTTTCTTTTTAACTGATTTCAGGGAAAGACATCAGTGATGAGAATCATTGGGTATTGAGCCCATAAACCAGGCATATACCCTGTCCGGGAATTGAACCTATGATCTGATTCATAGTCAACACTGAACCACGCCGACCAGGCCTAGGCTAAAAGTCTTTTTATCTAATTTGCATGTGGCTTATTAACCCTTCTTAGGGGTCCATTATAAACATTTTAAAATTTTTCTCCAAGAGGGAGAAATATAAAAATAAAAACGTAATAGAGAATCATTGATCAACTGCCTCCTGCATACCCCACACCGGTTCAAGCCTGCAACCCAGGCATATCATATCCCCTGACCAGGAATGGAACCTATGGCCTGGTTCATAGGTTGACACTCAACCACTGACCTGTGCTTGCAAAGCTACTAATAAACATTTTAGCCTCAGGTGGAGAATCTTAAGCCACTTTGAGTCAGGTGTTTCCAGTACTTAATAAATGCTTTGTAAGCTTCCTTTCTAGTGTGCTCTCGAGTGCACTGCTGGTTTGTGGGGCTCTTTTCTCATCTTGATGCACAATGCAGACTGCTTGTTCTATTTCCAGGTTGGATGGCAAGCATGTGGTCTTCGGCCAGGTGAAAGAAGGCATGGATATTGTGACAGCCATGGAGCGCTTTGGGTCCAAGAATGGCAAGACCAGCAAGAAGATCACCATTGCTGACTGTGGGCAACTCTAATAAATCTGACATGTTTTATCTTCACCAGACCATTCCTTCTGTAGCTCAGGAGAGCACCCCTACACCCCAATTTGCTTGGAATGTTCCATAATCTATGTGCTCTTGCCAGTTCATTGGGTTCCATCATTTCCTTACCCCTTCCCAGTCTAGCTGGATTGCAGAGTTAAGTTTATGATTATGAAATAAAAAACTATAAACAGTTGTCTGTCCTTTGGGTTTCATTTTAAGCAGTAATTTGTCTTCTAAGGCAGTCCTACTTAATTTCACAGAGTAGTTTTTTCTTCCCTAACCTCAAGATGAGTAAAAGGTAAAATCAAACCAAGTGTAAAGGGTTGTGTCAGGAACCCTGTGCATGCCCAGCAGGGAGCCTGCCCAGGATGAGCCCAGTAGGGGTGCAAGCCAGGAACACCACCCCACCTCTAGTCCCAACAATCACTTGTGTCCTGGTGCTGCTTAGGTGGTGACCAGGTGATGGGCTGCTTGGCTTTGTACCTGTTCCCTCACGATGGCTATAGAGTTTCTCTTAACAGACTGGTCCTAGGTGTGACCACAGGCCAAGGCTTATTCCTCTAACAAGTGCCTGCCAAACGAGGATACCAATGTACAAGGCTGGGTTTTGGAAAAGCTAGGAGGTGAAGAGCAGATTGCTAGTTTACCGGGATGGTGGTTTTGCTTCAGATGGTCTCGTGTAGTGAGAAGACCTAGTTGGCATTGCCAAATGGCCTAAGAGTTAACCAGATGAAAATGTTCCCACAAAGTTTGCCTTCACTTCCCCTGTCCTGTGGCAGGTGAGAGGATAGCTGGGCTCTTGGGCACCACAGGAAATCTCCAACTTGGTGGTTTACCTGTTTTTTAAATGCATTTTTATGGACTTCAGGGAAGAATGGAGAGAAAAATCATTGATGTGCTGCTTTCTGCACACCTCCACTAGGGATGTGCCCTTAACTGGTATCAAACCTGGGACCTTGCAGTCCATAGGCCAATGCCCTATCCACTGAGCAAAACCGGTTAGGGCCCAGTTCACATTCTATACTATCGCTTTAAAAGAAAATGTTTTGTTGATTTTAAAAGTTCAGCAGGGACTTGGCATGTGTGCTCAGTGGCGAGAGTTTCAGCCTGTGCACCGAGTTCAATTCCCAGTCGAGAGCACTTAACCTGGGCTGCAGGTTTGATCCCAGCCCCAGCCTGGGCACCGGTGGGAGGCAACCAATGGATGTCTCGAATCTGTTTTTTTCTCCCCCCACTTCCCACCCTCCCACTCAAAAATCAATGGAGAAAATATCCTCAGGTAAAGATCAACAACAAAAAAAGGTCACACAAGGATAACTGGATCTTCACAAAAAAAGGTCACACAAGGATAACTGGATCTTCTCCGTATAGAAACTTTTCAAATTAAGTGCCGAGAAAGTCCAATCAGAATATTGAAATTTTCTCTTGTGAGAGCAGAAGGGGTGATGGGATATCATCTGTGGGTGACTCCCAGCAGGTCCTGGATCTGGGCGGGCAGTAAGGGGGGGAGGAGCTGACGAGAACTTGGAAGGAAAAAAAGAAAATGGGGTGGGCTGGCAGCACCCATCCAATCATCAGTCAGCCTTCATGTCACAAGAGGAGGCAGGAGTTAGGTGCTCCCTGACAGAATCCAATAGGAAGCACATAATTTCACTTATGAAATCAGTTTTATGAAAAAGCACAATTCCCTGGCCCAGTGGCTCAATTGGTTAAAGCATAGTAGCAAGGTTTGGGGTTTGATTCCCCAGTCAGGAAACACCTAGACTGGCTTTGATTCCTGCTCAGGGCTCAGAGACAACTGATTTGTTTCTCACATAGATGTTTATGTTTCTCTTTCTCCCAACCCCCCTCTCTCCCCTCTCCCCCACCTCTTCCTCTCTTTAAAATCAATAAAGCCGAGACCGGTTTGGCTCAATGGATAGAGCGTCGGCTTGGGGACTGAAGGGTCCCGGGTTCGATTCCGGTCAAGGGAATGTACCTTGGTTGCGGGCATATCCCCAGTAGGGGGTGTGCAAGAGGCAGCTGATCGATTACTCTCTCATCGATGTTTCTAACTATCTCCCTTCCTTCCTCTCTGTACAAAATCAATAAAAACATATCCTCAGGTGAGAATATTTAAAAAAGGCAAAATGCAACAAGAACCCCTATAGAGCTATTTATAAGAAATATGGGGGATAATAGATCAACCGAAGGACTTGTATACATGCATATGTACATAAAACTCTGGGGAGGGAGGGAGGGAGGGGGCAAAAAAAAATCAAAATATATTAAAAAAAAATATATGGGGAACAGTGGAAAAAATTAAATGCCATTAGATTGCATTCAGTAAAATCAACAATTAAGAGATGAAAAAAATCACTCCCTTCAAAAATTAAATTACAAGAAAAACAAAGAGTAAACAGAAATATTTAAAAATAAGACCTGGCTGGTATGGATAACAGTTGAGCATCATCAACCCATGAATCAAGAGCACATGCCTGGGTTTCAGGCTCCATCCCAGTAGGGGCTGTGCAGGAGGCAGCTGATCAATGTTGTGCGCTCTCTTTCTCCCTCTCAATGAAAACACTTAAAATATATAAATTATAAAATAGAGTGTTTTTAAAAAAGAAACAAGAGATAGCAACAAAATGTAAGATAAAAATGTTACCTGGATTCTGATTAAAACAAACCAACTATAAAAAAATTTATAAGCTGAAACCGGTTTGGCTCAGTGGATAGGGCGTAGGCCTGTAAAAAAATCAATAAAATTTTATTTTTAAAAATTTATGAGATTATCAGGGAAATTTGAATACTGACATGATATACATACATTATATACATAATTTTATTGATTTTTTTACAGAGAGGAAGGGAGAGGGATAGAGGGTTAGAAACATTGATGAGAAACATCGACAAGATGCCTCCTGCACACTCCCCACTGGGGCTGTGCCCGCAACCAATGTACATGCCCTTGATCGGAATCCAACCTGGGACCCTTCAATCCAAAGGTCAGTGCTCTATCCACTGAGACAAACCAGTTAGGCCTAAAATATATTTTGATTGATTACAGAGAGGGAGGGAAGGAGGGGAAGAGAGAAGCATCAATGATGAGAATAATTGATCGGTTGAGCCTGCAACCTGGGCAGGTGCCCCAACTGGGAATCAAGTGGTAATCTCTTGATTCATAGGGCGATGCTCACCACTGAGCCACACCAGCTGGGCTATTTTTTAAATACTGTTGAAAGTATTACACATGTTCTGCCCTGCCCCTGCCCACTGACCCCTTCTAGCCCCTTTCCACCCCCACCCCAGGCTTCCACCACCCTATGTCTGTGTCCATGGGTTATGCATAGATGCACAAAAGTTCTTTGATCTCTTACCCACCCACCCACCCACCTTCCCTCAGTGATCCTGCAGGCGTATGCTTCTATGTCTCTGGATCTATTTTGTTCATCAGGTTATTTTGCTCATTAAATTTCACATGTGAGATCATGTGATAGTTGCCTTTTTAACTGGTTTATTTTGCTTAGCATAATACTCTCCAGGTCCCTCCATGCTGTCTCAGAGTGTAAGAGATCCTTCTTTTTTACTGCTACATAGTATTCCATGGTGTAATTTTTATCCTCTCATAGACTTGTGGGCACTTGAGCTGTTTCTAGATCTTCGCTATTGTTGCTATTGTAACTTATGCTGCTGTGAACACAGGGGTGTATAAATTCTGATTGATGCTTAGGGTTTCTTAGGATATACAATAGTATTTCTAGAAGTGGGATTACTGGGTCAAATGGCAGTTCCATTTTTTATTTTTTGGGGAAATTCAATACTGTTCTCCACAGTGGCTGCACCAGTCTGCATTCCCAGCAGTGCATGAGGGTTCCCTTTTCTCCGCATTCCCATCAGTACCCTCTGACAGGAGTGAGGTGGTACCTCACTGTTTAATTTGCATCTCTCTGATGATCATAGCTTTGAGCATTCTTTCATGTCTCTTGGGCATCTATATGACCTCTTTGGAGAAGTGTCTAGATCCTTTGCACATTTTTTTAAAAAAATTATTTTATATGTTTTTATTGATTTTTCTGTAAGGGAAAGGGAGATAGAAATATCGATGATGAGAATTACCCATTGGCTGCCTCCCACACCCCCCCACTGGAGATCAGCTCATAACTTGGGCATGTGCCCTTAACTGGAATGGAACTCGGGACCCTTCAGTTCACAGGCAGATCCTCTATCCACTGCGCCAAACTAGCCAGTGCCTTTGCTCATTTTTTAATTGGATTGTTTGTCTTCCTTTCGTTAAGTTGTATGAGTTCCTTATATATTTTGGATATTAAACCTTTATCAGATATATTATTGCCAAATATGTTCTCCCATACAGTGGGCTCCCTTTTCCTTTTGTTGGTTTCTTTGGCTGTACAGAAGTTTTTTATTTTGCCGAAACCGGTTTGGCTGTGGATAGAGCCTCGGCCTGCGGCCTGAAGGGTCCCAGGTTCGATTCTGGTCAAGGGCATGTACCTTGGGTTGCAGGCACATCCCCAGTAGGGGGTATGCAGGAGGCGGCTGGTCGATGTTTCTCTCTCATGGATGTTTCAAACTCTCTATCCCTCTCTCTTCCTCTCTGTAAAAAAATCAATAAAATATATATGTTTTTAAAAAGTTTATTTTGATGAAGTCATATTTGCTTATTTTCTCCATTTCCTTTGCCCTATGAGCTGTATTCATTCGTAAACATATTGCTAAGAGAGATGTCTGAGATTTTGCTGCTTACAGTTTCTTCCAGGATTTTTATGATTTCACAACTTGTATTTAAATCTTTTATCCATTTTAGTTTTTTCTTGTATATGGTGTAAGTTGGTGGTCTAGTTTCATTTTTTTGCATGTATCTGTCCAACTTTCCCAACATTTATTGAAGAGTGTTTTGACTCCATTGTATGTTCTCACTTCCTTTGTCAAATGTTACCTGAACCCTCACCCGTTTGGTTCAGTGGCCAGAGCATTGACTGAAGGGTCCATTCAGTCAAGGGCACATACCTCGGTTTCAGGATCCTCCCTTGCCCGGTCTGGCCCTCAGGCTGATGCTCTATCCAGAGCCAAACTGGCTTGGGCTCATTGACCTTTTGGATTGCTTTAGTCTGTCATTTATTTCTGCTCTGATCTTTATTTTTTCCTTCCTTCCACTTACTCTGGGCTTTTCTTATTCTCTAAGTTGTAGTGTTAGTTTATTAAGTTTATTATTAATTCTTCTTGTTTTTTGAGATAGGCCTGTAGTACTATGAACTTTCCTTTCAAAACTACTTTTGCTATGTCCCAGAGATTTTGGGTTATGTGTTGATTTTTACTTGTTTCCAGGGAGTTTTTGATTATTTGATCTCATTTAATAACATGTTATTTAGCCTCCATGTGTTTGAATGTTTTTGAGTGTTTTTACTTTAGTTGATTTTTTTCTTTTTTTTAATAAATATATTTTTATTGATTTTTTACAGAGAGGAAGGGAGAGAGATAGAGAGCTAGAAACGTCAATGAGAGAGAAACATCGACCAGCTGCCTCTTGCACAACCCCTACCGGGGATGTGCCCGCAACCAATGTACATGCCCTTGACCGGAATCGAACCTGGGACCTTTCAGTCCGCAGACTGACGCTCTATCACTGAGTCAAACCCGCTTCGGCTACTTTAGCTGATTTCTAATTTCATTCCATTGTGATCTGTGAAGATCAAGAGTGGGTCTCTTTTAGACAGTATATAATTGGGTCATGTTTTTGCATCCATTCAACTACCCTATGCTTTTTGTTTAAGACTTCCAGGCAGAAAATACTTCCTGAAGTACCACTTACTGGTACATTATATAAAATTTAAAAAAGTTACTTAGAAACTGACAAAGGAAAATAAGTTTAAAAATGTACAAATTACTAAATGTTACAGTATCAATAAAAGACCACTAAAAATTTGAATTTTAAGCCCAAAGCGGAAAACTCTGATAAATTTAACTTCAAATCTAGGTAAGAGTGTGGGCTCTGAAGTCAGGCAATCTAAGTCTGTATCCCAGCTCTGCCATTTCTATCTACTAAACCAATGTTTTCTGGCAAACCAATCAGCTTCTGTGGGCCTCAGGTTCCACATATTTAAAGTGGGGGTAATAGAGTTTCTGGGTCAGTAAAGCTCTTAGCACAGGGCCTGCCGTGCAGTTAACCAAATAGTTATGCTGTCCTAGTTCAACAATTTTAAGTGCACGTTTTCATATTCTAACATTTCTGAAACTGGTATGCATCTCACTATCAATGGTGTATCATGGTTAATGGGCAGTTTTTCTTTCTTTGGTAGTGTGTAAAAATGGTGCACACTAGAAACGGATAGCATCTAAGACTCAAAATAATATGGTATCAATCATGGTAAAGCAATATTCTCAGATTCTATTTTAAGAATATTCTGAATTAGCTGAAACCGGTTTGGCTCAGTGGATTGAGCGTCGGTCTGCGGACTGAGGGGTCCCAGGTACGATTCCGGTCAGGGGCATGTACACTGGTTGTGGGCACATCCCCGGTGGGGAGTATATGGGGGCGGGGGGGGGGGGGGGGGAGCTGGTCGATGTTTCTCTCTCATCGATGTTTCTGGCTCTCTGTCCCTCTCCCTTCCTCTCTGTAAAAAATCAATTTTATATATATATCACCTCCTTTAAAAAAAATTATTCTGCATACAGAAAAAAGAGATTCTAAATATATAACCAATTTAAAAATTTAAATATTTCACATGAGTAAAGTATTTCCAATACATCACAAACAGAATAGATTTGAGACAAATCATTTTTGTAAAAAATGGTTTATCAATTCCATTTTTTATATAAAATACATGGGAGAAAGCCAGCCAATCAACACGCAACTGTTGCCGCGTGAAAAGATACTTTTATCAAACTTCGAGTCTAAGAACGAACGTACAAATGTTTCTCTTACCATGTCTACAGTAATTGTCTATGCTGTTCCATTTAACTTTTTAAAATTCCATATAGCCCCAATATTTCTTCTGTCCTAGTTACAGTACAATGACAGGGAGGAAGAGAGTTAAAACAATTCTCTAAGCAGTTTTCTGCTGACCCTTCTTTCCAATCAGAGACTTATGGATGTGAGGGATCACACCTACAATGAAATAAAAAAAATGAATTATTAAAAAGAACTGGCTGTATCTAACTACTTCAGGGCCTTAATAAAAAAAAGAACAATTATACAAAGAGTGAAATTTACTTAAGTCCCGTCTCATGTCTGATCCTATTTATGTATCTATACCAAGGGGGCCTCACCTCAAAGTCCGGGAACTCCTCTAAGACGAGATGTATAAAATGATGTGATTCTACGTGCTTTTTGGGAGAAGAATAACCACAGCTTTAAAGAGGTTCTCCAAAGATGACCCCAAAAGGGTTAAGGGACAACTTACACCTCACCTTCACTGATCCTGACTCCCCTGATCACCCCATAGAGGGTCGACGTTTATAATCAGAAAGGCCAACAGCAATCTGATCAGAAGAGGTGCGAGTACGTACCACCCCCAGCTATGGTGGCCTTGATGAGAGAATCCAGCTCTTCATCCCCGCGGATCGCGAGCTGTAGGTGGCGGGGAGTGATGCGCTTCACTTTGAGGTCCTTGGAGGCGTTGCCGGCCAGCTCCAGCACCTGCAAAGCACCGGCGACAGCACATCAGCCAAGGGGTGCTGAGGGCTCAGTGTGGACTGGTGTATAGCTACAAAGACCACTACAGCATCTGTGCACAAGACACACAAACGTTAGAAACCAATAGTACACTTTTCTTTTTCCTCCTCCTTAAACAATTCTCAATATCCATTAATGCTCCTCTAATGGACTTGGCATTGGACAGGAATATAAACATACAAACAAGTCCCATCCAATATATCTGAACACAATCATATCCTTGAGAACAGAGGTTGTGTCTTTCGTAAGTACCCTTAGAGGAGAGGTCATAGGAATGTTCAACAATTCCAAAATCCATTCTTTTTCATATTTTTATAATGCTTTTTATAGAGCTCTCATTATTTCATTTGGTTTTTCACTATTCATTTTCTATAAGAAACTTCAGCAAAAAGCTATTACTGTAGAAAAAAATAAGGCACAGGGGTATTTTTCCTCAGCCAGGATTCTAAATGTGGACACCTAGAAAACCATGTAGTCTATTTCTGTATAACCTTTAATGGCTAGAACTTATTTCCTAGCACTTGTAGAAAAGATGAAAAATATAATTCAAAAAAATTGTAGTCACCCTGGCTGATGTGTTCAATGGTTAGTGTCAGCACCTGGACCAATATTTCTTTCTCTCTCCCTCCACTCTCTAAAAGTGAATAGATTTTTAATTATTTTTATTCAGAGTTTTTAACATCACTGGGCCCTATATACTAGTATGTACACAATAAGCTTAAAGCCCTTTAGAAAGCACACTGGCATCATAAACCTTTAGTCAGACTACAAAGATAACTCCACAGACCCTCTGCACTTAAGAGCGAGGGAAGCCTTGTTGTACATCTGAAGTAACTGGCATGCTTTAAAACCCACCGGAATCCCATCTTTGTCCTTGGGACTCTGCCCTGGCACCACTATCTTTTTTTAAAATATATTTTTATTGACTTGATAGGGAGAGGGAGAAAAATCAGTGATGAGAATCATGGATCGGCTGCCTCCTGCATGCCCCCTAATGGGGATGGAGCCCCCAACCAAGGCATGCACCCTTGACTGGAATTGAACCCAGGACCTTTCAGTCTGCAGGCCGACACTCTATCCACTAAGCCAAACCAGCCAGGGCTAATTTTATTGATTTTCAGAGAGAAAGGGAGGGAGAGTGAGAAAGAGAAACACTGATGTTAGAGCAGAACATTGATGGGCTATTTCCTGCACATGCTCCCTATTGGGGATTGAACCCATATCCTGGGAGTGTGTTCTTACCAGAAATGGAACCGGTGACCTTGGTGTATTGGGATGATGCTCTAGCCAACTGAGCTACCCTGGCCAGGGCCACCAGTAATTTAATCTTAAATGCTCAATGGGACACAAATGACCTGGATGAGGTTAATGAAATGACAGCAGATAATTAACATATAAGTTGAACCTAAATCTTTCTCAAGTATAATAAAAACCCTCCTTCTGTTTCTACGAGGCGGGCTAACCCTGCCACTGACTTGCTTGGGTCACAGATCATGGAGTTTTGTGGCCAACCACGTTTTCCTTGGGAGGGACTAGGATGGAGGAAGTGGTGGCCCAGGACCCAGGAAATAAGAACTCTTGCCCAGCCATAGCCAGAGTTGCTCAAATTTGTTGGGCACTGAAAGGTTGCTGTTTTGATTCCTAATGGGGCCACATGACTAGGTTTTGGGCTCTATCCCAGGTACGGGGTGTGCAGGAGCAAGCGATTGATGTTCTGCTCTCACATCAATATTTCTCTCTCCCTCTCTCTCTCTCTCCCCCTCTCTCTCTAAATCAATTTTTAAAAATCTTTTTAAAAAATTCCTAGTCAGGGCACATATTTGTGTTGCATGCTTGATCCCCAGGAGGAGGCGTGCAGGAAGCAACCAATCAGATGTTTCTCTCTCATCAATGTTTCTATCTCTCTCTCCCTCTCCCTTCCTCCCTCAAAAAAAAACAGACAACTCTTGCCCAAGTAACTTACCTTCCCGAAATGTGAAGCTAAGCACAATATAGCATATTATTCATAAAATCATGCATAGAACCAGAATGATTATGTCTTTTATCAAATTTTGTATTATATTTGTGATTTTTAAAAATGTACTATCACATTGGCAAACCTTTCCCCCCACCCCAAATCTTTATTAAGAGATTATGCTGTAACTTCTACTGATTATATACTCACTTTAGAGTTCACTAAGAATATTTAAATTCCTTTGGCAATCACTTAAAAATATGGATGGATGACCCATGCTTAATTTTAAGAACGAGTAAACCAACTATCTCTTTGAAACGGTCCTGGGTAACAGGCTGATTAGGACGTATCTAAAACTGCCACCAGTGCTGAAACCGGTTTGGCTCAGTGGATAGAGCATCGGCCTGCGGGCTGAAAGGTTCCAGGTTCGATTCCGGTCAAGGGCATGTACCTTGGTTATGGGCATATCCCCGGTGGGGAGTGTGCAAGAGGCAGCTGATCGATGATTCTCTCTCATCGATGTTTCTAACTTTCTATCCCTCTCTCTTCCCCTCTGTGAAAAATCAATAAAATATATTTAAAAAAATAAAAATAAAACTGCCACCAGTGGGGAGCGAGCAGGAGGCAGCAGACTGATGTTTCCATCCTTCTCCCTCTCCTTTCCTCTCTCTCTAAAATCAATAGAAACATATTTAAAAAAGAGACTAACAAGCAGATTTGTCATTTTTGTTTTAAACTCACATTCCAGGGTTCCAGCCTTTTCTAGTCTAGCGTTTTGGACTTCCACGTCTAACATCCCCTACACACCTCAGCAGTGAGGTACTCCAGGATGGCGGCACTGTACACGGCCGCGGTGGCGCCGACCCTTCCGTGGCTCGTGGTGCGAGTCTTCAAGTGTCTGTGGATGCGGCCCACGGGAAACTGAAAGAGACACGTCTGAATGGGAGGACTGAAGAGCCTAACATCACACCACTGAGAGTGACCAAAGGCAAATAACTGAGTAAAGCGTAAGTTAAAAAACCCGATTACCCATAGTGGAAGCCAAACTTATTTGGCAATGAACAGTCCTAGACTGTGTGCTGTGTCCTAGTACTTAGCCTGCTTTTACCCTCCTGAGAAGAGAATCAAAGTCCGAAGAACACAAACACTACAAGGCTTTATGACTAGTTTCTGCATCAGCGGAAGGTCATCGTACAATGAAGAGAAGCTGCTGGGCCCTAACTGGTGTGGCTCAGTGGATAGAGCATTGGCCTACGGACTCAAGGGTCCCAGGTTCGATTCCGGTCAAGGGCATATACCTTGGTTGTGGGCACATCCCCAGTAGAAGGTATGCAGGAGGCAGCTGATCGATATTTCTAACTCTCTATCCCTCTCCCTTCCTCTCTGTAAAAAAATCAATAAAATATATTTTAAAAGAGAGAGAGAGAGAGAGAGAGAGAGAGAGAGAGAGAGAGAAGCTGCTGTGCAGTCCCATGTGGCCTCATAACCACATTCGTCTTGTTAATTCCTTCACCTAGCAGCCTCATGCGCCTCTGAACTTCCAACACGTTCCTTCAGCCTCAACTCCATTCTGTGTTTCAAGAGACCTGACAAAAACCAACACCATTCGGTAACATGCTGTATTAAATATGTAAGGTCTTAATCTACGTGGATTTGATTACAGAAACTAACAGAGTATTCTCTAAAAAAACAACCAACACCATTCTTTCATTGTGACTCTCAACTTTCTGAAAATGGTACTTTTCATTCCCCAAATAACCTAAATCCCCCTCACTGCACCCTTTACTATTCTCTACCAATTTTTATGGGTCCTCCTCACCCTGTTCCTGGCCCCACCATCCAACAACTTCCTCTCCACAGGCTCTCCTCCTTCTGCCCGCTTCACTCAGAACCGCTCTACGTCTAAGTCCAGGGCCAGTTACAACCCAGATGCCTGCTTTCCGAAGGCAACATTTAAAAGCAAATTCGGAACTTCCTTTCTTGTCACCTGTTTCCCCCAAACGCTAGCACGCTTCTTGAAGACCAGGGTAACATTTTAATGACCAAATGTGTTAGCTGCCTCCAGATGGCAACCTTCAGGAAAGGAGAAAAGGCAGGATTGGGGATGCGCCCTCCATGACTGGCCTGTCCTCTGGAGAGAGAAGGACCTCAAACACCATTTCTCCTTGGGTTGCAGGTTACAGAGCTCTAATACGAACGCAAACTCGGCTTTTCTGTGTGTTTCTCAGGGGCTCACCCTATCCTTGTGTTGCTTTCTTATACTCTACTTGGAAACTCAATTTTACAAAAATGATTTTAAATTTGTAGTTATTTCTATCACCTCACTTGGGAAGCTGGACTCAAATCTACAACTTTTGCACATTGTCATGTGTATGTTTTGGTAGAACTCCAAAATGACTCCACTTAAATTCTTATATCTTCTAACATATCCTTACCACAAGCTCCTGTGTCCCTTAGTTCTGAGGCTTACAGAAACCTTTGACTTTCCTCTCAACACCATACCTCTCCTCCCACTTTTTGGGAGTACATAAATGGCCCCTACTCCTGTCCTTCCCACTCTCATTCAGGTATGTATTACCTTACCCCAAACACCACTGCAACAGTCTCCACCGGTCTTCCATCTCCCACTTCAAATAAATTCTAATAGAATTTACATGAGTTAAAATAGAGAATGTACCCATCAAGTTTAAGTTCCTGTCCCCTTCCTGCAGTAGATCATGTCAGCCTCTTGTTCAAAAACTTCCAGTGACTCACTGTCCAGAGGATAAAATCCAAACCTTACTGTCTGGCCTTTCAACTTCCCTTTTACAAACTGTCTCATATGCACAGAATAATTCTTAATCATCCAGAAAATGTTCAATTTGTGGACTGAAGGTGCAATTATTTAAATAGATGAAGTTTGGAAATATTTAGTATTTTGATACAATTTATAAAATAATCAGAAACACAATTATAATCTAGAAATAATAGACTTTAAAAGAGAAAAATTACCCAATTTACTTAAGACCTCTTCATAACTGTTCTAGTTTGGAAGAAGAGAATACAAATTAAAAGATAATTGCTTTATGATTTAAATTTTGACCAATTAACCTCATTATTAAAGGTCCGTAGTAGTATATTTTTGTAATTAATGAAATTTCTATGGGCCGTGAAATTACAACAGTAAAGAGTTTGATAATGAATTACAATGTCATAGATACATTACCTGTAGCCCAGCTCTCTGTGAGCGAGACACTGCCTTAGCCTTGGCCTTCCCACTGTCCTTACCAGCTTTGCCTCCAGCCTATGTGAAAAAAGACTCCAGGTGAAGATGCTATTTCACAATATTCAGGAAACAAGAATTTCCTAATTTTATTTTAATCAGTTAAAAAAGTCTAGGTGATCTCCTTCCTCAATTTTATATAAATTAATAATGACGTAAATATACATACAATATACATAGCAATATACATGTGTTATATCACCACTTACTAATTTATTTAAAATGAGGTCAAACCTTACTTAAATGAAATTGCTAAAAATTTGAACATATTTTTCAAATTTCAGACTGAAGAATCTTCATGTCAACATATAATTTCCACAAGAACGTTCAGAACTTAGCCTTCTAAGAGGAAACAAGTAAAAAATAAGAAAAAAAAATTAAACATCCATGAATGGTGTGGCTTAGTTGGTTAGAGAATCTTACAGTACACCAAAGGTGGCAGGTTTGATCCCCCTGTCAGGGCACATATAAGAATCAACTGGCCAAAACCGGTTTGGCTCAGGGATAAAGCGTTGTCGGCTTGCAGACTGAGGGATCCCAGGTTCGATTCTGGTCTAGGGCATGTACCTTGGTTGTGAGCACATCCCTCATGGGGGGGTGTGCAGGAGGCAGCTGGTTGATGTTCTCTCTCATCGATGTTTCTAGCACTTTATCCCTCTCCCTTCCTCTCTGTAAAAAATCAATAAAAAAAAAAAACTTTTTTTAAAAGAATCAACTGGTGAGCCCTGCCAATGTGGCTAAGTGGTTGAACCCCATCTATGAACCAGGTCAGGGTTCGATTCCCAGTCAGAGCACATGCAAGGGCTGTGGGCTCAATCCCCAGTGGGAGGTGTGCAGGAGGCAGCCAATCCATGATTCTCTCTCATCATTGATGTTTCTCTCTCTTTCCCTCCCTGAAATCAATAAAAATATATATTTTTTATTTTTTAAAATATATATTTTATTGATTTTTTTACAGAGAAGGGAGAGGGATAGAGAATTAAACACACTGATCAGCTGCCTCCTGCACACCCCGCACTGGGGATGTACCTGCAACCAAGGTACATGTCCTTGACTGCAATTGAACCCAGGACCAATCCACTGAGCCAAACTGGTCAGGGCAATAAAAATATATTTTTAAAAAAATCAACCGATGAATGTGTAAATAAGTGGGACAAATCGATGTCTGTCTTTAATATCAATTTTTATAAAATCAACTGTGGCCCTAGCTAGTTTGGCTCACTGGATAGGGCATCGGCCTGTGGACTGAAGGGTCACAGGTTCGATTCCACTCAAGGGCATGTACCTTGGTTGCGGGCACATATCCGGTAGGAGGCGTGCAGGAGGCAGCTAATGGATGTTACTCTCTCATCGATGTTTCTAACTATCCCTTCTCCCTTCCTCTCTGTGAAAAATCAATAAAATATTAAAAACAAAAAAAAAGCCACCATTGGCAAAACACCGCGAGTTTCCCAATGTACTCCTAAGCCGTTTTCATCTGTTTCACCCACCGTGTTTACCTAGTTGCTTTAAGAAGGCAGAGACAAAAAAAAAAAAAAAAAAAGGAAGAAGGAGGAGGAGGAGGAGGCAGAGACAACATCAGTGTTTAGAAACCTGGTCCATTCAGTGGCTGTTTCCACGGTTTGGAGATTCAGACACGCTTCTGATTCAGGAAATCAGACTGTGATCTGAATGAACGCGACGCCTGAGAAGCCAAACCAAGTACTGAACTTTGTTTGCATCCTCTCCGAGGCCATGCCATTAACTCAAGAGTAAGGAGAGAAACATCGATCAAGGGACGCCCCACAGGGGGTCCAATCCGACAACCGGGGCGGACGGAGCGGGCCCCGCACTCGGTGGGACGGACACTCGGACGCGAACGGACGCGGCTTACTTCCGCTCAAGTTGGAGCTCCCGCGGGCTCGCTGACCACTCGGCGCCGCCGGTATTTTTAGCCGCCGGGAAGGGGACACCGGCGCCCGGCAGTCCGCCGGGGCGCGCGTGACCCCGGGAGCACCGGCGGCCGGACCTGCGCCTCGCGCGCCCGCGGAAAGGCTTCGGCCCCGGGGCCGCAAGGCCCTTCGATGAGCGGGGAACCCGCGCGTCCCCACCGGGCGCTGCGTCCGAGCCACACGGCGCACCGCTCAGCGCCCGGACGCGCTCGCCGGCGGCGGAGGGGCTGCCGCCCGATCAGGCCGCCCGGCCCGCCCGCCGCCTGCCGCCCGCCCAGCCGCCGCCGCCGCCCCCGCCCTCACCATAGTCTCGGCCGCTCCCGCTCCCGCCGAGCCGCCGCCGCTGCTACCGCAGCACCGACCGTCGCCGTCGCCGCCGGAGCCCGGACAATAACCGGGACCCGCCTCGCGCCGCCCCGACCAATGGCCGCCCGCTTTGCTAGTTTGAACCTCGGCGGCCGCCCAATCGCACGTCTCCTTCTATCCAGACCCCGCCCCTCCGGCACCGCCTCCCTAACGGCTGTTTGTTTTTGCACACGGCACATGGGGGCGGGGACTCCGGCCTCCACTGGGACGTGCGAGTGAGCGAGTGGGGGCGGGGCCTCGCGCCGCTCTCCGCCTGTGTCTGTGGCAGAGCCTGATGAGCGGAGCGATGGACCAGTGAGGGTGGACGGTGGGTAGATATTAGCCAATGAAAACATTGCCCGCGAGCAAGGGAGGCGGGCCTCAGAAAACCACAGCGGGGTTAGCCAACGAGAAGCGACTGGAGGACGGCGGCGGTTTTCCCGCGCATTCGCGGAGTCCGGCGTCCCGCTCGGAACTGCGTGGAAGGGAGCTGCTGGGGGCGTCGCCCTGCCCGCGGGCTTTATGACTGCCGGGGCGTGTCCATCTTACGGGGCTCCTGTCGCGGCGGACGCTGGCACCCGGCCGGCATTTCACCGGTCTCCTCAGGTGGGCGGACCTGCCCCGCGGAGTGAAGGACCCTCCGACCCGAGGGAAGGTGACGAGGGCTGAGGTGAGGAAGGAGGCCCTGAGCCGGAGGCGTGGGGGGAGCCTAGAGCCAGGAAGTTAAGGGACTGCGCTCGCGCCTCCTTTCCCGCCTGAGCGACCCGCCGGGATGTCCCTGGGGGCCTTTCCCGGTCCCGGGAAGCAGAGTGCCGGGGGGGATGTCATGGCGCAGGCCCCGCAGTGCCGTCGTCTGGCCACCCTGTGCGCTCGCCCTCAGCCCCGCGCTGTCAGCCGGGGCCACCTCTGTCCTTGTCACAGCCCTCCCTTCCTTCCCTCACGGACCCGCATCTTCGTGAACACGGCCCCCGGTGTGTTTCCTCAACCTGCTTTACTCGGACCAGATCCGAATCCCCGGAAGGCTCTGCACGGCCGGCCCGGCGTGCCCCAGTGTCCTTGGTTTTGCCTTTGCTGGAAACAGCCCCCATGGCAGCTTCTCGCCTGCTGACCGCGTCACCCTTCAGGCGTCAGCGAAGACTTCCTCACTTCTGCCTCCGGACACCTTCGCCTGGATGGGGTGCCTGCTGGCCCCCGGGATCTGCCACTTCAGCTCTTTTTTTTTTTTTAAATACATTTTTATTGATTTCAGAGAAAGGGGGGAGATAGAAATGTCAATGATAAGAATCATCAATGGGCTGCCTCCTGCCCGCCTCCTCCCCCAACCCCCCACTGGGGATCGAGCCTGCAGCCGGGGCATGTGCCCTGACTGGGAACCGAACCCTGGCAATTCTTTCCTGTAGGAGCCACCCTGGGCAATGCAGGGTGTTGGGAAGCACCCAACAGGTGCCAGTAACAGGTTATGACAACCAAGTGTCTCCAGACCACCTCAGCTCTTATTGCCCGAATTGCATTGGCTTCCATTGCACGCACGACTCGTTGTTAGGCCTGGGGCAGTACCAGGCACCATAAAAGTCACTTGGCAAAGGAAGGGAAACGATGACATTCTTCAATGCCACTGAGACCGTCATTTCATGGAAAGGCTTGAGTTTGAATACAGACTCCTTCACTCATGCCGTGAACCTGGACCAGCTATTTAACGTCATCAGGTCCGTTTTGTCCCATGTAAAACTGGAAACTACAGTTACAGTAATCAAGATAGGGTACTGGGCCCTGGCCGGTGTGGCTCAGTGGATAGAGTGTAGGCCTGTGGACTGAAGGGTCTTGGGTTCCATTCCGGTCAAGGGCACATGCCAGGGTTGTGGGCTCCATCCCCAGTAGGGGGCATGTGGGAGGCAGCCGATCAATGATTCTATTTCTCTCCCTCTCCCTTCCACTCTGAAATTAATAAAAATATATATTTTTTAAAACTTAAGGGGAAAAAAAAAGATAGTGTACTGGCATAAGAATAGACAGGCACTGCACCAAGTATGAATGCTAACTTAACAGGAAACGCATATTGTCTCCACTCTCCACCCCTCAGCCTTCCTGTCATTGATTGAGATTTCCAGGAAAATGTGGTTAGATTGAAATAAGCTGGTTCTCATCACAGATAAAGTAGTCCCTTTACTGATTTCTATGTCCTGTTTATAGGTGGGAGAGTGTGTTGAATGATCATTGACTCTTCCCACAAATAGCACTTGGCTCAGAGGAGCTCCATTGCCCACAGTCACACTCCTTTTTAGGGCCAGCTGGGCTATTTAATCAACTTTTGAATGAGCAGTATATTCACATATCCAAAATGTTAAAGGTACAAATAACTTCCATTTACAATAGCATCTAAAAGAATAAAATACTCGGGAGTAAATTTCACAAAAGAAGCACAAGATTTATACTCCTTTTATTAATGTGTTTTTATTGATTTCAGAGAGAGAAACATTAATGATCAGAGATAATAATTGATCAGCTGCCTGCTGCATGCCCCACACTGGGACTGAGACCAAAATCTGGGTACATGCCCTGATGGAATCAAACCATGACCCCCTGGTTGATAGGTCAGTGCTCACACCACTGAACTGGGCTATATCTTTTAATTTTTAAAAAATTGATTTCAGCCGGGACAGGTTTTGCTCAGTGGATAGAGCGTCGGCCTGCGGACTGAAAGGTCCCGGGTTCGATTCCGGTCAAGGGCATGTACCTTGGTTGCGGGTACATCCCCAGTAGGGGGTGTGCAAGAGGCAGCTGATCGATGATTCTCTCGCATCGATGTTTCTAACTCTATCCCTCTCTCTTCCTCTCTGTGAAAAAGCAATAAAAATATATCTAAAAAAAAAATTGATTTCAGGGAGAGGGAGAGAAGGATAGAAACATCAATAATGAAAGAGAATTATTGATCTGCTGTTTCCTGCATGCCCCCTCCAGGGGATCGAGCCCACAACCCAGGAATTGAGAACTGAACCATTACTTCCTGGTTCATGGGTCAATGTTCAATCATTGAGCCACACCTGTAGGCAAGATTTATACTCTTAAAACTACTAAACATTGTTGGAAAAACAGATCTAGGAGAATCACAGCTTGCTGCTTTGTAGAAATTGACAAGACCATCCTAAAATTCAGGTGGGAATGCAAGAGAACCAGAATAGCTAAAATAATCTTGAAAAATAATTAAGTTGGCCGAAACCAGTTTGGCTTGTTGGATAGACGCAGTGTTTCCCAACCTTCTCTCATGATGAGAATCACCTGGTGGAGTTGTTAAAACACAGATTCCTGATCCCAACTAAGAAGTGCTAAACTAGAATTTTTGGGAACATATAGGTAAAATTGTATACTTAACTAGTGCTCTAAGACAGATGTTATATACAGAGCACTAAGTTAGGTATGCAATTTTACCTATATGTTCTCAAAAATTCTAGTTTAGCACTTCTTAGTTGGGATTCAGGAATCTGTGTTTTAACAACTCCACCAGGTGATTCTCATCATGAGAGAAGGTTGGGAAACACTGGGATAGAGCGTTGGCCTGCGGACTGAAAGGTTCCAGGTTCAATTCCGGTCAAGGGCATGTACCAGTAGTGGGTGTGCAGGAGGCAGCTAATCGATGTTTCTCTCTTACCAGTGTTTCTAACTATCTCTCTCCCTTCCTCTCTGTAAAAAATCAATAAAATATATTTTAAAAAACCCAACCAGCTGAAACCGGTTTGGCTCAGTGGATAGAGCGTTGGCCTGTGGACTGAGGGGTCCCAGGTTTGATTCTGGTCAAGGGCATGTGCCTTGGTTGCGGGCACATCCCTGGTGGGGGGTGTGCAAGAGGCAGCTGATCGATGATTCTCTCTCATCGATGTTTCTAACTATCCCTCTCCGTAAAAAAAAAAATCAATAAAATATATTGGGGGGGGGAACCCAACCCAACCAAAATACCACTCACCCCCAAATAACCCATGGAAAACTTAAAAAATAAGTAAAATACTGAAGTTGTGGGTTCGATTCTTGGTCACAGCACATATAAGATTCAACCAAGCCAAAACCAGTTTGGCACAGTGGATAGAGCATCAGCCTGTGGACTGAAAGGTCCAGGTTCAATTCCGGTCAAGGGCATGTACCTTGGCTGCGGGCACATCCCCAGTGGGCAGATGGTTGATGATTCTCTCTCATCCATGTTTCTAATTCTATCCCTCTCTCTTCCTCTCTGCAAAAAAATCAATAAAAAAAAATATATTTTTTAAAAGAATAAAAAAATGCATAAGTGTAACAACAAATGGGTGTTTCTCTAAAATCAATTAAAAATTTTTAAACAAGAAAATCCATTAGGGAAGTTACAATCTTTTGACAAGTGGTGCTGATGTTTCTCCTTAAAGACAATTTGCTTTTATTTATTTAAATAGAAAATGGATTGAAAGGAAATGAATCAACATGCTGAAGTGTTCCCCGGGAAGCCTTCAAAGACTAAGTGGTAGTTACAGTGTAGAAACACTGCAGCAAAAACCACAAGAATCCACCCCACACTTGTTTCTGTCCTAGAAACCTTAAGCTGCAAAGGTCTGGGAGAGGTCAGCAGTTGTATCCAAAATACAACTCGCAGTCCCCACCAGAAAGGTATGGGTCAGATGAGGGGCAGACAGATGAGATCCACTGTGGTGATGACTCACTTGCCTGAGTGATATGGCCAGCTGGGTTTTCTTTGCCGGAAAATTGGCAGCTGCTGGACTAGAACATTCCACATTGCTGACAACAGTTCTCTGAGACTGTTTTCTGCCATTTTTCCTGAGAACATGTTTTCTCCCTTGTTTTCCTTTCTATTTTATGTTATTTACTAGAGGCCAATGCACGAAATTTGTGCAAGAGTAGGCCTTCCTTCCCCCAGCTGCTGGCACCAGCTTCTCTCTGGCACCTAGGACCTGGGCTTCTCCTGCAACTTCGTCCAGAAAGACCTCCAGTCTAATTAGCATATTATGCTTTTATCATGGATACTAAAGGTGGGGACCCTGCCTTTATGTTCTGAACTATGCATTACAAGAGATGCTATTGTATATAAAAGGTTAATATGCTGTATCCCTCCGACTGGTCGCTATGACGTGTATTGACCACCAGGGGGCAGATGCTCAACGCAGGAGCTGCCGTGATGCACACTGGCCATTTACAAAGAAATGGCACTGAGGACCTGGCACCAACAAAGCAACACCCCACTTCCCCCAAGTGGGACACAGGTTCCACCACCACCTGGAGCGATACCTCACCAAATCGCAGCCAACGCTGCCGAGACCCCATGGAGCAAAATGCGGCCCACAGCTAGCCTGGAAATGGTGGCTGTGGGCACCAGGTAATGATGTCACATAGCAATGCCCAGCTTTCTCTCCCTAACAACAGGCCATTCAACAATAAATGGCATTATGGATCTGGTACCCACAAAGCAACTCAGCTTTCCCCAAGTGGGATACAAGCTCCGCCACCACCAGGGATCTATAGTCCACCAGATCGCAGCTGACACTGCCAAGAATTCATTTCAGAGTGCTTACCACCAGGTGGCTCTCATCTCCCCAATTACCAATGGCTTCTACAGGAAACAAGGCAGTTATATAGCACCTTAAGAATTTTGTGTATTAAAGATACTGGAGTTACGCTGTTGGTTTATGACAGAGTCAGGAACAGAACCTAACTCACAAAATACCAAAACTCTGAAATCATACCCTGATACCTTGAGGTGCTGGCTTCAAAAGAGCTGCAGCCTGGCTACACACCCAGAACATCAGGAACTTTACATTGAGCTGACAAAATCAGCAGGGCTGCCCTAGCCTGTTTGGTTCAGTGGATAGAGCGTTGGCCTGTGGACTGAAGGGTATCGGGCTCCATTCCGGTCAACAGCATGTACCTCGGCTGCAGGCTCCTGGCCCTGGTTGGGGATATGCAGGAAGCAACCAATTGATGTGTCTCTCTCATATTGGTATTTCTGTTTCTCCCTCTCCTTTCCACTTTCTCTAAAAATCAATGGAAAAAATATCCTCAGGTGAGGATTAAAAAAAAAATCAGCTCTGACTGGTTTGGCTCAGTGGATAGAGAGTTGGCCTGCAGACTGAAGGGTCCCAGGTTCGATTCCAGTCAAGGGCACATGCCTGGGTTGTGGGCTTAATCCCCAGTGGGGGACATACAGGAGCTAGCCAATCAGTGATTCTCTCATTGATGTTTCTAGGTCTCTCTCCCTCTCCCTTCCTCTCTGAAATCAATAAAAATATATTTAAAAACAAAATTCAGCAGAGTAGCAGAACCAGTGCACCAGGGCGAATGCTTCCTGGTCTGCCAGTTAGTGACAACAGCTAACTTCCCCAGAACTTCTGTGGTTTTGCAGTGAGGCTCCAAGTGGGGTTTGACCAGCATCAGCAGCATCACCTGGGAACTTGCTGGAAATGCAGCTTCTCACACTCCACCCAGACCAGCTGAACCAGCTCAGGAACTGGAATGTAAGAAGCCCTCCACGTGCGGAGGAATTCTGAAGGGTTCTATGTGAATAAAGGCCCCCGGTTCTCCCCCTGAGGGCACTGCTGACACAGTATTTCACAATTCCATTTGCAAACTTTTCTCAAAATGAGCTATTTTGGGGTTTGAGTGTTGATATAGGTAATTTCAGCACAGAAGCATACGTTAAGGCCATGTTTGAGTGCTTTGCAATCATGCATTTTTCCTCCAGCACAGTGGTCGGCAAACTGCGGCTCTCGAGCCACATGCGGCTCTTTGGCTCCTTTAAGTGTGGTTCTTCCACAAAATACCACGGCTTGGGCAAGTCTATTTTGAAGTGGCGTTAGAAGAAGTTTAAGTTTTAAAAATTTGGCTCTCACCAAAACTGGTTTGGCTCAGTGGATAGAGCATCAGCCTGCAGAAAGGTCCCAGTTTTAATCCCGGTCAAGGCATGTATCTTGGTTGCAGGCACATCCCCAGTAGGGAGTGTGCAGGAGACAGCTAATCGATGTTTCTCTCTCATCGATGTTTCTCTCTATCCCTCTCTCTTCCTCTCTGTAAAAAATAAAATATATTTTTTTTAAATTTGGCTCTCAAAAGAAACTTCAATCGTTGTACTGTTGATATTTGGCTGTGACTGAGTTTGTCGACCACTGTCCTAGTACAATGCCTTGTAAGTCATTTCAGCGGAAACTCACCCAACCCCAGACCCATATATGAGCACCGGCAGAGGCTGTGTGGCATCTCCCTCCCAGTCACCAGGCAATTCTTTAAATTAGAGACACTGGCACAAGATTGTCATTCACTTTTCCGCATACTTTATTTGTTACAAACATACAATTTTTTAAATATAGACTGTAAAACTCCATTTGCAAAAGTCTGCTATTGTAAGGAGTACACACCAGCAGTAATGATTCTTAAACTTTTTTCTCTGTGAGTTTTTCTGTCAGTTTTGCTAGTTAGTGGTAATTACGGGACCCGCCATTTTAGAGACCTGTCTGAAGCAGCCCTGCTCATCTCAAAATTGACCGCAATCTGAGCTTCAATCTCCAGGCAGTGAGATCAACAGCCCATCTAGACTCTGCTTTTGAACATTTCCAGGAAGTATGGTTTCTGAATGGATACTGCACTTGTTTGAATTGCCCATGCAGCTGTTTGTTAAAGTGCATTCTTCTTTTAAAAAATAAGAGGAATAATCTTTATTCTTTAATCAAGGTACTTTAAAAAATGAACTTTTTGGTCTCTCAGCAGATATTCCCAAGTTGATCCTAACACTACAAATTTTAGTGTTCTATTTACAAGTATTTATAGGGTTACAGGTGGAGGGGATCTTATACATTTAAAGGTGCAGTTTCTTTTGAAGCAGAAGTCAGTCTTACAAATTCACACATAAGAACACACACTTGGTTTACAATGCACAGCAGGTGGGTATTTACACAGACTGAAGACACCGCAAAACCCCCTTTAAAGTAACTTCCATAGCTTCCCAGCCTTTCAGCTAAGATCAATTGTAAAGTGACTTCCAACCTTAATTCTACTTATACATCTGATTAGATCAGGAAGCTGTCTCCTGCTGTCAAGATTTGGTTTTAACTTCATTCAAACAATGTCTATAGATCCTCTACCAGCAGGATACTAGCCTCACTTTGGAGTGAAGAATCTAATGTAAGGAAGCCCTGATAGATATGACTGGAAACATCCCAGAATGCAAATATTGATAATTGGGGAAAAACCTCAAAATATACTTGGCCTGCTACCATAACATGCAAAACTGCCCACTCTTTATAAGTATGCCCTGCTCTGATTTAAAATGTTTCTGCACTTGCCCAATCTATTAACTTCTAGGAAATCACAGAGCTTTTTATAACAAAGGTGGCATGTGGACTGGGAGAAAAGGGTTTACATCTCATCTGAAGAGCTGGAAACAAAACTCCCAAATTCCTACACATGTGCTAAGTGACAGAATTTTTTCAAATTTCTTAGGACTCTCCCCGCAGTTATATGTTCCCAAAAAAAGCAATTTTAAATGGGGAAATATTTTCAAATATAAAGGTTGGGTTTTTTTTTTTTTTTTTTAAATCAACCTGGTCTTGTGATACAGGGTAAAGAGTGGGGACAAGTTTCCCTTTAAGGGATAAGGGTTGGTCTAAATCAGTTTTCCTGAGTTAGCCACTGAAATGACTGAGGATAGGAAAAACCATGCTAGTGAACAATGTGGACAGCTCTATCGTTTTCTCTCCAATACTAAGCCCACATTTCATCACATGAAAGATATAACCAGCCCTCTCTAATCAATGACAGTGAGACACTTTACATGTAATAGGGAAAATGAAATTTGTTCTAGACTCAAAATCTGTTAATTACAAATAGTCATATTCTCTTGCTGCTTTTCTGACATGGCTAATTGGAATGTCTAATTCAAGAGGCATGAGTTAGATTTTCACATGAAAAGCAAAAGATTGTGAATAAAGGTGATTACACTGATGACATATTTCCTATTTCATTAGGAAATATACATTCATAAAGGTCTTACTTGGATCAGAGGTACAGATAACAATTGGAAATTACTTAATAAATAAATCTTCATGATCCAATTTTGTAATTTTTTTTCGTTTTCCAAATTTAATTTTTGGTACTGATAATTAGACCACATCTGTTGAAATAAAGAGTCTGATAAAACTAAGTTTTAAGAATGAGGGCTGGGCAGAGACCGGTTTGGCTCAGTGGTAGAGCGTCGGTCCGCGGACTGAAAGGTCCCAGGTTTGATTCCAGTCAAGGGCATGTACATTGGTTGCGGGCACATCCCCAGTTGGGGGTATGCAGGAGGCAGCTAGTCAATGTTTCTCTCTCATCAACGTTTCTAGCTCTCTATCCCTCTCTCCTCTCTGTAAAAAAAATCAATAAAAATATATTAAAAAAAAAAAAAAATGAGGGCTGGGAATGGTGACTTTAAGTAACAAAGCTGTATCAAGAGCCTATCTCTTGAAACTTCTGGGGTCTAACATTTAAAAATTAATGGCTACTTTTTTAGATTAAAAATGGGAAATGAAGTATAATTTGCCATTTCTATCTTATATTTGGAATTTCAAACAGGGGATTGGCATGAACTTTTTCTTTTTTGTCTATATGTTTTCTTAAGGTAAATGAATTTTTTCTATTCTACAAACTATCTCCCCCTGCTCCCAGCCCCATCTATATACTCATTATTCAGTTTATTCAATGGGAACAATAACTGTTTATGAAGACATCTAATTGTTTTACAATACTCTAAAACTAACCCTGAAAACTGAATCTCATCCATTTACTATAACTTCAGTGCTGTTGCTGACAAAAAAAAAAAAAGTTACCTTAAGTAAGGCTCAAGGGAAAAAAATTTATAAACTGTGAGTGCAACATTGTTCACTATCCCATCCACTGGAAGCTAGCAAAATGCATTCTGGATCAATAATACAAACTTTCTAACATTAGGAAAGATTTCTACTCTTCATTCAGAGAATAATATTCATAAGCAGATTATCTTAGGGGAGCCTGAGAAACCATGACCCACATCACACAAAGAGTCCATGTATTTCATGATCAAAAAGTGCTTTTTCTTGAGAAATATGTCAGGGTTATAATGGCAATATACAATGTAAAATCACTCCACACTTTCTCAAGTGAAGTACAAAATGGAAAAGGAGCAAAAAGATGGGAGGCTCTGCCCTCTGAACAGGCCTTATGCATGTGACTTTTAAGGGTGTATTAAATTAAAATAGTTTTAAAGAGTTAACAGTGGGATTTTACACCACTATATATATTCTAAAACCTGAGATTGGACATCAAAGCAATCAACTTTGTACTTATTAGAGCAATTCTGATACTTCCTAAAAATAGAAGACAACTCAAATGAATTAATAACTCCCAGATCAAAACCATTAATTTCCCCAATCAAAAAGGAGACCAATCACAAACACATTAGGTACTAAGAGTACTGCAGAAAGACTCCTGGCAAATGAGTCATTTTTACATAAGCAAAAGTCACTTTTCTCCTTCCCCTTCTCACCGATCAAGGCCACACTATTTTCAAATGGGTATCTACTGAGAGATCAGTTGTGCATTAGACAAAGTACCATAACTGGGTTAAAATGAAAAAAAATTTACAGTGAAGAATACTTATGTGCATAGCTTACACACTCAAGCGTCTCCTTAATTTTATCCACCTCAAGGCAAGGCAGACGCAAGCAAATTGTCACCTTTTAACACCTTGTGTAGATCATTCTATGCCCCCCTGTAAAGCCAGTCAAGGTCACATTTCACAAAGCATCCTCAGCAACTAGAGTGCCTGAAGTGTGCAGCCGTTTACAGACCACTCAATATGAGGGCATTACTATAACCAGCCTCTTCTGCCCACAACCCTGCATTTTCAGATAAGACAGGATAATTGTTTTGTTTTGAGAAAACTGAAGCTTGAATCTCTTAAAAGACCTGCAATTTATTGCAAAATGACGGAAAGGTTACAAAGGAAGCAGGTTAACGGCTGCCCGGACTGGAGGCCTCACCATCATTTTGCAGTAAATATTATGGAAAGTGACCTGACCAGTAGCCGTGTCTGTCTCACAGCCACAGTCATTGTACCACCTACATGCCTCCCACGGTAACATAGGGTGTCTGGGTTTTGGTTTGGTATTCGCTTTGATTTTTGGTGCCATCCAGATTTACACTTTGTTCTGTGCAGCACATGCACTGACAACTTCCTTTGCTGATGAGAACTGTAGTTCTACATGAATGACAGGTAGGGACAATAGAAACCAGAAAGGACTTATGGGATATACTCAGTTTCTTGCTCTTTCAATTCTGCTCCTAAAATTGTGGGCTTTTCACTTCTGTAACTGCAGCAGTTTGAGAAATGAACATTCTACCAATTATTAGGAAATAAATTTTACTTCCCTATTTCTTTGCAATATGACTATTTTGAACATGTCCTTAGCTGCAATGTTTGCCAAAATCAAAAAACAAGCCCTAAATCACTGAGTATAGCAGTGGTTGAAAACAAAACATTTTCTGCTTGGATTTAATATAGACTATTTCCTTTAATAAGCAATATCTATACGATCGAATTCTGAAAGATGGCCCATTAACACCGCCTTGTTTAACAAACCACAAGTTAAAAGTGTAGTTTCTATTGTCCCTAGTGACTGGAAGGAGGATCAGTGAAATGCTACAATCAATCCACATCCTTCTGTAACCTTCCTGCAGTAGGAAGAGAGGCCATCAACCACCCTGCAGGAGAAACAAACCTTTGAGATTGGTTAAGACTTAAAACCCACCACTATGACATTTACCACTTAATCTTACATAGGCAGGTCAAAAATTTTAATATAAATTACTTTTCCAACACATAGCTTATGCATTCTTTGCTCCTTTTTTTTTGGAGGATTCTCAAATTGATTATCTAAAGATTTACATATGATATATTACTGTTATATGGTCTAATGACTAAGAAAATTTCTCTGGTAACCAAAGCTGATCCCATATATGGTAGTGTTCTTGGCATATATTCTATATGCCTCAGACCACTTCCACATTCTTTCTATTCAGCTAATTATAGCTTAGTAGCCACTGGTGAGGACTGTGAAGACCCTGTCATTTCTACAGAATAGAAAAGCAAGGCTATTTACTGCAATTCAGCCAAACAAAAGAACAGAAAAAAAAAAAGTAAACCAACCCCTTAAAAAGGAGAGGTACCGCACCTTTGCAAAATTGAACTGGCTCACTGCAGCTGAGCAACAGAACCACCAATGAAGCAAGAAAACAAGTTGGTCTATACAGGAATTGTACATGATTTCAAAACAAGTTACAGCGGTCAGCTAATAGCTGCAACCTTAATTTTCATTGCTGCCTCAAAGTTTGAAACTAAACAGTTTCTGCAAACCTAATGCTAGTTTCTCAGCTCCTTTACTAAAACTACTTAGGGATTTGTTCTCCGCAGCAAAGAAATAAAACACTCAAAACACATAGGTAAATACAGCAGGACATCATTGAAAACAGCTGCCTTGTAGTACAAAATACAGTACAAGTATACAGATGTCGTTAAAACATCGAAAATACTATTGCTCCCATACAATTTAGGAAACATTCTTTGCAACGGAGAAAATTTTTTAAAAAAAGAAAAGCTTTAAAAAAATCTGTTTAAAAACTCTACTGTGGACGATGAGTAGAGAAACTGTCTGAAAAGGGCACCAATGTTTGTGGCTCTCCCACTTTTTTTTAACCTAAGATTAGTGATATTCTGAATCACAGTCTAATTTTTAAAAAAGCCTAATTTTTATATACATGATTATTTCCCTCCCTCTCAGCCACAATGCATGAAAACGACCTTTTTGTATATTACTTATTTCCTAATAAATACAAAAAGATTGTATATATTGAATAATACCAAAATAAGATAATAAAAAGGGTATGCAATAAATTAAAAGGCAGCTCAAATAAAGGGCAGTCATGCAGTTAAAAAAAAACAACCACTAAGATTGTGGAGTGGGGTTATTTGCCTCTTGGTTGAGGTGTTGCACAAAGCATACCTGAAAACTTTGGAAAGAACATCGCTCCCATTCGATTCAAAGTTACCTAGGTCTGTGACATTCAAATACCTTTAATGGGGTGACATTAACTTGATTAGTAAAATCACTTCTACTGAAAATCCATTTAAAATATAGAAGAGGTGATCCTTGAAAACCCCAACTTTTATTCTTGAAAGACAGCTGGATACACTGGCAAGAGCCAGTTTTGTTGAAATTTCAAGATGGTATAAAAATGCTTCCAGGATATAGTCACATATTCACGCTCACTTCGGTTCCGTTCGATGGATTTCAGCTTCCAAAGGGCACACTGCTTGCTAGACACACATCCATCTTTTGCCAACTTTGATTGTGAGGTACTGATATAATGGATCAAGTTTTAAAATTTTTATTTCAAAAGAATAAATGATGCTGGAATTCTGGACCTGAGGATCTTTAGTATTTGAACAAATCCACAGATTAAACTGAAGGTAGAGGAAGACTTCAGTTTTCGTTATTTCCAACTTTTCTGTTAGATGTATATTCCATTAAAGCTCAGGCTTGTAGCCACACTGTTCCTTTCTCAAGTTTTGTGGCTTAAAATCCCGACAACCAGTGGCCAAAACAGCTGAATTAGCCTTAATGCACTGGTTCACCTGGTGGAGCCACAGGGATCTGGCTCTCATTCATACACCTAAGCAATTTCTTGGTAATGACCTCCATGTTTGAGAGATCAGGGGAAGAACTTCAGTGAGCAGCAACCAATCCACTCAGTTTTTTTTCCTTGTGCTTTATGCCCGATTTTTTCTTGTGCATATCTCAGCAACCCCGATGTAAAACTGCTCTTTCATCTTCAATTTTTTTTTGCCAACTTTTAAAATATTTTAGCAACCAATTCTAATTCAAGGTTTGACAGCTGAATCCATTTGCATCCTGGAAGACAATTCTGCAGACATTGGCCTTGGTCCAGGTGTGGTGCAAAACCATCTTAAACAAAATGGATCCAATTTGTTTCTGTATTCCCGGTGACTTTTTGAATTCGTATTTTTGCTCTGTCCATGATTAAAGTTGCATTCCTTTTCATTAATCCTGTACCCTCAGAACTGGGTAACTGCAAAGGTCTCTCTCTTCTCAAGAATTCCATGAAGACCTAAATCCAAAATGCTGATTTCAATGGAGGTGGAGGAACAGACACTGCAATAGAAGGTCTGGAGAGATCTCTAGGTTCCCAAGTACAACACAAGTTCACAGCTGTTACCACGAGGTCTGGGTAGCTCAGAAGTGTTCCTTGGCCCAGGATGTGGAAGGACCTATCCCCCACCAGGGCCATCCTGAGGGGTTTAGGGACCTCGGCTGGGAAACCACAGAAGCTGGGCCTAGTTTGCTCAGGTGAGGAGACGCTGTTCTTGCAGGTGGCTGTCAGCTCCTTGGAACTTTACTGTTTTGTGTTTTTGTTTTTTTTTTCTCTAATTGCCCGTGACTGTTCTCTTATGGTTATTTCTCTTAATGGACTACATTATTTTAAATGCTGTTTTCTTCCTGGGGGCCTCCCTAGCTCCCCCACTAGCTCACTGGGGATGAGAAGGAAAGAGAGCTCTTCAGATGAGGGGGACGGGAGTGGGGTTGGAGGCCCGTAGGGGATGCTGCGCGTTTCAATCCTCGTCCACCTCCTCGCCCTCAGACTCGTCCCCGCCGCCGCTGCCCCCGCCGCGTCGCTCGTAAAGCTTATCCCTCTGGCGCTCCTGGATCTCCTTCATCTCATCCGCATACCGGCAGAAGGCGCCGCCGAACTTGCCCCAGGCCTTGAAGGGGACGGTGATGGCGTTGCGGTAGGACGGCTTCACCTCGCTCACGCGCAGGAACACGCCGTACTTGTTGCAGCCCACGTCGAAGAAGAAGCGCTTCGAGTCCACCGTGATGGAGGTGCCCTCCGGGAGCTCCCCGTACTGGCCGCCGCCGGGGCCGCCCGCGCCGCCGCCCGCGCCGCCCGCCAGCTCGTCGTCGTCGCCGCCGTAGTCGTCGATGAGCTTGGCCAGCGCGTCGCGGAACTCGATGAGGCCCTGCGCGGGCAGCGCGATCGTCTGGCCGCTCTGCAGGCCGCCGGGCGCCGGGCCGCCGCCGCGCGTCACGGTCTGGCGGATGCGCAGGAAGCGGCCGCGCTGGTTCTCCTTGAGGTCCAGGTAGTACTTGCGGTTCTCGCGCACCAGGAACTCGCTCTTGAGCGCGCGCCGCGGCCCGCCGCCCTCCTCGGCCGCCGCCGCCGCCGCCACCTGCTCGGGGCTGCTGGGGCCCAGCTGCGCGTAGTGCTCGATGAAGTCGCCCAGGTAGTCGCGGAACTCGGCGGCCACGGCCATGGACAGCGTGAGGCGGCTCTTGGAGCCGCCCGCGCCCACCTCGGCGATCTTGAGGAAGCGGCCCTTGGCGTTCTGCTTCACGTCCAGGTAGAAGCGCTTGTTCTGGATGTCCAGCCGCTTGGACGCCAGCTCCTGCGTCTCCTGCTCGCCGCCGCCGCGGGACGCGGGCTGGAAGCCGCCGGGCCCGCCGCCGCCGCCGCCGCCGCCGCCGCCGCCGCGCTCGCTGCCGCTGTCGCCGTCCGCCATCTTCTCGGCCGCCGCGCCCTGGCCGCCGCCGCCGCCGCCGCCGCCGCGCCCTGGCCGCCGCCCGCGGCCCGCCGCGCTCGCGCCCCTGCGCTCCGCCCTGCGGCTCGCTCTCCGCGGCCCCCGGCCTCGCCGCCGGCCCGCTCACTCTCTCCGGCCGCTCATCGCCGGCCGCCGCCCCCCACCGCCCCCGCGCCCCGCCCCGCCACTTCCGCCTCGTCCGCGCTGGCTTCCGGCGCGCGCTCGCCTGACGCCCACCGCCACGCCCACCGTGTCCTCGCGGCCGGAAGCGCCGCGCGCGCGCCGCGGAGGCGGCAGCGGCGGGGCGCGGAGAAGTGACGTAACGAGAGGCGAGGGCCGGGGGCCCGGTAGGGCGCAGGACCGTGAAGGTGAGGGGACTGTCCCGGGTGGCACCGCTGGCACATTCGGGCCCGGACTCCCGGCGTGTGCGCTCCGGTGAGCGCGCGTGTTTGGACAAATGGGCGGCCGGGGGCTCGTCTGCGCTGCGCCCCCGCCGCCAATCCGGGCCCGCCCGCCGGGAACCGCCCGTGGGAACTGGTGACGGGGACGCCGCTCTGGTCCCCGGAGCCCTCGCACCCGGGACGTCCGTGGGAGCGTAGCGTCACCAGGACGCAGGGAAACAGGGCCCGGGCCTGCGACGGGAGGGACCCCATGTTGGCGCAGAAGGACCCACGCTGCGTGGGGCGCGCGGCCCGGCTCTGCACCCCACGCCACCCTGAGAGCGCGGGCAGAGCACTGAGCCTGCTTCCCTCCGGTTAGATGGGGAGAATCGTGCCAGTCTCCGGGGTGGGTGTAAGAGCTACTTGGGGTGCAGTTTGTGGCAGAGAAGGTGACCTGCCCGGGAACCCAGGGGGGAGGGGGGGCCGGGGAGAGCCCCTCCCAGGGCTGCTCCCCCTCCCAGGGTGGGAGGCGCCCCCTGCTTCCTTCTCTTCTGCTGGTGGCTCACCCCGGGCCGCGCACTGGATTGCATTCCTTTCTTTTTCTCAAGTAAATCCTTCTTGGTGATGGAATTCCTAGTCGATTGTGTTTTGTAGTCGATAAAGGAAACAAAGCATATAAAACACGCAAACTGCCACAAAGGAAGCGCTAAGCATTAGTCGCCGCGGCTGCTGTTTCATAAAGAAGACCCAGTTCACGAGCGGGAAGGTGTGAGAGGTGCCTCCTCAAACCGTGTCATGACATCGCACAAGACCCGTCTCGGGTGGAAAAACACGCACATTCAGACAAAGTTAGAATAGTAGCTCCCAGCGACACACCCAGGATCCAGGGGAGACAAAAGTCTGGGGCCCTGGACATGCCAGTCTCGGCAAGGATTTGCATTTTGAACCCCTTGGGAAGGAATGTGACCTCAGGCATCGCCCACCTTCCTGGAAGATGCCCACACGGCCAACCAAACCCTCCCCTGCCTGGGGACCCCAACATGGGAAGGATGCTCTGTCCCTCTGTTTCTTTATTTTACTTTTTAAATATTTTATTTTTTTACAGAAAGGGATAGAGTTAGAAACATCTATCAGCTGCCTCCCGAACACTCCCCACTGGGGATGTGCCCACAACCCAGGCACATGCCCCTGACTGGAATCGGACCTGGGACCCTTGAATCTGCAGACCGGCGCTCTATCCACTGAGCCACACCGGCTAGGGCCCCCTGTTCATACCTTACCAGTTTGGTTTTCACAGTCAAGTTCTAAGGTAGAGTTAGATTCACTGTGTGAAGATGAGTGAACAGAGGCCTCCTTAAGTTGGAATGGGGAGAGCCGGTGGGGAGATCTTACACTGCCATCCATCAGTTACCCCGAACCGGAAGATACCACCTCCACCTCCACAGGAAGGAGGGGGGCTCCTCACCAGCCATGGGTACTGCTCAGCAGATGGAAGGCCACTACACTCCGAACTCCCGTTTCCACCAGTGCATTCTTCTTCTTCTTCTTCTTCTTCCTCTTCCTCTTCCTCTTCCTCTTCCTCTTCCTCCTCCTCTTCCTCCTCTTCCTCCTCTTCCTCCTCTTCCTCCTCTTCTTCTATATATTTTATTGATTTTTTTACAGAGAGGAAGGGAAGACGGATAGAGAGTTAGAAACATCGATGAGAGAGAAACATCAATCAGCTGCCTCCTGCACACCCCCCACTGGCAATGTGCCCGCAACCAAGGTCCATGCCCTTGACCAGAATCGAACCCGAGACCCTTGAGTCTACAGGCCAATGCTGTATCCACTAAGCCAAACGGGTTAGGGCCCACCAGTGCATTCTTTTCAGCAGCCCCTCCGCACACCCACCACCCACCGCGCCTCTCAGAGAATGGTCCTTTCCTCTGCTCTCCGGGTTTAACCCTGGTTCACCTGCCATCGGACTGCATGCCCACATTTGTTCCCAATAAACCCATTTGCTGGCGAAATAGCTGGCGGTTTGTTTAAGGTCAACAATTGCTTTGTTTCTGTTGAAGTTTCGTTCTTTCCTTGTACACTTAGGATCTAATACCCCCCCGTAATACTCAATAATCTAATAATGTGGTGTGTTTTTTTCAGAATTTTTACAGTTTGGTTTTTAAAATATATGTGATTATATCATGTATTTATATTTTATATTTAACTCTAGCTGGGATGTATTTTGGTGTGTGTGGTATGAACTGAAGAATCTAAAACATTTCTTTCAAACGACCAATTGTCCCAGTACTATTTATCGGGTAACCCTCCCCAAGGACAGATCTCAACAGGTGGAGATGGATGTAGCTTATTTGGGGCAGAGGGAACATTTGTTCCCAGATGGCTGGAAGTCTAGTTTGGCTGGAGCCCGGGATCTGTGAGGGGAGGGGGTGCTGAACAGCAGAGTGGAAGGTGGCTAGACGGGCTGGGGGGGGCGGGGGGCTGATTTGTAGGTGGGAGGGAGCTGGGACTGGAGCCAAGGGGGAGCCCCTGGAGCTGTGTACGTGGAGTGCGATGCCTCCCTGTGCTCCCAGGAGGTGACCCAGGACCCAGGACAGCGAGGGTGCGCTCAGGGAGGAGGCAGGACTGGAAGTGGCTGGCGGAGAGAGGGAAGGAGAATGTGGGGTTCAGGGGTCAAGGAGAAGAGTCAAGATTTAAAAACCCAACATGGGGATAAGAGACAGGATGCTGTGAGTGACCAGCCCCCAAGGCTGTTCAAGAAAGATGAGTTGTTTTTTTTAATGCGTTTTTTAAAAATATTTTTTTATTGATTTCAGAGAGGAAGAAAGAGGAAAAGAGAGAGAGAGAAACATCCACGATGAGAGAGCATCATTGATTGGCTGCCTCCTGCACACCTGCCCCTGGGGATCAAGCCCACAACACAGGCCTGTGCCCTGACCAAGAATCGAACTGTGACCTCCTGCTTCATAGGCCAGCACTCAACCACTGAGCTATGCTGGTCGGGCCAGTATGAGTTCTTATTGGAGATGGTGGTAGGGAACTCTGAATTGAGACCGTAGAGGGCCCGATACTGCGAAAGTGATGTGCCCCACACCCGCAAAAGTCACAATAAACTATACACTACAGAAGGAGCTGCTTTGATGCGTTTTTGGAATATTAAAAATTTTCCCCGGAAGTACATTCCTTCTCGGTGGCCTTAAGCACCTGTTGTGGCCGCCTTGTGGCAAATCCGGCATGAATAGGGCCTCTCAGAGCCGGCGTGTTAAATCTGAGGAGCTGGCTGCATGCCCGGGGGAGACGTCCAAGCAGCTGTGGACCCAGACAAGTGCAGGGCCAGCAGCCGAGATGTAGGCTTGGGAGCTGCTAGCAGACGGGGTGGGCTGGACATCCACTCCCAAGAGCCGCATAGAGAAGTCGGGGGCAGGCGAACGGGACGGGGAGAGAAAGGCCGAGGGGTCTGATGTTATGGTCAGCGCTGAGCCTGCACAGACCCTTCCCACATGCCCTGGGAAGGTGCTGGGAGGCACCCGCGTCCTGAGGAGAGGAGCAGAGACTGCAGCCCAGGTCTCCCCTTCTTTTCATGGAAGGGAGAGGGAGAGAGAGAGAAACATCAATGCTGAGAGAATCACCGATGGGCTGGCTGCCTCTTGCATGCCCCACACCGGGGATCCAGCACCCCACTCCTGGCTGTGACAGTCACGGCCCTGACATCCCGGAGGGAGGTGTGCGACGCTCGGGGCACGGCCTTAGCCTGAACCGTGTCACTCCCGGGTATGTGGGCTCCAGGTCCTGTGAAGACTCGGGTTGAGGGGGCAGCAGCCAGGTAAAAGCCAGGCCTACCTCGTCTGTCTCTGGGGGATGTTTGTTGGAAGAGAGAGTTGAAACCCCAGTCCAACAAACAGAAACAGAACTGTTGGAAAGTGTGTCAGCTGCACGGTAAACAGGCCTGAGGAGGCCATACCTGGGGTCCCTCCAGCCTGCACAGCAGGGGGCTGTCCCTAGCCCAGGGCCCCTCCCCCCAGTTGCCCTCAGCTCGGCAGGCCCAGCTGTGCTCACGAGGCCTCCAGGCAGGCTCTGCTCTCAGCTGCCGCGGGAACAGGTGCGCCCTTTCCACCCGCCCCGAGGTCACCCTGGTTTCCCCGTGGAGCCGGACAATGGCCATCTGTTCCGACTTCTCATTTCATCGAGAAAATCCCGGAATGTTGTCCTCCCTCCGACACTTCCTGGGGACTGGGCTCTGCCTCCCCCACTCCTTCCAGAAGGCGTCTGGCTCAGACACCGCCCCACCTGCCTCCCCGTCTGCTCCTCGCCCAGTTAGACCCAGCCCTCCCACAGGCTGGAGCCGGCAAAGCAAGGCCTGTGACCCGGGATGGTGTCCGCGGCCGCCGTCATGACCTTTACCTGAAGGAATTCCCCGTATCTGTTTGGTTAATCCTCATCTAAGGATATTTCCCATAGATTTTTAGAGAGAGTGGAAGGGAGATAAGGAGAGAGAGACACATCAATGTGAGAGAGACACATCAATTGATTGCCTCCCACACGCACCCCACCTAGGGCAGGGATCAAACCTGTAACCAAGATATGTGCCCTTGACCAGGAACTGAACCCAGGATTCTTTGGTGTGTGGCTGATGCTCTAACCACTGAACCATGCCAACAGGGCCCCTCAGCCCTGTGTGAACCCCTGGTCCACAGCCTCTCCAGCCCTGGGTTTTAGCCTGGGACGGCGGAAGGCGCGGTTTCTCTGCTGCCCTGGTACACACACGCACACGCACACGCACCCCCGCCCCCACCTCACCACGTGGGCCACAGGGTTCCCTTGGCAGGGAACGCCAGCCCACGCTCTCTCCCTGCTCCTGATGGGCGGGGAATTCTTCCCACAATCCTCTGTGCCTGTGCTCCTGCCTTGGTCCCTTCCCGCTGCCACCACTGGGTCCCGCTGGCCCCTCAGGCCTTGCCCCTAAGCAGTGATGGTCTGAGCTGTAACCACTTTGTGATGACCCATGCCCTGGTCGTGGTCACCCTGAGATTCCCTGCCTCCAGCCGCTGGCCCTCGCTGGTCCTGCCCGCCTCCCTCAGACCCCCCGCGGTGAGACCGGTGCGGCTCCCTCCAGCCTGGGCACCGGCTGTCCCCACCGTGGGAGGCTCAGCCGTGCCATCTGCTCCCCAGCCCACCGGCCAAGCATGAATTTACCCAGGAATGGAGCCCCACATGGAGGGGTTTATCATTGGTGTTTGTAGAGGAGGCATTCTGGGAAACATTTATGGAAATACTTTTAAATATTTTATTGATTTCAGAGAGGAAGTGAGGGGGATCCCCGAGAGACAGAAACTTCACTGATGAGAGAATCATGGGTCGGCGGCGGCCTCCTGCACGACCCCACTGGGGAGGAGCCCACACCTGGGCCTGTGCCCCGATGGGGAGTCAAACCGTGACCTCCTGGCTCACAGGTCGATGCTCAGCCAGAGCCACGCCGGCCGGGCCCGTGCTGTGTTTTGCCACATCGGTGTGTCAGAGCTCCGTGTGTCAGGGCACCTGCGTGTGGGTGTGTCAGGGGCTGCGGGTGCTCTTGGGGGGCTCACCTCCCCATCTCCCGGGGTCTCAGGGCAGAGGGTTGGCTGAGCCCCATTTTCCTCAGTTGAGAATGAGAGTGTGACCTGGGAGGTGAGCTGTGAGGTCAGAGGAGGGGTGTCAGGGCTGTGGCGATGGGGACACAGGCCTGTCTGCTGTGGGCAGGGCCGCACTCTGGTGGAAAGTCCAGTGGGGAAGGCAGGGCAGCCCCTCAGTCACTCTCTCTACGGCCCTGGACGGTCACTCCTTTCCCTGTCAGGTCACAAGTGCTTTCGAGCACCGGCTAAGTGTGGGGTTCTGGAAGGTCCGGGAGAGCTTCAGTGGGAGCCCAGAGTGGCCCGCCGCCTCGGTGCCGGGTTCCATTCGGGCGGGGTGCCACCGGAGGGGTGTGCACAAGGCCACCCCCCCTACACACACACACACACACACACACACACACACACACACACACACACACGCTGGCCAGGCTGCGCTGCAGGGCGGGGTCCAGCCTGGGCGGTGCAGTTGAGAAGCAGGAGGCCAGAGGCCGGCAGCAGCGTCTTGCCTGCCCCCTGGTGGCCAGTCCTGAGCCTTGCGTGGCACAACAAGCGCCAGGCAAGGCCAAGGGGATGCCAGGGGGAAAGAAGGAGGGTGTGCGAGGGGGAGACCCCCAGGTGAACGGTGGCACCAGCACCTTCACGGGGCGGGGTGCTGGGCGAGACGTTTGTCAGAAGCCCCTGTGGCACGTTTAAGGTCCGAGGTATCGCCAATGTCTATTTCATGTCACCGTGGAAGTCTGAACGGCACCAAGCCTGGCACCAAGCCTGGCTCGATGTGGAAGGACGTATTTGGGGGGAATGCGCGGTCACAGTGCGGGCGGCAAAGGGAGAGGAGGGAGCGGCCGGATGGCAGGTTGGGGGTGGCTCCGGGGAGGAGGGTAAGGGCGTTCACTGTGCAGGTTTGAGTTTTCACAACAAAATGCTGGGGAAGGTCTTCCCGAGGAGCTGCCTCCAGGTGGGCACGGTGAGGGTGAGAGATGAAATAGAGTGGCCCGGAGGAGTGCTGGATGGGAAAGGCTGTTCTGGAGCTCAGGTTCTCCGGATTTGAACTCTCAGGGACTAGGGAGGAGGCAGCTGCTGGTTAGAGGGTCTGAAGAGTTGAGGAAGATCAGAATGAGAAGGGAAATGGCTAGCCACTTGTGAATTCATTTGCCGGAGACCACAGGAGCCGAATTAGGCGGAGAGCACAGGGGAAGGTGGGCGCGGTTAGAATTCTCAGACCAGTATGAAAGGTGAAATAGAGAGGGCCGGAGACCCTCGAATGCCAGGACACAGAAGAGAGCGAGGGCCGGGGTACAAGCACTGTTTGTGTGTGTGTGTGTGTGTGTGTGTGTGTGTGTGTAATTTTTAAAACATATATTTTATTGATGTTTTACAGAGAGGAAGAGAGAGTTAAAATCATCGATCAGCTGCCTCCTACACACCCCCCACTGGGGATATGCCCGCAACCAAGGTACATGCCCTTGACCAAAATTGAACCCGGGACCTTTCAGTCCGCAGACCGAAGCTCTACCACTGAGCCAAACCGGTTTCAGCGGGTACAAACACTTTTTAAGGGGAAGATAGGGGATGGGGCTTAGGGTATTTGGCAGGTGCTGATTGGTGGTTCAGAGCTCAGGAATGTCTGGCTACAGGTGGGGTTTACGTCTGCCCATCAACTGGAGGAAAGGAGGATCTATCGGAGGGGGGTGGCCTCTTTCCCTGGGTTTGGGATTCGGCCCGGGGTTGGGGGTGGGCGTGTTGAGCGTGAACAGGGAAGCTGAGTCTGGCAGGGACACTCCTAAGTCCCCTGTCCCCACGGAGCTCCAGAGATGGACACACTGATGCCCACCGTCCCAGGATGTGCCCGGGTGGTGGACGCGGGAGGCCCGGCTTTCGCAGGACAAGGTCCCGCTGCTGCTCGGAGTCTGGCTGCTCCGTCAGAGAAGTGGGCAGGGGAGGGAGGCCCAGGGGCCTGACAGGCCGGGGAAGGGCAGAACAGGACCCGCCCAGTTTTTTAAAAACGTATTTTTATTGACTTTAGGGAGGAAGGGAGAAATAGAAACATCCATGATGAGGGAGAATCATGAATTGGCTACCTCCTTCTGCACATTCCACACTGGGGATGGAGACCACAATCTGGGCATGTGTCCTGATTGGGAATCGAACCCTGACCTCCTGGTTCATAGGTTGATGCTCAACCACTGAGCCACGCTGGCCGGGCAGAGACCCACCCAGTTTTAACGACGAGCATAAGTGAAATCCATGGGTCTGCTGTCCGTGGGGCTGGCTCCACCGCACCCTCAGGGACCGGGCTTCCCGGCACAGCCAGGCAGGACCAGGCCTCACCCGGATGCTGCAGCCTGAGGGGAACCCCGAGAAGGTGTGGGCAGCCTCTGGTTTCCGCGCAGGGCCTTGTTGAGGAGAGCAGCGTGGGCTGCCCCTGCATTAGCTCCAACGCCCAGCCAGGTGCTCTCCCAGCATCAGGCAGCGGCTGTGACACATTACGGTCTGATTAGTGTAGAGAGGTTTCACTGCAGTAAAAGTGCTCGTTGAGTTCACTGAATCATTCATAGTTTAAAAGTTTTATGAGCGTCATCTTGGCAAATAACTGTCATTGCAATTAAAAATAAAGTGCAGTAAAAAATTACTGAGTCTTGAATAGCCAAGAGAACTTTATGATCTTGCTCTAAACTTACATGTGAGACTCTAGCCCGTTTGGCTCCGTGGATAGAGCGTCGGCTTGTGGACTGAAGGGTCCTGGGTTCGATTCTGGTCAAGGGCTCGCTGTACCTCAGTTGCAGGCTTGACCCGGGGCCCCAGGTTGTGTGTGTGCCGGAGGCAACTAACTGATGTGTCTCTCTCACATCGATGTTTCTCTCTGTCTTTCCCCCTTCCTTCTACTCTCTTAAAAAAAAAAATCAATGGAAAATGTCCTCGGTGAGGAGTATTTAATGTAAGTTGCACGTGAGAAGTGGTGGGGGTGCAGAAGGCTGCTTGGCAGCTGAGAAGCCGCGCCGGCCGATGCGGGGGTGTGTGTGGCTCTCGCAGGCGCTAGAAACTGAAGCGGAGGGGAGACTACAGCTTCCTTCCCAGGGGCGGCCCCGAGAGGATGGGGCTGTGGGGTGACCGTTCCAGGCCTCCCCATGGAGGGGTGTCTGTGCACATGTCCCTGCAGTTGCCACGCAGGGACCGGGAAGGCGGGAGTGGGGGGGGGGTTTACAGGGAGAGGGCTGGGCCCTGTTGCAGCCCGCGGCCCTGGAGGGAGCCGAGGCGCCGCACCCACAGCGTGTGGCGGAGCAGACCCGAGCCACAGTGGCCGAGGCGTGGGTGCTGCGATGATTTCTCGGCACAACGCCAACACCTGCCTGGGAGTGAGTGCTCCTGCCCAGCCGGGGGGTCAGCATAGGCTGACAGGGCAGGGTGCCTGGATCGGCCCCACGCAGCTCCTGGGGGCCCAGGCCAGCCCCTGCCCTTCCAGCCTCCCTGTCACCCCGCCTCCCACCCCTGCTCCGCCTGTGAGGCACCTGGAGCCCTGGTTCGCAGTGACAGATGAGGAGCATGAGGGTCCGCGGCATCGGGGTGGGAGCGGCCTGACTTGTGGTTGGGTCCAGTGACGGGCCTGCCCCCTTCCTCCCCTGATGGCGCCTCCCTGGGACTGTTCTCAGACCCCGAGGCCCAGGAGCGCCCGCCCCCTGGCTGTGCAGCTTCTCTGGAGGTGGGCTCAGGCTCTGGGCCCTGGGCGTGCACCAGCCCCCCATGCCGGGCCCCCATGTTGCCAGGTGGGGTGTGCAGTCCCCCCCGGGCTCCCCCTCTGAGCCTGTGTCAGCCGGGGATGCCCAGAGCCGTGTCTGTGGGGGTGCACAGTGGGGAGGTAGTGGCCACAGCCCCCCAGACCGGACCTCCAGGCTGGGCAGAGACAGCAGCTTGCCCAGGGCAGGAGCGGCCGATGCCCAGGACAGTGACGAGGGGAAGCCTCCGAGGGAAGGGCCCACGTTGGGGGGACAGTGTGGAACCCGCAGCGGGGCGGGGACAGCTGGGGTGGAAAGGACAAGGCTCCTCTTGGACCACAGGGCTCATTTGCCAAGCTGGAGCGACTAAACCCACAGACACAGTCCCGGGCAGGCAGTGACGTCCTTTATTGCCGGGCGGGGGTTCTCGGGGGCTGGGGGGGGGGGGGGGGGCCGCTGTGGCCTCCGGGAGGCGGGCTGGCACCTGCAGGCCGGAGGCTCAGCCGCTCGGCCACAGGAGGGCGTAGGCGCCGCGGCTGCAGCGGAAGTCGGGCTCGGGCTGCTCCGGCCGCGGCTCCACGGACACCAGGCGCCGGGCGCCGCGCTGGCTCAGGGGGATGCAGTCGGACACGCGGACCTCCAGGGGGCGGCCCTCCCTGGAGCGCAGGGAGAGGTCAGGTGCGGAGGGCAGGGGGCGGGGAGACGGGCAGGGGGACAGGTGGGCAGGCGGGGAGACAGGCAGGGGTGCGGCCCCGAGCACCCGAACCCCCTCGCCCCCGGCTCGCCCCGGCTCACCCCTGGCAGTGTGCGGCCAGCATGCCCACCAGCTCCCCGACGCGGTTGTCCAGCGGCGGCCTCGAGCGGTGCAGACACACCACCAGGTCGTCCAGGCCCTTGGCGTGCAGCACCACCAGCTGGTCCCGCCCGCTGGTCACGCTCAGCCCCGTCACCTGGGGGCCGGGTCAGGGGCAAGTCCTCCTCTGACCGCCCTCGGGGCCCACCCGCTGCTCCCCGTGGGTCCCGGCTCCCCTTCCGCCTGCCGCCCTGCGGGGCCGAGGGGCTGGCCTCCCATTCACCCCGAGCTCCCACCCCGGGTCTGCCACGGGGACCGGGACCCGCCCGGCCAGTCCCTGCCGTCCGCGGGCACGGGAGCCAGAGAGCCACAGGCCTGGGGGGCGGGAGGTGGCCCAGCCGGGGCGGCACGGGGTGGGGAGAGGCCCACGGGGGCTGAGGAGGGCGTGGTGGGGACCGGCTGTGCCCCAGGAAGCCATGCAGGCTGCTGCTGGTGGGGGGGGGGGGGGGCATCCTGAGCTGAGGCTGTTCTAGAACGTTCCAGGCACCCGGGCAGGCGGGAGGGGAGGGCCCCACAGGCTCACCAGGTCCAAGGGAACGGCCCGCATCACCCGGTACTGCCGGGCGGGCTCCAGCTTGTACAGGTGCCGGTCGGTGAGCAGCAGGGCGCGGTCCCGCCTCTTGTTGAAGCGGTTCACCTGGGGCGGGCGCTGGGTCAGTGCCCCCTGCCCCCCCCCGCCCACCGGCCTCCCCGCCCCGCCCAGTGGTTCCCCCGCCCAGTGGTCCCCCCCGCCCTGCAATCCCCACGCCCCGCGGCCCCCCCCCACCCCCGGGCTGGGCTGGCCCCGCCCCGCCCCCGCCCCCGCCCCCGCCCGGCCCGGCGCCCACCTTGCGGACGTGGCAGGAGAAGAGCACGGCCCCGAAGCCGTCTGGCCCCGGAGCTCCCTCAGGCGCCGGGCGAACAGGCCGGAGGCGGCAGGGTTGTCGGCGGCCTGAGCAGAGCGGGCAGCTGAGGACGGGCAGGGCAGCCCCTCCGGGCGAGCGGCACAGCCCCCGAACCTCGGAACCCACGTCGGGCCGGGCGGGTGCTGCCCTGGCCGGGCCACCCTACACGGGCCCTGAGGGCCAGCACAGACCGCCCAGCCCGAGGGAGGGTCCAGACGGCAGGTTTCTGCCCGCCACGCGGGCCCCTCCCTGCGCCCCGCCCCCGCCTGCTCCTGGGCCCTGGGCCTGGACAGACGGACGCTGAGAAGGCAGCAGCCAGCGGGACCGGCCCCCATGCTGCTGCCCACCTGGGCCTCATCTGCTGTGATCCAGGCCAGGGGCCTGCGGGCAGCACCCAGCCACGGAGGGCCAAGGGGAGCCCTGGCCAGGGTGCCACCCGGGCTTGGGGGGCTGTGTCTGAGGACGGGGTTGGACTGTACCTGAGAGTGGGGGGCGGTGTTCTTGAGAATAAGGGGTCGGCCTTAGAATGGGGCGGGGGTGGGGGTGGAGGGAGCGGGGAGAAACAGGGCGAGGAGCAGGTGTACTGCAGCACAGGCCGGTGGCTCTGGGTGCAAACAGAACCGGCGTGGCTCAGCTGAGCGGCAACCTGTGACCCAGGAGGTCACGGTTCAGTTGACCCACGTGGTCGGTTTGATTCCCGGTCGGGGCACATGCCGGGTTTCGAGCTCGATCCCCAGTGTGGGGTGTGAAGGAGGCGGCAGATCAGTGATCCTCTCTCATCATGGATGTTTCTCTCCCTCTCCCTTCCTCTCTGACATCAATAAAAAATGTTTAAAACAAACAAACCAAAAACAAAACAAAAAAACCTTACAATGCTCTAGCAGTTTGGCTCAATGGATAGAGCCTCAGCCTGTGGGACAAAAGGTCCTAGTTCGATCCCCAGTAGGGGCGTTTGGGAAGCATCATTGATGTTTCTGTCTCCCTCTCCCTTCCTCTGAGATCAGTAAAAATATATTGAAAACAACAACAAGAAAACCACTTAAACTTCGGCCTCACTCACGGAGGACAGGTAGTCCCGCAGCCAGGCCCGCCGGCAGCCCCAGTCCGGCCGCAGCTCCTGCAGGGCCCCCATGGCAGCCACCTTGGCCTTGATCTGGGCCATGTCCGAGGGGGGGATGTTCTTCACCAGCTGCCGCGCCCGCCACCTGCGGGGAAGGTGCTCGGAGGGGCCTGAGCCGCCCGCCCCCCCAGGCCTGCCCCTCCCTCAGCCTGGCCCGACCACCCACCGGGCACGACCCAGCCACCCCTCCTGCTCTGAGCCTGCCGTCACCCTGGGGCCCTCCTCCCGGAGAACTCCTGCTCAGCCTGCAAAGCCCCACTCCCAGCCCAGCTGCCACCCTCCCGCAGGCCTGTGTCCCCTCCGATGCCCAGCGTGGTGGGACCGCAGGGTCTGCTACCAACTGTGGAGTTCTGGCCGGTGTGGGGTCCCGGGTTCAATTCAGGTCAAGGGGGCAGGCCCGGGTTGTGGGCCCGGGTTGTGGGGTGCAGGAGGCAGCTGATCAATAATTCTCTCTCATCACTGATGTTTCTCTCTCCCTCTCCCTTCCTCTCTGACATCAATAAACATATTTTTAAAGCAAATAAACAAAAACGCTGTGGAGCAGCCGGCTTTCCCGACGTCCGGGGTCGGGGTCGGGGTCGGGGCGCTGAGCACTGGCACCGGGAGGCCCGGGCGGTACCTGCAGAAGAGCGCGCGGCAGGCGGCCTGGAAGAGCTGCAGTGTGGCGGGCGGCGGCGGCCACTCCAGGTCGCGGCCGAAGAGCGGGGGCCGCCGCGCGTCCTGGAAGCGGAGGAGCAGCTCGGCCAGGTGCGCCCGCACCTTGTGCCGCCGGTAGCAGCGCATCACGGCGTAGGCGGCACGCAGGCGGCGGCAGCGCCACCGGGCCAGGGTGCCCCGCCAGGCCTGGGGGGACAGGACAGGGTCAGGGGGGACAGGGCCAGGGGGCCCCGCCAGGCCTGGGGGACAGGACAGGGTCAGGGGGGACAGGGTGCCCCGCCAGGCCTGGGGGACAGGACAGGGTCAGAGGGGGGACAGGGCCAGGGTGCCCCGCCAGGCCTGGGGGACAGGACAGGGTCAGGGGGGACAGGGCCAGGGTGCCCCGCCAGGCCTGGGGGACAGGACAGGGTCAGGGGGGACAGGGCCAGGGTGCCCCGCCAGGCCTGGGGGACAGGACAGGGTCAGAGGGAGGACAGGGGCCCCGCCAGGCCTGGGGGACAGGACAGGGTCAGAGGGGGGACATGGGGCCCGCCAGGCCTGGGGGACAGGACAGGGTCAGAGGGGGGACAGGGGGTCCCGCCAGGCCTGGGGGACAGGACAAGGTTGGGGGGGACAGGGTCAGACCCACCCCCGGCTCAGGGCAGCCTCTGCTCGCCCCCCACCTGAGTGCCAATGGGGCTCACCTGCCCGGCTCTGGAGCCGCCCCACCTGGCCTGCCCCGGCCTCTGCCCAGCTCCGGGGAAAGCGGCTCACTGAGGCCGGCCCTTTGAGCTGAGCCCCCCTCCCTCCCCCAGGTGCACCGCACGCACACGCACGCACATGCACACGCACGCGCACGCCCCGCACCTTCTGCAGCAGCAGCACGATGATGGGCACCAGGCGGGCGCGGCTCTGCTCCAGCGCCACCAGCGTCCGTGGCGAGCGGATGAAGAGCTTGCTGCGCCCGAAGGCCACGTCGCCCTGCAGCCCGTGCTGCTCCAGGAGCGCGCCCACCGCCTCGCGGTCCGAGCCCAGCAGGTGGTTGGGCCACGTGTACTCGCAGGTCATCTTGTACCTGTGACCATGGGGGCGGTGGGTGCCAGGCGGGTGGGGGTGTGTGTGTGTGTGTGTGTTGTGTGTGCGCGCGCGCGCTGTCGGGCCTCCCCTCCCTCCCCCACGTGCCGATCACACACGAGCCCCGCCCACCCACTAGCTTCCTCCTGCCCCAGCCCCTGGCCCTGGCCCATCCCTGCCCCTGCCCCTAACCTGCCCCTGCACCTGGCCCTGGCCCTGGCCCCATCCCTGCCCCTGCCCCTGGCCCTCTCCCCTGTCCCCTGCCCCATCCCCTGCCCCCTGCCCCTGCTCTGCCCCATCCCTGTCCCTGCCCCTGGCCCTGGCCCATCCCTGCCCCTGCCCCTAACCTGCCCCTGCACCTGGCCCTGGCCCTGGCCCTGCCCCCTGGCCCTGCCCCTGCCCCTGGCCCTGCCCCTGCCCCTAACTAACCCTGCCCCATCCCCTGCCCTGGCCCTCTCCCCTGCCCCCTGCCCCCGGCCCTGCCCTGCCCCTGGCCCTGCCCCTGCCCCTGGCCCTGGCCCCCGCCCGGGACACGGGGAGGGACCACGGATGAAGGCGGCGGCGGTACCTGAGCAGGAAGCGCGGGTAGGGCTGGCGGGAGGCGAAGCCGGCCCTGCGGACCCGCACGTTCTCCAGGAGCCCCAGGTACGCCACCTGGTGGCGGCAGTGCGCCTCGTCCAGCCGCGCGGCAGCCTTGTCCTGGTTGGGCTTGAGGCAGCGCACGTAGAAGGGCTCCTGAGGGAGGCAGCCGGGTCTCAGCGGGGACCCCGCCGCCCCCAGGACCCAGGGCAGCGAGGTCCCCACCGCCCCGCAGGCCGCATTGGGGGGCGGGGAGAGGGGAGGGGGGGGGATGGGGGGGGATGGGGGGAGAGGATGGGGGGATACAGGGGGGAGGGGGAGAGGATGGGGGAGGGAATGGGGGAGAAAAGGGGGGAGAGGGCGGGGGAGAGGGCAGGGGGAGAATGGACCCCCGCACCTTGGAGGCCAGGTTGTCCACCAGGGCCACCATGGAGTTCTTGAAGAGCGTGCCGGCCGTCAGCGGGCGCTTGGTCACCTCGGTGATGTCCTGCTGCCCCTCCGGCCACATGGCCCGCAGCGCGGGGTCCGAGCTGTGGACGGGCACATGGAGCGGCCGCGGGGAGCCCCTGTGAGCTGCCGCTTCCCCTGCGGGCGGCCCCCACACTGCGGGCGGGCCCCCACACTGCGGCCGGGCCCCCCACACTGCGGCCGGGCCCCCACACTGCGGCCGGGCCCCCACACTGCGGCCGGGCCCCCCACACTGCGGCCGGGCCCCCACACTGCGCCCCACACTGCGGCCGGGCCCCCACACTGCGGCCGGGCCCCCACACTGCGGCCGGGCCCCACACTGCGGCCGGGCCCCCACGCTGCGGCCGGGCCCCCACACTGCGGCCGGGCCCCCACACTGCGGGCGGGCCCCCACACTGCGGGCGGGCCCCCACACTGCGGCCGGCCCCCCACGCTGCGGCCGGGCCCCCACGCTGCGGCCGGGCCCCCACACTGCGGCCGCCTCACCTGTTGTACAGCAGCCGCTTGAAGTCCTGGAAGAGGGCGTCCCGGTTCTTGTCGATGAAGCCCAGCACCGAGTACCTGCGGGCGGCGGGCGTGAGGGCTGGCCTCCCCTCCCCTGTCCCCTTCCCTCCCCTCCCCTCCCCTGTCTCCTTCCCTCCCTCCCCTCCCCAAGCCCAGCACCGAGTACCTGCAGGCGCGGGCGTGAGGGCCGGCCCTCCCTGCCCTGTCCCCTCCCCTGGCAGCTTCTCCTAAAGAGAGTCCATGGCTGTGCCCGGGCTCTGGACCCAGGTCTCACAGCCCTAAACCTGCTCTGGGCGTCCGTGCTGTGTGACCTGGACCAGTTACCAAACCTCTCTGTGCTCAGAAAAGCGCTTGGACACCAGCAACTGCATTACAGCCTGGAACTCCCAAGTCATGGTCCGTGTGTGTGTGTGTGTGTGTGTGTGTATCTCTGTATGTGTGTCTCTGTATGTTTGTGTGTGTGCATGTGTGTACATATGTGTATCTATGTGTGTTTTTGTGTGTCTCTCCCTCTGTGTGTGTGCGCATGCGTACGCACGTATGTATTTTTATGTGTATCTGTGTGTCTCTGTGTGTATGTGTTTGTGTGTGTGCATATGTGTGTTTATGTGTGTCTCTGTGTGTGTGTGTCTGTGTGTGTGTGCGTGCGTGTATGAGTGTGTGTAAAATATATTTCTGTCCTAGCTGGTTTGGCTCAGTAGATAGAGTGTTGGCCTCCAGGCTGAAGGGTCCCAGGTTCGATTCCCAGTCATAACCGGCTTGCAGGCTCACCCCCAGTGTGCGTCACGCAGGAGGCAGCTGATCCATGATTCTCTCTCATTATCGTTTTATCTCTCTCCCCCTCTCCTGTCCTCTCTGAAACCAATAGAAACACATACAGTTTTTAACAAATGGAGGGCACGAGGGCGGAGGGAAGGTGCGTGGGGACCTTACGTGACGTCCCCCGCATAGTGTTTGATCCGGAAGTCACGGCCGAACTCCATGGTCTTGTCCGTGGGGCAGAGCTGTGGGGGGATGGCTGGGGTCAAGGCGGAGGACAGGAGAGGAACTTCCACGCCTTCGACCAGGTGAGCCAGGCAGGCAGGTGGGCAGCCGCCACCCCCTCCCGCCCCCCTCGGCCCCCTCCTGCCCCCCTCGGCCCTCTCCCGCCCCCCTCGGCCCCCTCCCGCCCCCCTCGGCCCCCTCCCGCCCCCCTCGGCCCCCTCCCGCCCCCCTCGGCCCCCTCCCGCCCCCCTCGGCCCCCTCCCGCCCCCCTCGGCCCCCTCCCGCCCCCCTCGGCCCCCTCCCGCCCCCCTCGGCCCCCTCCCGCCCCCCTCGGCCCCCTCCCGCCCCCCTCGGCCCTCTCCCGCCCCCCTCGGCCCCCTCCCGCCCCCCTCGGCCCCCTCCCGCCCCCCTCGGCCCCCTCCCGCCCCCCTCGGCCCCCTCCCGCCCCCCTCGGCCCCCTCCCGCCCCCCTCGGCCCCCTCCTGCCCCCCTCGGCCCCCTCCCGCCCCCCTCGGCCCCTTCCCGCTCAGGGGGGGTTCCCTGGACCCAGCGGGTCTGCCCCTCCCCTGAGGCGCCTTCTCCTGGACCTTGGTGTCCACAGTACGTCGGAGCCTGAAGGGGCTCTCCCTGCACGAGGGCAGTGTCCACGCACCAGGAGCTCCTGGCTGGCGGGTCCTGCCCCTGCCCCTGCCCCTGCCCCTAACCTAACCCTGCCCCTGCCCCTGCCCCTCTCCCCTGTCCCCTGCCCCTGGCCCTGCCCCTGGCTCTGCCCCTGCCCCTAACCTAACCCTAACCCTGCCCCTGCCCCTGGCCCTGTCCCCCGCCCGGGACACAGGGAGGGACCACGGCCCTGCGAGATGCCAGTGTGGCGCCATGGGTGCCGGCCAGCGGGTGCTGAGGGTGCCGACCAGCGTGGTGCTGGGGTGCCAGCCAGCGGGCGCCGAGGGTGCTGCCAGCCCGGGACCAGCTGGGGCGTGGGGGTGACAGTGGGCAGGCACCTGGCGGCTGGTGTAGTGCGGGTGGTGGCGGTGGTGCGTGTCCAGGCTCTGCAGGAAGATGCGGTCGGTGATGGTGCCCGCGCTGCAGCAGGCCTCGTCCAGCACGGCCAGGATGCCGCGGTGCGGCCGCTCCACCAGGTCCACGATGGTGGCGTTGTTGAAGAAGTCCACCTGGAGGGCGAGGGCGGTAGAGCGAGCGGGACACACACACACACACACACACACACACACACACGGAGGGGCTCCCCGCCAGGCCGCGGCGCAGGGCGGCGGGCACTCACGCTCTGCCAGGCGATGCCCTCCCGCTCGTACTCCTCCTGCTCCTGCTTCAGGATGAGCTGGATGAACAGCTGCTGCAGCTTCTCATTGCAGTAGTTGATGCAGAACTGCTCGAAGCTGGGCCCGGCCGCCAGCGTCAGGCTCAGCCGCCTGCCCGCCCCCGACCTGCCCCCTGGCCCCGCCCCCGCCCTGGCCCTGGCCCCGCCCCGCCCCACCCAGTCCCAGCCCTGCCCCCTGGCCCCTAGCCCAGCCCCAGCCCCCAGCCCCAGCCCACCCCGCCCCAGCCCTTCCTTTGCCCCCAGTGAGGGCTCAGGGCTCAGGATCTTCCCGTTGTGGGCACCTCGGACCAGACCGGGGAGCGGGCACCGCGGAACAGGTTTGGCTATGACCTGGGGTCAGGGACCAGCCAGGACGGACCCAGACATCTTACTGCCCAGCCCGCCCGCTGCCGCGCCGCGGGGCGGAGGCCGGTCAGCCGGTCCGCACCTGTTGACGGGGAACACCTCGAAGCCGTAAATGTCCAGCACGCCGATGACCGTGTCCTTGCCGTCCCGCCGGGCGTCCCTGCCCCGCGGCTCCATGACGCTGTTGATGCGGTTCACCACCCACTCGAACAGCCGCTGATACACCGCCTGGGAGAGCCGGCTGCCTCAGGCCGCGCTCGCGCCGCTCCCCCAGGAAGGCCTCCCGGTTCCTCCCAGGTACCTTGGCGCAGGCGTCCCGCGCGTAGCTGGCCTCGGCCGCGGTGTGGCCCTTCTCGATGACCTCCCGGCCGCCCGAGGCCACGGTGCGGGCCAGCAGGCAGCGCAGCACCTGCTCCCTGGGCGTGGCCGTCAGCTCGGCCACGTGGGCCGCCAGCTCCTCCTCGGCCACCGCCAGCTGCCCCTCCTCCGTCTCCACAAACTCGATGTTTCCCTGGGGAGGGAGCGGAGATTCAGGCCGCGGGGGCAGGGCCGGGAGGAGCTGGCGTGCCTCTGCTCCAGAAGAGGGAGGGCATGGCAGGGGCTCGGCCCGAGAGGAGGGGCGCCAGCAGCCAGCGGCTTCCGCCGGCCACGCAGGTCCCCTTCCCGCTGGGTGGGCTCATCCGTCCGACACAGTGCGTCCTGGGTACACAGGGCCCGCGGCTCAGGGGTCTCCAGGGAGCCCACAGCCAGGCAGCCGGAGGAGGGACAGCTCCGGGCTGCAGTCAGAGGCCAGTCTTCCCCACCCCCTCGCCCCCGGGGCAGCGTGAGGACAGGGCAGAGGTCAGGGCAGAGGACCGGGAAGAGGACCGGGCAGAGGACCGGGCAGAGGACAGGGCAGCGGGCGGAGGGCCCAGCGGCGTGAGGACAGGGCAGAGGTCAGGGCAGAGGACCGGGCAGCGGGCGGAGTGGCCGGCCCAGCGGCAGGCTCACCAGGTGCAGGATGGCAGCCAGGATGCGGCGCACGGACGCCGTCTCCTCGGCGCTGAAGCCGATCACCTGCATGGCCTCCATCACCGCCTGGTAGTGACTCCTCTCCTCGCTCTCCGAGGCCTGGGGGGGAGGGGGCTCAGCACCGGCCCATGCTCACCCCTCTTCCCGCCCCAGCCCCCAGAGGCTGACCGCCAGCCCCGAGCGCTGGGCGCCGAGCCCCGGAGCCCACTCACGCTGAGCCCCGCGCCCTGGCGGGTGAAGCTGTACAGGGCGGGGTTTCTCTGCAGGTGCAGGTCCTGCAGCTCGGCGTCCTCACAGCCTCGCAGCACCTGCGGGACACGGCGGGGTCAGGCCCGGGACAGCACGGGGCCCCTCCAGCCCAGCGACCCGCCAGCCAGGAGCTCCTGGTGTGTGGACACTGCCCTCGTGCAGGGAGAGCCCCTTCAGGCTCCGACGTACTGTGGACACCAAGGTCCAGGAGAAGGCGCCTCAGAGGAGGGGCAGACCCGCTGGGTCCAGGGAACCCCCCCTGAGTGGGAGGGGGCCGAGGGGGGCGGGAGGGGGCCGAGGGGGGCGGGAGAGAGAGAGCGGCCGTCTGCCCACCTGCCTGCCTGGCTCACCTGGTAGAAGGCGTGGAAGTTCCTCTCCCCTACGTGCTGCTTGAGGACCCGAGACTGCGGAGAGAGGGAGCGGGCTGAACGGGTGGGTGGGGGCCCTCGGGACAGCCCAGAGCCCCAGGCAGTGAGGGAGCAGAGGCTGCCTGGCCAGACAGAGCCCACCTGTGCCTCTGGGCACAGAGATGGTGAGTCCCTGCCCGGCATGCGCCTTAGGGAGGTCTGGCAGCACCTTTTCTTTCTTTCTTTCTTTTTTAAAAAATATATTTTTTTACAGAGAGAAAGGGAGAGGAATAAAGAGCTAGAAACATCAATGAGAGAGAGTCATTGACCAGCTGCCTCTTGCACACCTCCTACTGGGGATGTGCCCGAAACCAAGGTACATGCTCTTGACGAATCGAACCCGGGACCCTTCAGTCCACAGGCCGACACTATCCACTGAGCAAAACCGGCCAGGGTGTAACCCACCTTTTCATTTCTTTTTAAACATACAGGCTAATTCATATTTATGTGTTTTTGTTAATCCTCACCTGAAGGTATTTTCCATTGGTTTTTAGAGAGAGTGGAAGGGAAGGGGAGCAACACAGAGAGAGAAACATCCTCTCATACTGACCGGTTGTGTCCCGCACGTGCCCAGACCAAGGGGGGGGGTAGCAGGGGGATAGACCCTGCAACCCGGGCATGTGCCCTTGACGGGAATCGAACCCGGGACCCTTCGGTCCAAGGGCCCACACTCTGCCCACTGAGCACACTGGCCAGGGCCCACCCACCTTCTCCAGCAGGTAGCTGTGGATGTGGCCCCCGATGGGGTCGCCCTTGAAGTCGAAGTTGATGTCCATGTACTTGCCGAAGCGGCTGGAGTTGTGGTTGCGGTTGGTGCGGGCGTTCCCGAAGGCCTCCAGCACGCAGGTGGACTTGAGCAGCACGTCCTTGACCCTGGACGGGCGCAGGGCGGGCTGCACGCAGGGACCTCCAGCCGGGTCCCTGTTTACCCCGCGGTGCCCCGGCCGAGCCCCGCCCGCTGCCCCTTCATCCTGAGCCGCCGAGAGGCCGCGGGCCCCTGCGCCAGGCCAGGCCACCTCCCGCCTCCCCGCCAGCTGCCGCCTGCGCGAGGACCTGGGTCTGGACCCTCCAGGTCGACCTCCAGCGGCCGGGGGAGCAGCTGCTGTCTTCCCCACAAGCCCCAGGTCACTCCATGTCACAGGAAGAGCAGGTGCCCCCACAGGAAACCGTTCCTCAAGGCTTGGGAGGAAGTCCTGATTTCCAGCTCCGGGCCTCACCGGTACCTGGCCAGGCTCCCTGGGCCCTCCCCCTCCGGCCCCCCGCCACCCCCTCTCCCTGCTCGGAGCCTCCCCTCCCCTGGCCCGGTCCCTCACCTCTCCACCTCGGCCCTCTGGCTGGGGTTGGTGACGGCCGCGATGTACTGCATGATGTGCTTGCTGGCCTCCGTCTTCCCCGCCCCGCTCTCGCCTGCCGGGCAGAGGGACAGGCGGAATGGCGGCCGGCCGGGCGCCCGGCGCCTCCCGCCGCCCAGAAGGAAGCCGGCCGGTACCTGAGATCACGATGCAGGTGTCCCGGGCCCGGCGCTTCATGGCCCGGTAGGCGGCGTTGGCCACGGCGTACAGGTGGGGCGGCCGCTCGTACAGCTCGCGGCCCTGGTACCTGGCGATGGCCGCGGGCCCGTAGAGGGGCAGGTCCTGGTAGGGGTTCACCGACACCAGCACCTCGCCGATGTAGGTGTAGATGCGGCCCTTCTCGAACCTGGCGGGGCAGGGCCTCCTCAGCCCTCAGGCTGGCACCCAGCTCCCGGGCCCCGCACCCAGCACCCAGCTCCTGTGCCCCGCACCCAGCTCCCAGCCCCGCACCCAGCTCCCGGGCCCCGCACCCAGCTCCCGGGCCCGGCACCCAGTTCCCGGGCCCCGCACCCAGCTCCCAGGCCCCGGCACCCAGCTCCCGGCCCCGCACCCAGCTCCCGAGTCGGCACCCAGCTCCTGGGGCCCGGCACCCAGCTCCTGGGCTGGCACCCAGCTCCCGGGCCCCGGCACCCAGCTCCCGGCCCCGCACCCAGCTCCCGAGCCGGCACCCAGCTCCCGGGGCCCGGCACCCAGCTCCTGGGCTGGCACCCAGCTCCCGGGGCCCGGCACCCAGCTCCCGGGGCCCGCACCCAGCTCCCGGGGCCCGGCACCCAGCTTCCAGCCCCTCACCCAGCTCCCGGGCCCCGGCACCCAGCTCCCGGCCCCGCACCTAGCTCCCGGGCCCCGGCACCCAGCTCCAGGCCCCGCACCCAGCTCCCGGGCCCCGCACCCAGCTCCCGGGCCCGGCCCACTGGGAGAAGCCCACCCCCACTGCTCCCCGTGGGGCCTGACGGCACAGGAACAGGGACCACCCACTTCATGGAGGGACTGGGCTGCCCAGAGCCACCCTGGGCGGGCAGAGCCGGCAGGTAGGAAGGAGCCAGCGAAGGCAGAAGGAGGGGCCTGGCTGTTTCCTGTTCGTCTGGGCCGGGCTGGGCGGGCGGGGACCCAGGGGCAGAAAGGAGCCCCACCCAGCCCCACCCAGGTGCCAGGGCCTGAGAGGGATGCAGGGAGGAAGCCCCCAACACCTCATCCCTCAACCCTTCCCTCAGGAACCGGCCACGTGGGGGAGGGGGCCTGTGTCTGCGGAGCCAGGCGGCCCGCCGGGTGTGGGGACTGCCCTCTCCCCGGCACCCAGCACCCGTCCAGGTTCCTCTTCCTCAGCCTCCTGGCCTCTGACCGCGGGGTTCCCTGGGTACACCCTCTCCCGCACCCAGGACCCTTGCGGACGCTCTTTCTGTGCCCGCTGAGTGGGTGTGCCCCAGCTCAGCATCTGGGTCAGGACGGGGAGGGGGAGCCGTCCTGTGAGCTGATTCGTGTGAGTGAGCTGCCTTCATGCCCAGCTCAGTGCCTTAGAGAGAGCTCACTCTGTCCTCCAACCCCACCATCTGCCAGGGGCTGCCTTCCGCCCGCCCCGCCGCCCAGGGTGAGGCCCCCGCCGCCCAGGGCGAGGCCAGCTCCTGGCCGCCCCTGGCACCACCTGATCCGGCTCCTCCCTTGGAAGCTGGGAGTGCCCACCCATCTGGGAGCTGCTTTGGGTGCTGGGCAGGAAGTCATGGTTGTGTGGGAGGCAGGGGCCTGGGGAGTCGGTGCCAGAACTGGCCGGCCACCTGGCCCTGCGGGGTCGGTCCCGCCTGGCCGCCACGCCCCCCGCAGTGACCCAGGCTGGACGGGGCCTGTGTCCCCTCCCCCGCCCCCCCAGGGCCCAGGACGCGGGAGCAGCCGCCCACCTGAGCTTCAGGTTCTCCATGAAGTGCTCCATGGTCACCTCGTCCAGAAGCACAAAGTCTGCTTTGCCGCACTCGGGACCTTCTTCGTCCTCCATCCTGCGGGAGCTCTGAGCCCAGGCCAGGCGCGACCCGACCTTCCCGCCTCTGCCCACACTCTCCCCTCTGCCCGCCCCGCCTCCCCTGTGGTGAAGTAGGAAGTGGGTTCAGGCCCGGGAGGGGCTGCCTCCCTCCCAGTGAGGGGCTCTGACCCCTGCTTCCTGGGCGGGCCGCCTGCCGTGTGGGCCGGGCGGGCGGGTCCTTCAGGCCCGGAGGAAGCCCACCCCATCGCCAACCGGCCCTCCCCGGCAGCCAAGCCCCCAGCGGAGGGAAGGTCCCGTCACCCCGCCCCACCCCACGCTCTGGGCCCGGCGGGTGTAGGGTGGGCACAGGGCCCCTTGGTGACAGTGGGCAAACACCCGTGCCCTGGCCTTTGTGTGGAGATGCCAGGACGTCAAGGACAAGCCCCGCTTTGCCTGGGACCTGCCGTGGGGGGGCGGGCGGGCCGGGTCACCGGCCCTGGCGTGTTCCAGAGGCCCTCCCTGTGCCGGCCCTCCACCCACCCTCGGCGGGAACGGCCGGGACCAGCCTCCGGGCCCCTCACAGTCTGCCGGCCGCGGTCAGCAGCCGCTCAGCCTTGTGCCTGAACAGCATGCTTGACCACAGTGTCCTCCGGGCGGGGCAGGTGGCTCTCTGCGTCCTCCCCTCCACAGGGGGGCCGCGAGTTTCCCAAACTCAGCCATGTGCTGCCCTGGGGATTCTGCACTCGGAAAGCTACTTTACTGAATAATTGTCTTTCCCGAACTCCCTTCCTAAGCTCCGGAATAACTGATGTGCAGTCTCCACCCCCTCAAGAACCTTAAAACACACGCCAAGGTCATCAAACTGAACAGTGCTTATCCCGATAAACCAGGTGAGCTCCCAGCAGAGCAGCCTTCGGCTCTCCTGGGGTCCCCGGGGCAGCCCGCCCGCGGGGGCTGGTGCTTTTATGGCCTTTCCAGCCCGAAGCTGGGGAGAACCTGGGGAGTTCCGTGCAGGCGGGCGGCAGTTTCACTTCCCCGAGCCCCGGGTCAGCATCCTGGGTTTGAGTAAACTCAGAACTGAGGACAGGGGGCCCCAGAGCGTCAGGGACAACGAAACCCGAACTTGGCCTCGTTTTCACGTCACAGAAGTTTCTTTCTGTTATTTTTTTCATGTAAAACGTCAAGACCCTTTCAGGGACGTGGCTTCCAGGCCCCGGCTCTGGCCCTGAAGCTCGCCCAGCCCTCCACCAGGCAGCCTGGGGGAGCCCCACCACCACCTCATTCCTCCGGGTGAGTGACAGGGCACCCCGGTCCTTCCTCTTCCTGGGTGCGGCCTGACTTGTGGGCGGCTGGTCTGCCTCGGGGCTGTCCTGGGAGCTCAGGGGGTGGCCACAGCCGGGGCAGGGCAGGTAGAACCCGCAGGAGGGGGCAGCAGGGCCCTCCCGTCTCCTCTGGACCCCTTTCCTTGTTAAGTAACTCTCTAACGGACCATGTAGGTCCCTTCCCCCATTCGCACCCATCTGCTGTCTGTCCCTGGGGGATGCACCCGCCCGGCAGGTCTTTGGCTGATTACGTACCCCCCGCCCAGGAGCTTCCGCCGTTCCACACCCAAGTCCTCGGGACCACTCCAGATGCTTCCCGAGGCCCGTCACCGCCCTCTTCCCGTGGGTCCGGAGGCCCCTCCTCTGGGCTGAGGTGTGGCTGACCCGACTGCCCCGGTGAAGGACCTGCAGGTGCTCTTCCGTTCGTCCTCACTAGCGACCGAACGTGAACCAGCTCCCTCGGCCGGCGTGTGGCTGGGGACCCGGAGTGCACAGCAGTGACTGCAGCCAGCACTTGTCAGATGGAACGGACGCTGCAGACCAGAACCCACCCAGGACTCGGGGGAAGTGGCCCGAGCGCAGCCCTTCCCACCCAGTTGGCAAAGGCGCACATGAGGGCTCGGAGGCACTTCGACTTGGCCCAGACGCCTTCAGGGAGGCAGGTCTTCCTTTTTGTGCTGTGCGGACTTTGGGGAGAAGAGAAGCAGGCTGGACTCGATCGCTCATTTAAAGCTGTTTATTAACCCCCCCGTTTCTCATTCAGATGCCAGAGGGAAGACAGGGCCAAAACCCGGGGTCAGAGAAGACGCCAGCCTGGAGCCACTAATACCAGCCCAGAACCAGGAAGCGACTTCTTGCGGAGGGGAGCAGTGAGGGCCTGGATTCAAATCCTGCTGCACCCTCGCTGGGCATCCAGCGTCAGCACCCACTGCATCTGTAAAACAAGACACTGCTGGGGAAACTCAGGGACGACACTGGCCAGAGGCTGCCGGCCGCAGGGGCCAGTGGCCAGAGCAGCCTCAAACCACCCCTGGGCTCCCACTCCCGACTCCTGCCCACCCTCTGCTGACCAGAAGGCCCCGGGGAAAGGGTGCAGGTCGATCCAATGCCTCACACTCACCCCAGGCCCTGACACCCGTCAATGGCCTGCCCAGTCTCGTGCGCTAGGAGTCGAGTAGCCCTCCTGGGACACTCACCTGACCTCCAGGATGGAGGGGCCAGCCTCACGCCCCGAAGGGAACCCTCTTCTAGCTCCGACGTCCGGGAGACACTGGGGAGGCAGGCGCAAGTGTCAGGTGCTGGGCAGGGAACAGCTGTCGCAGGCACGGCTGACAAGGTGGTCCTGCCAGGTTTGTGGGTGCCCTCCTGGGAGGAAGCCAGAGGCCTCAGCGAGAACCGGCTGGTTAGTCACACGGCAGTCAGCACCAGCACTGCTCCCAGGGGGACGCGGCGAGCAGGGCACCCTGCCTGCAGGGGCCAGAGCGCCGACCACGGAAGGCACAGAGCTCTCTGCTCGGGAGGGGCTACCCGACAGGACAGTCTGGGCCAAAGGCCAGCCAGAGCCTCACCTCAGAACCGAAGGAACACGAGGCTCCCGCACACACCAGTGTCTCCTGACGGCCACTCTGCAGAGGCCAGCGTGCCCATGTCTTCACTCAGACAGGAAAGGAGCCCTGGAAGGAAGGAGGCAGAGTGGGACCCTGCATGCACCATGCCGGCCACCTTTCCCTGGCGCCCACCCCAACTGCACCCACCAGCCCCCAAACCAGGGCGAGGACCCAGGGCACGCCCTCCTGACTGGGGGGCCGAAGGCCTGACGTCCACTCGCAACCTGCCAGTGTCTGGCTGGGTGAGCCCGGAGGAGGGAGTTAGAGCAGAAGGCGCCGCTGTCTGCCTTGGCCTCCCATGAGCACGGAGGGGTGGGGTGGGGTGGGGTGGGGTGGGGCATGCCTGTGCTGTCTGGTGGGCACTGGCCGCTGGCCCTCTGATAGCACCAGCTCCCTCCGGGCGGATATGGCCGAGGGGAAACCAAAGGCGAGGCCAGAGCTGCCCAGACAAAGAGGCTGTCCCAGCGGAGGGCCCCCTGCTGGCAGAAACAGGTCCCTGACAACACTGACTCCACGGGCACATCCTCAGATATTCCAGGAGCCGCTGGTACTCAATGTGGGGTCCAGGTCTAGCTCTGCCCTGGCCCCAGATATTCCAGGAGCCCTGCCAAGGCTGAGGGTGTCAGACCCCCAGAAGGGAACACACAGCAAGAGCAGAATTTCCTGCCAGCTGCGCCCCACGCAGGCTCCCTGTCAGAGAAGTACGGGAAGTGAGGAGTCCAGCCAAGCCAGCCAGGAGAGGCGGGGCCTGGCTTCCTACCGGGGTGACCCGGCGGCAGCCTGTCCTTCCTGACCCGCTGCCGGCCCACAGGCACCTGTATGGGCACAAGGGCCTCCAAGGCTGAAGACGGAGAAAAGGGCAGGGATGGGCACCCCCAGCTCCTTGCCTGTGGGTCCCTGTGGTCTCCGCTACAGCCCTGCCTTTCTCAAGGTCACCCTCGCCTCCAGAAAGGTCACTGCCATCGGGCTTCCTACACCCCGCTCCCGCCTGAGACCCTCAGACGGCCCAACCAGCGTTCTTGCCTCCTGCTGGGATCCCAGCCACACCAGCCTCTCCACAAGCAGTCCTGGCCGAGGTGCAATGTGTCCCCCTGGATCCCGCCCTCTGCCCCCCAGCCAAGTGCGAGGCCGCCCGGCCCCCCACCAGCTGTGGTTCCAGCCCACTGGCCCGCCTTCTGGGTTCCCCTCGCCCCCCAGGGCACCCTTCCTTTATGACTTCACCCACGGAAGTCACCGGACAATGCTGAATGTTCCACCCGAGCCGGGCCTCCAGGAGGCAGGGCAGCCACCGCCAGCCCAGAGGACTCTGCAGTGCGGGTGCGGACACTGCTGGCCCATGTCTCACCGGGGTGCAGAGAGCAGCCTCAGAGGCACGGGGTGCTCCTGGCACCATGGACGATGCTGCCGTCCTCAAGCGGCGAGGCTACATCTTGGGGATAAATTTGGGAGAGGGATCATACGCAAAAGTCAAATCCGCGTACTCTGAGCGCCTGAAGTTCAACGTGGCGGTCAAGATCATCGACCGCAAGAAAGCCCCCACGGACTTCTTGGAGAAGTTCCTTCCCCGGGAAATCGAGATTCTGATCATGCTGAACCACCGCTCCATCGTCAAGACCTACGAGATCTTCGAGACGTCCGAGGGCAAGGTCTACATCATCATGGAGCTGGGGGTCCAGGGCGACCTCCTCGACTTCATCAAAACCCGGGGGGCCCTGCAGGAGGAGGACGCGCGCAAGAAGTTCCACCAGCTCTCCTCCGCCATCAAGTACTGCCACGACCTGGACATCGTCCACCGCGACCTCAAGTGCGAGAACCTGCTCCTCGACAAGGACTACAACATCAAGCTGTCCGACTTCGGCTTCGCCAAGCGCTGCCTGCGGGACGAGGGCGGCCGCCTGGCCCTGAGCAAGACCTTCTGCGGGTCGGCGGCGTACGCGGCCCCCGAGGTGCTGCAGGGCATCCCCTACCAGCCCAAGGTGTACGACATCTGGAGCCTGGGCGTGATCCTCTACATCATGGTGTGCGGCTCCATGCCCTACGACGACTCCAACGTCAAGAAGATGCTGCGCATCCAGAAGGAGCACCGCATCAACTTCCCGCGCTCCAAGCACCTGACGAGCGAGTGCAAGGACCTCATCTACCGCATGCTGCAGCCCGACGTTGGCCGGCGGCTGCAGATAGAAGAGATCCTCAGCCACCCCTGGGTGCAGCCCAGGGCCGGGGACCTCAGCAAGGAGGGGGGCGGCCTCCTGGCCCCCGAGCCCCGGCGGACCCCCGAGCCCTCACGGACCGTCGTGCCCTCACGGACCCCGGAGCTCCGGGCGGAGCTCCCTCGGACCCCGGAGTTCCCTCGGACCCCGGAGCTCCCTCGGACCCCTGAGCCCTCACGCATCCCGGAGCCCTCATGGATCCAGGAACCCCCACGGACCCCGGAGCCCCCTCGGACCCCAGAGCCCTCTCGGACCTCGGAGCACAGCTCTGACAAGTCCACCACCCCCCAGGAGTCCCAGGAGGAGGCCGAGCCTGAGGAGATGCCAGAGTCCAAGCCCCAGGAGGAGACGGGGCCAGGGCAGGGCGCCGGGCAGCTGGAGCACGTGGAAAGGCGCCCTCTAAAGCCCCCACAGACCCCGTGAGCCTCCCCCAGGGCCCAGGGGCTGGCGGGCGGAGGCAGAGACACAAGGCCGTGACGGTCGACCCCCCAGATGAGCCACTATTTTTGTCAATTTCCCCCCTTCCTCTGAACATGCTACAGAAGCAATAAATCACTATATTGGTTCATAAACAGGGTGTAGGGTCAATGAGCTTTAGCCAACATCACTGCCCACCTCTCCAGGGCACACGGAGCTCACCAGCCGTCCGTGCACCGCAGAATTCAGCCTGTGGTTCTCCAGGTTGTCTCCTGGACCCTCAGGACAGGGCTCGTCTCCCTTGCTGCTCCCTACTCCCACTCCCTGCAGCTGACCTGCCTCCACTCCTCCACTCCCCAAACTTGCTTTTTTTTTTTTTTAAGGTATTTTTATTTATTTCAGAGAGGGACAGATAGAAACATCAATGATGAATCATTGATCAGTTGCCTCCTGCACGCCCCCCACTGGGGATGGAGCCTGCAACCCCGGCATGTGCCCTTGGCCAGAATCAAAACTGGGACACTTCAGTCCTCCAGTCAAGGCTCTACCCCCTGAGCCATACCAGCTAGGGCTCCCCGAGCTTCTTGTCAGTGTCTGTGAGGATACGATCAAATAAATGCGTGACAAGCCTAGAACACAGCAAACAACTTAAGGCCCAAAGCACTTTCTGCAAAAACGTGACTGCTGTGGGGTCCGCCCCCACTTAGTCCCTAGTGAGCACCGGAGCGTGGGTGCGGTGAATGGAAGCCGGACTTGGGTTTGGACTCAGCCGGACGGGGCAGTGCAGATCCGGTGTCCAGCACGCCGGACCCTGGGCGGGAGCACCCGGCAGTCTGAAATGTCTATAACCCTGCTCCGGATGCAGCAGGGCAAGGCCTGAAACCGTTCCAAAATGCTCTCCCAAGCTCGGTAGGAATGCACAGGGTCACCCCAGACCCAAGCACGCTGGAGGCTTGCAGCCCCGCCCCGCCCCGCTCCGGGTGGCCCGCGTGGGCTGCCTGGGGACCCGGGACCGGCGGCCTCATCAAAGGACGTCTCTCTCTCTCTCACACACACACACCGCCATTCCAGCCCCGAGAACTTACCAGACCTGGGGGTTGTCCGTGCCGTCACGTCACTGCCAAACACAGGCTCGCTTCACGTGCTTCCTCCGGTGGGGACCCCCTGCGGGATCACAGGCAGGACCACCTGTGACAGCTGCCCCTGAGCCCGGCGGCGGGGGACGGGGCGCCGCGGGGGACGGGGCGCCACGGGGGACGGGGCGCTCAGCTCCGGGGCCTCGAGGCGCCGGGCTCCCTCCCCCGGGGAAGCCGCCCCAGCGCGTCCCGACCACCCCAGGCCCGTGTCAGGTGGCGCCGGGCACAGGGGGGCCCCTCCCGCCCGCGCCCGCGCCCGCGCCCGCGCCCCTCACCAGTCTCCGCACTCGGCCGCCCGCCTGCGACCCCGCTGGACCCGGATGAAAACGACAACCCGGGCGCCTCGCAGAACCGTCCCACGGTAACCGCCCGCCACGGCTACCGCCTCTGGCGCCGCGCACGCCGCTTGCGTCATCACGCACTCCGCCGGAAGCGGCGCGCGACGTCCGCGGCTCGCGGCCCCGGGGAAGCGACGTTTCTGGTTGCGGGCCCGGCCGGAGCCGGGTAGCTGCGCCCGTCGGCGGTTCCTGAGGGGACAACGCCCCAGTCCAGGCTCAGTGCCGCGAGCCTGCCACCCGGGCGGGGCGGGGGCGGCGGGGCCCGGGCGGCCTGGAAGTTCCTTGTGAGGAACGGAGCCGGGGGCTCTGCAAGTGAAAGCGGATGTTGGTCCACCCAGTTCCAAGTGGAAGGACCCTTTGCCAACAGAATCCCAGTCTCTGCCCTTTTCAAGTGAACGCACATCCCTAATGGTTCGTCTCACAATCCAGGAAGTCCGGGGGGAGGGCAAGGGCCCCACCTGTCACCTGACTCCAAGTCGCACGGCCTCCCCGCACCTTCTGCAGGCCGGGCACGCCCGGGGCCCAGCGGGCCCCGCAGAGCAGGAGCAGAGAGAGTAGGAGCCGAGAGGCAGGACACGCAGCTGCAGGGCATCCTTCCTGAGGAGAACGGGTGGGGACAGACACTGGCTTGGTGGGCAGCGGTTCGCACGGCCTGTGCTGCAGGGTCCGCACTGACAGGCGGCGTGGTTCGTGGCAAGACAGCGGCCTGCAGCCTGGCTGCCCTTTGCAATGTGCTTTCTTTCGGGCAAAGCACCGATCCCAGTTTGCTGTTAGCGTCCACGACTTATCCCGGTGCGTGTGGACGGTGAGGGAGCAGCCTCGGGAGCTTCGTGGTGTAACTTGAAATTGGCTTCCTGCACGGCTTCCTGCACGCTGAGGAGAGAGACCACTCGGAGTCGGCAGGTGACAGGTTTAACCAACCAGGTAACTAATATTATTAGGACGAGGCTCCTCTCACCTTCCTGTTAGTACCGCCCCTCCTCCAGCTGGCCCCGCCCCTCCCCTCAGGCCCCGCCCCGGTCCCTCCCTCACCTTCCTGTCGCGCCCAGAGAGCCCCGCCCCACCCCTCAGGCCCCGCCCCTCCCCAGGTCCCTCTTCCCCTTCCTTTGGCCCCGCTCCTCTGGCCCCGCCCTCCTACTCACGCCTGCCCGTGGTCGGCCTCCCTGAGCGCAAGGCAGGCCGGGAAGTTGGCTGCCGTAAAAATGGCGGCGGAATCCAAAAGCTGAAGTTGCTCCTCGGACCCTGAGGGGCAATGGGCGGGCTGGGGGCGGGAAAGGGGCGCGACAGAAGCGCTCCCGCGGCCCCTAGGGCGGGGCCGGGCGGGCGCCATCCCACCGCCCTAACGGCTGGGGGCGGGGCATCAGGGGGCGGGGCCGAGCCCGGGCCCGGAAGTGCAGGGTGCGGGGTGCGGACGGCCCCTGGCGGCCGCGGGCGGAGACGGCGCAGGGCCGCGGGCGGGCAGCGCAGGAACGCGGCTGCGGCGGCCGCGGGGCCCGGCGAGCATGTAGCGGTCGCGGGGGCGAGGGGCTCCGTGGGCGGGCCGGCCGCGGGGACCGCTCGCGGCGACATGGAGGAGGAGGGCAAGAAGGGCAAGAAGGTGCGTTCTCCGCGGGCCGGGCGGGGGCCGAGGGGCCGGCTGGGGGCCCGGGAGCTCCGCTGCGGGCGCGAGCGCGGGCGCGGGGCGGCCGGGGGAGGGCGGTCCCGGCCGGGAGGTCGGGCGTGCGGAGCCCAGCGCCCCGGCGGGCGGCGGCGGCGGCACGGACCCGGCGGGCGGCGGAGGAGGCGCGCCCGGGACAATGCCGGTAGGTGGTCCGGGCCGGCCGGCGCGGCGGGGGAGGAAGGAGCCACGCCTTTCCGGCTGGTCGTGACTCCCCCAAACCCGGCTCCGCACGTGGCCTGGCCTGGGGGCACTGCCCGAACTGCGCGGGGTCTCCCGGGACCGGAACCTTGGAGACGGGGCTCCGCGCGATGTACCGAACCTTTGCTGCTTCGTGTCCTCACGTTGTTGGGACCGAGTGAGGCCAGAAGCTGTGCCCGCCGGGCCCGTTTCCAGGTCAGGTTTCCTCCACCCGGTGCCATCGGGGGTCTCGGTGACGTGACGGTTCGCAGTTGGATTTTGGACGCGATCGTTGGAGAGACTCCTTAGTTTTTGCGGTTTCTAAGATGCGGCGCTAAGGACGGGGTAGTAGAGTAGATAAAGAATTTCACCCTCATATGGAGACTGACCGGGCCACGTAGGGCAGGCTACCGTTACCACGGAGAAGGGTTTCAGTGAGATGTGCCTTTTTCAAATCCAGGCTTGATAACCTGCCTAGAAGCGTCTCACCTACCACTTTTGGTCCAGGAAGTGTGTGCGTGTGCACTTTACCATTTAAACTCAGCCCTGCGGTCTTACCTCCGCCGAGGTCCTCACCCACCACCTGCCTCACCAGGTGCCTGGCTTGGAAACGCTGCGTTGGGAAGGGGTTCTGGCGGGTGGGGCCCAGGGGTTGCCTGGTGCTGCCTCTCTCACCTCGGTTGCTAGTTCTGTGTCAGCCTGAGTGCGGGAGCAGTTACCTACAGAGATGTTTAAATCTGGAAAACGCCCAAGCAAGTGATTCAGCCTGAAGTGCTAGTCTGCAGAGGCTGCCCACCGCAGAGGAGGAGAGCGGCGTGAAGCTGGTGCCAGCGCCGGTGGAGGCCCCGGAGGACCTTCGTTCAGGCAGCGACAGGCCAGGGCCCCGCAGAGACCAGCCCTCGCCCCAGTCTTCTCAGTCAGGCCAAACTCTCCCTACTTGCCAAGGAGATTCGCTGGGAATATGGGGCCGGCTGAATTTCTTCTAGAACCTTCTACCAGCTTTGGTAGAAACATTACACCAATATTGGGGAGACAGACATTCCTGAGCTTTTGGGATAGAAGTGAAAAGCCGGTAAAACTCAGGAATGTCGGAATTGTGGCCAGTGGAGAGATTCAGGCCCAGAGAAGATTACTGGTGCATGTCCTCGCATGGATTCACTGTCTCCGGTGGGGGACACACAGTAGCCTCAGCTGGGAGGGCGCTGGGGATTCACTGTCTCCATGGAGGACACATAGTAGCCTCAGCTGGGGCAGCGCTGGGGATTCCTTGTCTCCAGTGGAAGACACATAGTAGCCTCAGCTGGCAGAGCCTCTCTCTGCTCTGCGCCTTGCAGCTCGTTTTCCCACAGGCAAAACGGGCTCTGGGACGGGCTTCCCACCCAGGCCACCACTCGGCACACCTATTGCCCCGTGCCAGTCGCCCCTGGCGGAACCTTGCTGCTCTGCTCCCCAAGGCGACGCCGTTTTCATCGTGGTAAACTAAACCACGCACACGGGTTCAAGCTGAAACAGCAGAAGTAATGACAGTAACTTCATGAAAGTAAGTTGGGCATTTTTTAAAAAACATTTTTTTATTGATTTCAGAAGGGAGAGGAAGAGAGAGATGCATCAATGATGAGAGAATAATCGTTGGGCCGCCTCCTGCACAACCCCTACTGAGGATCAAGCCCACAACCTGGGTATGACCCTGACTAGGAATTGAATATGGGATGATATTCAATCCATGGAGCCACCACAGCCAGTTGGACATGTAAATTCTCTTCCCAAGTTAGCGTCCTCAAAAATGCAGCTTTGCCCTTACCAGTTTGGTTCAATGGATAGAGCTTTGGTCTGTGGATTGAAGGGTCCTGGGTTTGATTCCAGTCAAGGGCACATGTGGTCTCGGTCCCCAGCAAGGGGCATGCAGGGGGCAGCTAATTGATGATTCTCTCTCATTGATGTTTCTCTCTCCCTTTACCCTCTCAGAAATAAATAAAAAAATGTTTTGTAAAAAGGCAGCTTTATCTCTAACAGCGTAGGTGGCAGGCTCATCTAGGTCTTCGTACGCTTGTCTTGGTGCTCGTCAAGTCGTTCTTCAGGCTTGTGCTAACGTGGCCTAGTTCCCCGACAGGAAGCTGCCGAGAACCAGGGAAACCAGTGGATTTCCTATGGAGTGGCCCAGGTACCACCTGTCCTTCTCAGGCTCCCCTGGCATGGAGGAGGAGGGTGGTTGAACCCTGCCAGATCCCATGGAAGACGCTGGGTGGTGGGGATGCAGGAGGAGCCTGGGGGGGCGGTGGTGAGCATGGGGACAGAGTGGTCTGCTGGGCCCAGAGTGACTAGATTGGTGGTTTGGAGAAGACACTGCCTCCTTCCCAAGTGAACCTCAGTTTTGTGCGTTTGACACTATTCTGTCAGGATGTAACTCCTCTTGTAAGGAACGTAGGTTACACTTGAGTTGGGTTGGGCACATTTTTACAAAAACATTTGACTTAGTTGAGGATCACAGTGATAGGGGGAGGCGGGGGGAAGGGGTGCAGAAACGAAAAAGAGAGGGTGGTGAGGCGTCTGGGAATGCGGGCTGGGTCTGAGATGGTGATGAGGGCTTACTATTAGTCGTGTTGTGTGTGATATTTGTGTTTCATCCTGTTCTGATCTGAGGGACGTCCATGCCAAGATGTTCTAGGCAGAATTCTGTGATTTGTGAGATGCGTGTTATTCAAGCTAGAAGAGGAGGGAGACACTGAGTGTTTGGCAGTGGGTGTTCGGTATTTATTCTGTCTACAGTGGTGAATTCCTGAGGATTTCCATGTAAAAAGTGGGTTATGGTCCCAGGTTACCAGCTCCGGGACCTGCCAGCTCACCCAGGTTGGGAGCGTGGCCTGTGACACGTCTGTGGCTCCCTCCCTGGCCAGTGAGCTCCGTGGTCAGAGATCAGCCTGTGCACCCCGGGTTGTCGGTCCCATTTCTGGTCCAGGGCAGGTACCTGGGTTGTAGGTTGATTCCTGGCCCTGGTTGGGGTGTGTGTTGGAGGCAACCCATCAGTGTGTCTCTCTCATTGTTGTTTCTCTCACTTTCTCTCCCTCCTCCTCCATCCACTCTCTCTAAAAAGCAGTGGGAAGTGCCCTGGGGTGAGGATTAACCAAAACAAACAAACAGCAAGCTGCAGGGACTCCAGGCTCAGGCAGTGGGCTTGTGTGAGGCCCGAAGACTCACCTTCTCCACAGGTGAGCACAGGTGTGTAACATTGTGTGTGAATGAACTGCAGGAGCTGGTGCCTCCTGCAAGCCTCCTGTCCCTGCAGCTGCTGTGGAGATAGTGGCCCAGCTGCCCTGGTCACTCCGGCCTGAGTCGAGGTCAGCTGGTCAGCACGAAGCCCCTCCATTGGCCGCCGATGCGCCTGTGCAGCGAGAAGAGGGCTGAGGGCTGGAGAGTGAGCTGCTCACCCGCAGCAGCAGAGAAAGGCTCACGTGTCAGGAGACCCGGGATGGGCCGCGCCGTGACGCAGAGCAGGGCGGTGGTGAGGCTGTGGGCGCCTGCTTTGGGCCCGGGAGAGCTGGAATGGCTGGAGCTTGTTCTCGGGCACTGACTGCCCTCCCGGTGCATGTGCTGGGACTGCGAGTTCAGGGCCACGGACCGCAGCGGAGCTCCGGGCGGGCGAGGGGCTGCTGGGAAACGGGCTTTGATACGAGCGAGGAAGGAACTCTGTTACGAAGAAGCAAGCCCACGTTGAGAGAGAGTCTGGTGGTGCCACCGGGGCCCAGCTCACCAGTGTCTGCACGTGGCCACGTGGTTCACCCGCGTGTCCTCTGCCAGCCCTGCTCCAGGCCGAGCTGGTTGAAGCCGGGCCCGCAGTTCAGCAGGGTCCTTTGGAGACGGCCTCTGACGAGGTGAAGGTCAAATGAGTCGGTGATGCTCCCATCCCATGGGACCTGCGTCCTAATCGGAGGAGGAGACGGGCACAAGGAGCTGGGGACGGGAGCAGCCCATCTCCACGCCCAGAGATACACCTGGGTCCAGCCCTGGGGGAAGGGGTGTCAGCTGCGGGTGCCCCATCTCCAGTCCCCTATCCTCTGGGCTAGGGGGCAGGTGGTTGTGGAGCAAGCCCAGGACATCCGATGATGTGACCGGAATCTGGAGCGGAGGCCTGGGCTGGGCCCTGATCTCCATCGCCCCAGACGGGCCCGGGCACTGAAAGTGGGACCACTACCCCCACGCGCCGCCCTGAGCTCAGGCCGCTCAGTCCCGTGCCTCCTGGTGGGAGCAGCGCCTTCCTCAGCGCGCTGGTTCCCGAGTCGCCGTGTGAGGCTCTGAGCCTGGACCTGTCCTTCGGGTAGAAATACAAGGACTGTCTTCTGCTGGGAGTGGGGCCACACGTTAGTTCCCCGGGGCCCACACGTTACAGTTCCCCGGGCCCACACGTTAGTTCCCCGGGCCCACACGTTAGTCCCCGGGCCCACACATTACAGTTCCCCTGGCCCACACGTTAGTTCCCCGGGCCCACACGTTAGTCCCCGGGCCCACACATTACAGTTCCCCTGGCCCACACGTTAGTTCCCCGGGCCCACACGTTAGTTCCCCGGGCCCACACGTTAGTTGCCCGGCCCACACGTTACAGTTCCCCGGGCCCACACGTTAGTTGCCCGGGCCCACACGTTACAGTTCCCCGGGCCCACACGTTAGTTCCCCGGGCCCACACGTTAATTCCCCGGGCCCACACGTTATAGTTCCCCGGGCCCACACGTTATAGTTCCCCGAGCCCACACTTTAGTTCCCCGGGCCCACACGTTAGTTCCCCTGGCCCACATGTTACAGTTCCCTGGGCCCACACGTTATAGTTCCCCGGGCCCACACGTTAGTCCCCGGGCCGAGCAGTGGTCTGTGGGTGATTACTGAGATTATGCACCTGATGGCAGGCAGGCGTTGGAGCGTGTGGCGAAAGAATCCTTACTAAGTAGGAGGCGGAATTCGGGCTTTGTCTGGGGCTTAGGGCGGTGACTGCGGGTGGCTCATGGCCCAGCGGGCGGAGAGCACTGGACTCTGAAATGTGAGGAAGCCGGTCTGAGCAGGGAGACACGTGTGGGTCTCGGGCGGGCGGTGCCCTCTGTGGTTACTGAGAAGAGAACCTGCTGGGTCTGGCTCTCTATCCCGTCCTCGGCGTAAAACTGCTCGCCTTTCCCCACACTGAATGTCCTCCTCTGTGTCAGGACCTTTCCTCGTAGCTGGGTGTGCCCAGGGCATTCCGTTTACACATGGTCCGGTTTGTCCATCCCACGCCTGCACAGCCTGCGGTCACTCCAGGAAGGGCAGGTCTGGCTGGTCCGTCCCTCGGAAGAGCTGGCACGGTTCCTGTTTGGAGGTGCACACGTAGCCCAGGCCCACCTGCCGCTTTGCCCCCAATGTCAGACCCACTGAGGTTTCCTTCCGGATCCTTTCCCTCTGGAGGGGACTGTGCAGCCAGTCTGCCCCCCCCATTTTATTATAAAAAACCTCAAATACACCGAAGTTGAAAGAATTTTACAGCAAATACCCATACACCTACCACCTAGATCTGCCATCAGTGTTGGCTACACCCATTTTATCCTGTGTCTGCCTGTCTTCTGACCCCTCTGCCCACCCATTAGCCACCTGGCTTCCGGTGCCTTTTGTAGCACATGCATACAGCTCATCGGTCTGACCATGTGTGTGATGTAAATCCGTCTGTCCCGCAGGGGGCCAGGCGTGCCCTTGGCCATGGCGTCCAGTGTAATCCGGGAAACTAACGTGTGGGCCCCGGGCTGTGGGCAGTTGCGAGCATGATGCAGACAGCACAGCCTCCATGGTTCTGACCCGGGGGGCAAGGCCTGACCAGCCGGAAGTGTGGGACCACTGTGCCCTCGCTTCTTGTGTCTGCCTCCAAGCTAACTTATGATGTGACCCCAATAAAAACCAGGCATTTTCTGGAACTAGACCACTTAACGCTCATTTACGTTACAAACAAGGAAGAACCCCAGGAAACCCGAGGAAGCAGGTGGGAGGGCACCCCGCAGCCCGGTCACGGAGCCGGTCCCCTGGACCTGTCGCAGGAACGGGAGGGGGGCCCTCAGCTCCCCATGAGGCCGAGGGCGGGAGGGCGGCTGCCCTGGGGTCTGCGTTGAGCCAGGGGCAGTGGGTGTGGGTGGAAGAGACGAAGAGACCCGTCCTGGTGTGCAGCAGGGTGAGTGCAATGGGTCAGACACGACTGGGTGTCTGTGTACAAACCATGGGTGGTCTTCAGAGACCGGGGACGGGAAGCTTTCCTCTCTGTTCCCCAAAACCCTGAGGCGGGAGGATGGTGACCAACATGAGAAAGAAAGTCCAGGAAAACGTTTGCAGACAGGGCCTGCAGCTAGCTCTCCCGGCGTCGAGTTTTCCTGAAGTGAGAACCAGGCACAGGCAACGGGACGGGGGGCCCGGGGAAGATGGATCCGTGGCTCCCAAACGTGTGACACACGTGCACCTGTCCTGCGGGGCGCGTGGGGCACGGCCCCTTTCCGGGTGGGCCCGGGCAGGGTGCTGCCTCCTGTCGTTATTTGAGCTGGAAGCAGACGGAAGCTGTGTCTCTCCTTCCGGGCGTCACAGTGTCGGCGGAGGGTCACCAGGGGCCTGCTTCCCCTGCAGGAGCCCCCCCTCCCCCGACGCCCCCCTCCCGCTGGTCCATGGAGGGCGAGGTGGGTGCTGGCAGGGGCGTCAGCTGGCCAATGGGCACCCACCGGGGCCCTGCTCTGGGAGGTGGGTGGGGTTTCGGGACTGAGAGCCGGTCTCGGGCCGATGGTGAGGGGGGAGCCGTGGCCCGTTGGGCTCGTGCATTGAGCTCAGAAAGGAGGGGCTCGGGGGTCGGCTGCTGGGCCAGGACAGCTGTGGGAGGACCCAGAGCTGAGGTGGGAGGACCAGGAGGGCCGTCAGAGAGGGCGGCCACGGCGGCCACCACGCCAGGAGCCTTCCCGCCGCGGGCGCCAGCACAGCCCCGGGCGCAGTGGCAGGTGGGGAGGCACCGCAGGCCTGAGGGCGGGCGGCCCCCGGAGCGAATGCTGCTTCTGGGGCTGAGGGGTCCTTTTGTCATTTTGGTGATGAGGAGCCTGAGCGCCCGGCACAATGCTGGAGGGTGAGGAGTGAGTCGTTGCAGGGCTGCACACACTTGGTTTCATTAAGAAGAGGTTTTCAGTTCTGTTTTAAAAATACGTTTTCAGCCCTGACGGTGTGGCTCAGTGGGTAGAAGGTCAGCCTGTGACTGAGGGTCCGGGTTTGATTCTGGTCCAAGGTGTGTGTCTTCATTGCAGGCTTGGTCCCCAGTGTGGGGTGGGTGGGAGGCAGCCAATCGATGATTCTCTCTCATCAGTGTTTCTACCTCTATCCCTCTTCCTTCTTCTCTGTAAAAATAAATAAATAAATATTTAAATTTTTGTTTTTAAAAAATATGTCTTTATTGGATTTTCAGAGAGAAAGGGAGAGGGAGGGAGAGAGAGATAGAAACATCACGCCCCACACTGAGATTGAGCCTGCAACCTGGGCCTGTGCCCTGATCAGGAATTGAACCCTGACCTTCTGGTTCATAGGTCGATGTTCAACCACGGAGCCACACGGGCCTGCACCGTGAGTTAATAAATGTGGCACCTGCCCTGCCTCTCGCTCCGGGAGGGGCGTGGCCTGCGGAGCCCGGGCCGGGGGACCTGCGGCTGCGTGGTCGGGGGCGTCCCCTCTTCTCCCGGGATCGGCCTTGGCCTTCCAAGTGCCCACGAGCAGGCGGAGCAGAGCCCACGGCCCGGCGGGTCCCGGCGGCACTCCTGGCGGTGCCGTGGCCCTGCCGGGAGGCTCCAGCCCTGCTCTCTGCCCGCAGCCCGGCCTCGTGTCGCCCTTCAAGCGGGTCTTCCTCAAAGGGGAGAAGCACCGGGACAAGAAGGCCCACGAGAAGGTGACGGAGCGGCGGCCGCTGCATACGGTGGTGCTGTCGCTGCCCGAGCGCGTGGAGCCCGACCGGCTGCTGAGCGACTACATCGAGAAGGAGGTGAAGGTCAGTGCGCGCCCTGGGTGCCCGGCCCGGCTCTCTTCTCGGGCTTGTCACGGGGGTGGGCCCCGCCTGGGGGCACAGCCCAGAGGCAGGTCTGGGGGTGTAGGCCCCCCACGCGCCCTCTGGAGGTGGGAGGAGGAAGGAGATGCCATGGTCGGAGCAAACACTCGGTGCCCCGCTGGGGAGCCAGCCAGGCCGGGCCGTGTGCGGCCGCGGGCGCCGCGGTCAGGGGCTGCTGCCAGGACCCGCGGACGTGCCGGTGCAGACGGCGTGGGGCCCTCGGGGCTGCGTGCGCTCTGCGAGCTCCGTGCTCTGCGGAGGCAGAGAGCGCAGCCACAGCGGCGGCCACGCCCCGACGAGCACGTTGAACACACTCCCGAGGCGCCGCCTTCGCCCGGCCCCTCAGCGTGTGTCTCGGCCGCGGCCAGGCCAGTGCCCGGCCTCGGTCAGCTTCCCCCTGCGCGGGGCGGGCTGTGACCTCTGGACCTTCTCTCTGTGGACCTGGGACCGAGGAGACCCGGGGTTTCCGTTTGCCGGGTTCCCTGTGAGGGCAGGAGGGGCCTCCGAGCTCTGCCTGAAAGCGGCGGGCGTCCGGGGCCCTGGGGCAGCGGCCTGCGGGTGCGTCTGAGGGCGAGGCCGCACTCACACACCCTCCGAGACGCAGACACAGGCCTGGCCACGCCGGGTCCCGGCTCTTGTCACATCGATGTTTGTGCTCTTTCCTCGGCGGCTGCGGGCACGGGCGGGTGCTGCGTGTGCGGGCGGCGTGAGCACGGCGGGGCTGTGGGCTGGCCCTCTCTCACGCTCCCTGTCTCTCTCAGTACTTAGGTCAGTTAACGTCCATTCCAGGGTACCTGAACCCGTCCAGTAGGACCGAGATCCTGCACTTCATAGACAACGCCAAGGTGACCCTCCTTCCATCCCACCTCCGGCCCTGGGCCACTTCACCTCCTAACCCTGACCTCCGACCCTGGGCCCGCGTCACCTCCTAACCCTGACCTCTGACCTCTAACCCTAAGCCTGCTTCACCTCCTAACCCTGACCTCTGCCCTTACTCTCTGGCGGCAGCTCCTGGCCCTCAGGCCCAGGGCCACCACCTGGGGTCCCCAGTGTGAACGTGGGTTGTTAATCGTGGAGACAGGCTCCTCGGGTGCTGGCTGCTTCACCCACACGCACGGGACCTGACGGGGCCGGGGCCGGGGCGCGGGGCTCAGGCCTCGGCGACCTCCGCGACCTGACGCCGCGTCCCCTCCAGAGAGCCCACCTGCTGCCCGGACACCTGACGCCGGAGCACGACGCGGTCATCAGCCTGTCGGCCTACAACGTGAAGCTGGCCTGGCGCGACGGCGAGGACACCATCCTGCGGGTGCCCATCCACGACATCGCCGCCGTGTCCTACGTGCGGGATGACGCCGCGCACCTGGTGGTCCTGAAGACAGGTGCGGGCCGGCCGGCGGGGGCCTCGGCCCTGTGCGGCCCGTCTGCCTGGTGCTCTGGAGACGACGGCTCCTGCACGCCGCGTCCGCCGCAGCCACTGGGCCGAGAAGCGAGAGGCGGCTCTGTCCCTGGGTCGGCCTCGGCGGAGGGGGCGGGACCCGGAGGTCCCGGGGGGCAGGGTGGGGTCTGGCCACTGGCTCTGAGCTGTGCTCTGCCCGGCGCTGCCCTCGTGGGCGGACTGAGGCCGTGCCTTGGCCATGCGGTCCTCCAGAGCAGGGCAGAGGGGAGGCCGCACCCCGGGCCTCTCGAGCCGAGGGATCTGAGTGGTTCCCGGGGGACTCGCAGGGCCTGCTGCAGCCTCTTCTCGCAGAAGGGCCACTCCCCGGCGCCCTGGTCAGCTGCCCGTCGAGCACAGCCTCTGCCCCGAGGGTGCGGGGTCCCAGGTCGGCACTGCCCGCAGACGAGGGACACCAGCTGGGGGGACCCAGCGGGACCTATGGGAGCCGGCGGCTTCAGGACCGTGGGCGGGTGGGGTTCCTTGTCTCCGTCCCAACCTGGACTCGGTCCTGACACGCGAGGGCCCAGCCTGGTTTCCCATCTTCAGGACGGACTGCTTAGGCACGGGGCCATCGGTGCCCCCTTTGGTCAGAGGCGAAAGGCAGCGCGGGGTCAGCGCGAGGGCGCTGGGCGGGCCGTGGGGTCTCCGGGCACAGAAGGAGGCTGCTCACCAGTCCTTCCCTCCCTGAGAAGGCGGGGAAGGGCGTGGCCGAGAGCCTGCTGTGGGCCCCTGCCCTGACCTGCCACGGCGTTCTTTCTCAGCCCAGGACCCCGGCATCTCCCCCAGCCAGAGTCTGTGTGCGGAAAGTTCCAGAGGCCTCGCCACGGGCTCCCTGTCTGAGAGTGCAGTGGGGCCCGTGGAGGCCTGCTGCCTGGTGATCCTGGCCGCTGAGAGCAAGGTGAGCCACACGGGGACCGGCCCCGCCCTCACACCTGGCCTGGCCCTCAACCTGATCCCACCCCCACACCTGGCCCGGCACCGCCCTCACACCTGACCTGGCATTGCCCCCACCCTGACCCCGCCCTCACACCTGACCTGACCCCGCCCCCACACCTGGCCTGGCCCCGCCCCCACACCTGACCTGGCACTGCCTTCACCCTGACCCCGCCCTCACACCTGACCCCACCCCACACCTGACCTCGCCCCGCCCCCCCACACCTGGCCCGGCAGCTGGCCCCACCCTCAGGTGGGGCCCAGGCCCCAGGTCACACTGAGGGGGCCTGTTGGCTGTCTCTTCCCCCCTCCCTGTGTGAGGGGGCTGGTTCCCCGTTCCCCAGGCTGTACCCCAGGGAGGATGCCTGGGAGTGGCAAGTGGGGTTTGGGGCCCCATCAGCCACTGTGGGCTGCTCGTCCGGGACCCTCACTCCTCTGCCCCCTTCCCGCAGCCGTGAGGTGACCCACCGACCGTCCCCTCTGGTTACCCCGTCCGGTCCTGCTTCAGCTGCAGGCAGAGGCCAGGCCGGGAGGGGTGGAGGGTGGCCGGGCAGCGGGAGGAGCTGAGCGCGTGCAGCCGCCCTCACTCCGGAGCTGCCGCTCTGCCCTGCAGGTGGCGGCGGAGGAGCTGTGCTCGCTGCTGGGGCAGGTGTTCCAGATCGTGTACACCGAGTCCACCATCGACTTCCTGGACAGAGCCATATTCGATGGGGCCTCCACCCCCACGCACCACCTGTCCCTGCACAGCGGTGAGCGCGGCGGGCGGGCGCAGGGACGCGGGGGCACGGCGGGTCCTCCGCGGGAGCCTACGCCTTCGTTCCCGGGCTCCCCTGCAGGTGCAGCGGGGCTGACCCGGCCCCGGCCCCGGCCCGGCCCGGCCCGGCCCCGGCCCGCCCGTGGCTGCCTGTACTTTGGGGCTGGAATTCTTTCCGGGAACCACAGGGGGTTCCGGGCACCTCACCTGAGGCAGAACGCGGCCGGGGGCTCCCAGGCCGCTCGCTGGGTCCCTCCCAGGACAGGCTGTGGGGGTGGCGGCGGGGAGCAGTTCGGGTGCCCCCAGCACACAGGCCCACGCACAGCCAGACCTGGGCCCGCCCGCAGGCCCGCCCACTCCCCCTTCAGGTGCCCGGCCACAGCCTCTGGGTTTGGAATCGTTTATTGAGGCCGAGGCTCTGAGTTGGTGCAGGAGGGAGGCCGGCAGCCGGGCCTCCGTACAGCGCAGTCACTCTGCCCAGTGCCGGGTTCTCGGGGTTGACAGGTCCCCTGCCCTGCCAGCTCGTCTGGCCTCGGGACAGCGGGTCCTGCCCTCGCTCTGCTCCCTCAGCCCTCGGTCCCCTCGTCAGTGCCTCAGGGCCCCGTGCTCCGCCCCCCGGACCGGGGGCTGCCCCTTGCAGCTCCTTTGCTGGCCTGGAGGTCGGCTCCCGGGCTGTCTCTGTCCTTGGGGCGCAGCTGTGCACACGGGAGCTCACTGTCTCCGAGGGAGATCAGCAGCCACTCAGGCTGCAGCCCCCGCCAGCTGTGGGACGGGCAGGCTGAGGACCCGGCCAGCCCCTCAGCCGTGTGTGCAGGCGGCCATGGTGGTTGCTGGGCACGGGAAGTCGTGAGCCCTAGGACGCTGCTGTGGGAGCTCTGCAGCCCCCAGGGGGCCTCTGTGCCCATGCCAGGCCCCGGGGTCCACGCTGGCTGCCCCCTGTAACCCCGTCTCCGCTCTGCGTCCACAGATGACTCCTCCACCAAAGTGGACCTGAAGGAGCCATACGAGGCGGACGCCAGCAGCTTGTGAGTCCTGCCCCCCCTGCCCCGGCCACAGCGGCCCTCCCGCCCCTGCCCTGCCCCAGCGCGGGCCCTGCGGGGTCCCGGGTGCAGGTACAGAGCCGTGTCCTTGCAGCTCCTTCCCCGAGTGCGTGCCCACCGCGCCCCACGCCAAGACGGTCAGCGAGAGCGAGCTGAGCGCCACGGCCGCCGAGCTGCTGCAGGACTACATGCTCACGGTAGGCGCCCGCCCGGGGCGGGGGCAGGGTGGGGTGGGAGCAGGTGGGGTGGGAGTGGGTGTTCCCGGGCGGGGCGGGAGCTGGGTGGGAGCGGCTGGTTCCTGGGCGGGGGCTCTGGGCCGGCCCCCACGGTCACCGCCCGCTCCCACAGCTGCGCACCAAGCTGTCCTCGCAGGAGATCCAGCAGTTCGCGGCGCTGCTGCACGAGTACCGCGACGGCGCCTCCGTGCACGAGTTCTGCATCAACCTGCGGCGGCTCTACGGCGACAGCCGCAAGTTCCTGCTGCTGGGTGAGCGGCGGGGGCGGGGCGGGGCGGGAGGGTCTGCGGGTGGCGAGGGTCCGAGGGCGGCGAGGTTCCACGGGCGGCGAGGGTCCGCGGGTGGTGGGGGCGGGGCGGGGCGGCGAGGCGTCCGTCGGTGGCGAGGGTCTGCGGGCGCAGAGGGTCCGCGGGCGGCGGGGGTCCGCAGGCGCAGAGGGGAGGCCTTGCAGCCGAGGGGGCCTTGCCCTGGACCGGCCCCGTCCCTGGAGAGCAGGCTGGTGGCAGTGACCGTGGGAGCTCCGGGCCCAGGCTCTGCCCGCAGCTCAGGGGCTCTGTCTTGTCCACGAGTGAGGGGTCCCCCGCGGTGGGAGCCCGGCCCCTCCTGTCCCTCCTGTGGGGCTGGGGGTCACTGCCGTGTCCCGCAGGCCTGCGGCCCTTCATCCCCGAGAAGGACAGCCAGCACTTCGAGAACTTCCTGGAGACCATCGGCGTGAAGGACGGTCGCGGCATCATCACCGACAGCTTCGGGCGGTACCGGCGGGCCGTGAGCTCCGCCTCCACCTCCACCTCCAACGGCAACCGCGTGGCCGGCAGCTCCGACGACCAGTCCGCGCCCTCGGAGGGCGACGAGTGGGACCGCATGATCTCCGACATCAGCAACGACATCGAGGCGCTGGGCTGCAGCCTGGACCCCGACTCGGCCTAGCGCCGGCCTGGAGTGGGCCTCTACTGTGAAGGGGACGGACGGGCAGGGGCGGCGCTGGCCAGAGCCCGCAGGGTTTGCACACGGCGTTCCTGTGACACTCGGACCTTAAAGAAGCCGCTGCAATGTGAATCGTTACCTCGGCTGCAGCGTGTTTCTGAGCCTGTGGGGCCGTGTCCTCCCTCCATCTCCCCCCACCCCCGGGCTGGGCACAGGGTCCGGCCCCCGCCGCCCGGGAGGACCTGACGGGGCTTCGCTTCTGGCCGTGGGCTGGGAACGGGGTCCGGCGCCTGCGGAGGGGGTGCCAGGCCCTGGCCGCTGGACGGGCACCGGCCGCTGAGGGCGTGGCCTCGCTCAGGCCCCAAGGTTCCTGCCGTCGTGGTCTCCACAAACCGAGTCCCCGAGTCCCGAGTCCCAGCCGTCCGTGCCTGAGTGTGGGAGGGGTGGGGGCCCGGGGCGCCTGGCTCCACAAACCCCGATGGTGCAAGAGGGAACCCTGCATTCTGTGGAGTCAGGAGCTTCTCTGTCAGGGGTCCCCCATCCTCTTATCCTGGCACCAGCACCCCCTGTGCTGGGATGGGAGCCCACTCAGGGGACTCGGGAGCTAGGCCGCCTTCCTGCGCCTCCTTCCCGAAGCCTCTGTGGGACCCCCCCCCATGGGACCATCTCCCCCCGTGGGACCATGTCCCCCGTGGGACCATCTCCCCCCGTGGGACCATCTCCCCCCGTGGGACCATCTCCCCCGTGGGACCATGTCCCCCGTGGGACCATCTCCCCCGTGGGACCATCTCCCCCGTGGGACCATCTCCCCCGTGGGACCATCTCCCCCGTGGGAACTGCCCGAGGCTCGGTGTTCTTACGGAACCCCAGTCCATGGCCCACACCTTGCCCACAGCCAAGGGACGGCCGGGCACCCCAGAACACAGGAGTGGAGGTCCCCCACGAGGGGAGGACGGGGCGGGAACCCGGGTGTGCGGCTCCGGAGTCCGGCCTCACCACCTGGCTGAGGCCGCGGGCACAGGAGGGAGGTGAGGGGCGCCGTGTGCTGAGCAGCAGCGTGGGGGCCGGGGCGGGCCGGCGGCTACATGGTCAGCTCCTGCAGGAAGGGGGGGTCAGGCTGGGGCCCAGCAGAGCCGCGGGGCGTCCGCAGGGCCGGCGCTCACCATGATGGCGTTGACGATGTCACTCTGGTTGTCCCTCAGCGCCCGCACGGCCTTGGCCCGGGACACGTTGGCCTGGGCCATCACCAGCTCGATGTCCCGCAGCTCCAGGCCCGCCTCGTCCACCTGGCACGGGAGGTGCTGGGCTGGCACCAGTCCTCCGTGCAGAGCACCCCCACCTGCCCCTCCATCTCCTCCTCCTCCTCCTCTTCCTCCTCACCCTCCTCCATGCAGAGCCCCCACCTGACCCTGGCCCTTCTCCTCCTCCATCTCCTCTTCCTCACCCTCCTCCATGCAGAGCCCCCCCCCCGCCCCCGTACCACTCCTCCTCTTCCTCCTCCATCTCCATCTCCTCTTCCTCCTCCATCTCCTCTTCCTCCTCCTCCTCCTCTATCTCCATCTCCTCCATCTTCTCCCTCCTCCATGCAGAGCCCCCCCCACCCCCATACCACTCCTCCTCCTCTTCCTCCTCCATCTCCATCTCCTCTTCCTCCTCCTCCTCTATCTCCATCTCCTCTTCCATCTCCTCCCTCCTCCAAGCAGAGCCCCCCCCCCCGCCCCCAGCCACACCTACTCCTCCTCACCCTCCTCCATGTAGAGTCCCCCCACCCCACCCCGTCCTAGGGTGCACCTCCTCCTCCTCGCCCTCTGATTCCGACTCCGACTCCGGCTGCACCCGGGGCCCCGGCGCGGACTCCGGGACGAGGGTGGAGGGCTCCGCAGGCACCTTGAACTTCTCGGCGGCGGCTCTGTGCACTTGCTGGGACAGGTCCTCGATCTGCAGCGGGGCGGGCGGCCGTCAGCACCTCGCCCCTCGTCCGGGCTGCCCGCCCTCCCCCTCCTCCTCCTCTCCCCGCCCCGGCTGGCCTTGGCCTCCCCGAAGACCACGTAGGTGTCCGAGGCCGGGCTCTTGAACACGTCGGGCTTGGCGATGACGAAGAGGATGTTCTTGGACTTGTGGATGGTGATGCGGGTGACGCCCTGCACCTGCCGCAGGCCCAGCTTGGACATGGCCTGGGGGCATGGCAGGCTCAGCCCGGCACTGCCCCCGTGTGTGCGCGCACGCGCGTGTGAGTGTGTGTGTGTGTGTGTGGAGGGGCGCACTGCGGGAGGGCGGGTCCCGGGAGAGCAGGCTGACAGGGCCCAGCTGTTTCCAGAGGAATCCCCAGCGCCCACCCCATGGGACCCACCCCCGGTGTGGGAGGTCAGGAGGCCCCGGAGGGGGGGGGTCTGACCGGCCCGGCCCCGCCCACCTTCCTCGCTTTCTTCTCGCTGCGGCTCTGCTTGGCCTTGGCTGCCGACTCCTCGGAGCCCCGGGCTGCGGCCTGGGGGAGGGCGGGTCTGAGCACAAGATGGGGTGGAGCCCCCTGCCCCCCGCATGCACCCCATCAGCTGGCACCTGGGCTGGGCCCTGCGGGGCCTGGGGTCCCGGCAGGTCCTGCTCCTCCGGCTCCCCCGACGACTCCCCGTGGCTGTCGGAGCAGCTGCCGGCAGCCGGGAGCGGCTCTGGGGACGGGAGAGGGTGAGGTGGGCCGCCCCCCCCCCGCCCCCTCCTCTTGCCCCTGGTGGACAGCGCCCCCACCCCCCCCTCCCCCCCACCCCCCCCCCGCTCACCTTCCTCCAGGCTGTCCTCGTCCAGCTGCTGGGTGGCTGGGGGCCCTGGAGGGCTGGCCGGGGCCCGGGGCCTGGAGCCCAGAGGCACTTGGCAGGGGGGTGGGGGCCGCGAGGCTGGGTCTTTGGCGTGGGGGCCCCGCGTAGGGGTCACCTTGGGGCTGAGGAGGGCGGGGGGCGGTGGGAGGCCAGCCCGCTGCCTGGACTCGCGGGGGTGGCCCCTGGTTCCTGAGAAGGCGGCGGCCCGCGGGGCTCCTGCCTGGGGCGCCGGGAGGGCCTCCCCCTCCCCCTCGGCCCCCCGCGGACCCTGGCAGGGGCAGGGCACAGGGGGTGCTGCGGGGGGCACCCTGGGCGCAGAGGGCTCAGGACTTGGGTGTCTGTCCTGGGACTGGAGTGGCGAGGGGCTGGGGGTTCCGGGGACCGCCTGGGCCTGCTCCTCACCCCCCAGGCCTCGCATCCGCTCCTGCCAGGAGGGGGCTGGTGAGAACCTGGGGGCAGGCTCCTCGGAGCAGCCCCTGCCCACCCTGGACACAGCCCTCGATGGAGACTCAGAAGCCACCGCCGACGGACGCCCGGGGACTGGGGTGCCCTCAAAGCCCCTGTCCCCCCGGTTCCCTGCCCCGGGGGCCTCCTTTGGGGGCCAGCAGGGCTCAGCCCCCACACCGGCAGGCAGGTGGGCCCCCCTGTCTGTTGCCAACGGGCCTTCAGCTACTTCCTCTCCATCAGAGGCAGACTCTGGGGGGCCTGGGGTCTCCGAGGCAGACTCTGGGGGGTCCGGGGTCTCCGAGGCAGACTCTGGGGGGCCCGGGGTCTCCGAGGCAGACTCTGGGGGGTCCGGGGTCTCTGAGGCAGACTCTGGCGGGTCCGGGGTCTCCGAGGCAGACTCTGGGGGGTCCGGGGTCTCCGAGGCAGACTCTGGGGGGTCCGGGGTCTCCGAGGCATCCGGGGTCTCCGAGGCAGACTCTTGGGGGTCCAGGGTCTCCGAGGCAGACTCTGGGGGGTCCAGGGTCTCCAAGGCAGACTCTGGGGGATCCGGGGTCTCCGAGGCAGACTCTGGGGGGTCCGGGGTCTCCGAGGCAGACTCTGGGGTGGCCTGGGTCTCCGAGGCAGACTCTGTGGTGTCCAGGGTCTCCGAGGCAGACTCTGGGGGGTCCGGGGTCTCCGAGGCAGACTCTGGGGTGGCCTGGGTCTCCGAGGCAGACTCTGGGGGGGCCTGGATTTCCGAGGCAGACTCAGGAGGGGCTGGGGTCTCTGAATCATCCTCAGGGCGATCCAGGGTGTCCAAGGCAGAATTGGGGGGTTCCAGGGTCTCTAAGGAAGACTTTGGGGGGTCCAGGGTCTCCGAGGCATTCTCAGGGGGGTCCAGGGTCTCCGAGGAAGACTCTGGGGGGTCTGGCATCTCCGAAGCAGAATCGGGGGGGTCCGGGGTCTCCGAGGCAGAATCGGGGGGATCTGGGGACTCCGAGGCAGAATTGGGGGGTTCCAGGGTCTCTAAGGAAGACTCAGGGTGGTCTGAGGTCTCCGAGGCAGAATTGGGGAGCTCTAGGGTCTCCAAAGAAGACTTGGGGGTCTCCAAGGCAGAATCGGGGGGGTCCAGGGTCCCCGAGGCAGACTCTGGGGGGTCCAGTGTCTCTAAGGAAGACTTTGGAGGGTCCGGGGTCTCTGAGGTAGGCTCAGGTGGGCCCAAGGCTTCCGTGGGGAGGCGTGGGGGCCCCAGGATCGCTGTGGGGGTGTACAGGTGGTCTTGGGTGTTCGCGGTGGGCTCCGGGGCGGACGTGGGGGGGCCGGGGATCCTTGCGGTGCCAGAAGCCTCTGCGGTGGGTTCAGGTGTGTCTGGGGCCTCCGTGGTGGTTTCCAAGGCAGGCTCTGGGGGGCCTGCGTCTCCGCGTGAGGCCCAGGGTGTCCCCGCGCCCACAGCGAGCTCCCAGCCACCCCGGGGGGCCTGGCCCAGGTCTGGAGGCGCCAGGTCCTTCCCCGCAGCTGCCCCCGGGGCCGCGGGGGCCACAGGCCCGGTCCCCTGGGCGCCGCCCGTGTCTGTGTCTGTGGGCAGGCTCCGAGGACCCGCTGCAGGCTCCCGGCCTGTGTCTGCCCTCGGGGCCCTGGGCTGGGGGCCCAGGATGGTGTGTGCCTGCTCCTGCGGGGACGCAGGTGTGGCCGTGGGCACAGGCTCTGCTCCCGGTCCCTCCTCCCGCGTGATCTCTTCTGCGACCCCCGGGGCTTCCTGCGGGGACACGGGGCCTGGGGCGGGGCCGGCCCCGGAGACCGCCGTGCCCAGGTCTCCCTCGGAGGCCGCGGGGCCGTCCGGCAGGCCCGCGGGCTGCGCGTGGGGCTCCCCGCTGTACAGCCTCTCGTCGTCCGCCCCGGGGAAGGAGGCGGAGTCGGGGTCCGAGGAGGCGGAGGAGTCGTCCGGGAAGGCGAAGGCCTCGTCCATGCCCTCGGTGACGGACAGGTCGGACAGCGACTGCAGGGAGGAGGCGAAGGAGCTGTCGTCCCGGTCCTCGCGGGCCCAGTCCCCGCCGGCGGCCTCGGGCTGCGGCGGCTGCTCCCCGGGGGGCAGGGGCAGCACCTCCACCGCCTCCACCTGGAAGAGCAGGCTGCCCCGGAACGGCAGGAGGGCCGCGGGGACCAGCACGTCCCGGCCCAGCAGGTCCAGGTCCAGGAAGTGGGCCTCCTGCTCCCAGGAGGAGCTGCTGTCCGTGGAGAGGCTGGACTCGGGGGACGAGGGCCACGCCTGCTCCGGGGCCTCGGAGCCGGGTGGGGAGACGCCACGGCCCGAGGGCACCCTCAGCCCCTCCTCGGGGGCCAGGCTCAGGGAGCAGGAGGGGGACGGGGAGGAGGGCCAGCTGTCCGTGTCTGCCGTGACGTAGGAGCCCGAGGGTGAGGTGGGCGGCGAGTCCCCCATGGGCTGGGCCCCGGCCTGGGCGTCCCTGGCTTCCCTGCAGGGCCTGGAGCTGGGGAGCAAGGCCGGGGCCTCGCTGGGGGTGGAAGGAGGCGTAAAGTAGGAATCGGGGTCTGGGGCGGGGAAAGGCACGGGAGGGTCACTCCAAGAACAGGGCGTGGGGGGGTGCAGGCGGGCAGGCCCCCACTCCGGGTCCCTGAGCTGTGGGGGGGGCGCCTGGCACGTCTCCTCCCCCATCACCACCCGGGCCCCCAGGGTAGCTGGGAGAGGCCGCTCCGCAGGCTGGGCCTCGAGGGGCCTGGGGCCCCCCTCCGTGGGGACCGCCCAGGCCGAGAGCGCCGGGCCAGGCCCCACATCCCCGCTGGCGCCCTCGGGCGGGGGCCGGGCGCCCGGCTTGCTGAGCAGGAAGGGGAGGTCCAGGGGGCTGGGCCCGGGGCTCAGGGCGCACTGCTCCGGCTGGTCCCCTCGCGGAGTGGTGGCCGTGGCCGTGCCACACGACCCATCTGTGGAGGGAGAAGGGCGTGAGGAGGGCTGGCCCGCGGGGGAAGGGGGAGGGTCACCCTGAGAACAGAGCGTGGGGGGGGTGCAGGCGGGCAGGCCCCCCTCTGGGCCCCTGAGCTGTGCCCCTGGAGGGGGCCGGGGAGAAGTTCCCAGGTCTGACCACAGCAGCCGGCTCAGGGGCCGTGTGGGCGCAGCGGTGGCACAGAGGGGCACCCCGCTTTTCTGCCAGGTGCTTGGCAGCGACGGCGCAGCTCCCTGCCTGTGACCCCTGCCCTGCTGGGCTGGGCCGTGGACCCTCCCGTGACCTCCAGGGTCAGAGGGCCCTGGGGGAGGGCGTGCACGGTCTGGGTCCCTGTGCCTCGTTTTCTGTCTGCAGAAGGAAGTGCCCACCGACCTGAGGCAAAGCTCTGAGGGGGCACTGCCCAGTTGCCCACCCGCCTGCTGAGCGCTGGGTGGCTGGTCCTGAGGTGGGTGTGGTGGGTGGGGCGGGTGCCTGAGCCTGGGCCTGCATGGCCCCCTCCCACCCAAACTGGCCCCGATGCAGGGCAGCAGCGGGTGGAGCTGGGCCAAGGCTGCAGTGAGGGGAAGCTAAAGGTCAGACGTCCGAGTGACTGGCTCAAGGTCACCAGCTCTGGCAGGGCCTGGGACACCAGCCCCGTCCCCTTTCCGGGACTCAGAGGGAGGCCAAGCCCTGCACCCGGCTCGGCCCCATCCCCAGGCGACCTCCCACAGAAAGGTGCCCTTGGCCGGGGCACATGGCTGACCTCCGCGGGGCCACCCATCTAGTCTTCCTGGCGGGGTGGGGTAAGGGGGAGGGTGGCGCCCAGCACCGCGGCCCGCTCTCCCAGGATGAGGCCTCTGCAGACTCCCGGCCTGTCCCCCCGCCCCCACCGCGGTGCCCTCTGCCTCCCCCTGCTCCTCCCTCTAGGACCAGTGCGGCCTCGCGGCCTGCAGGCAAGTGGGGGGCAGTGTCCCCGAGACCCAGGATCCTGGGAGCCACCGCCTCCGGTCCAGACCCACCGCCCTGCCCCAAGCCGCGAAGACAATGGGACGCGGGGTCGGGACCCTCGGTCAGCCCCTCCCCGCCTTTCCCCGGTCCGGGGTGTCGGGGTGCGGGCAGCCAGGCGGGGTCCCGGGGTGTCAGGGTGCTAGGCGGCCGGGGAGGGGGTGTCAGCATTCAGGGGGCGCAAGGACAGGGGCGGGGCAGGGACGGGGGGCGGGGGGACGCCCGCGGGGAGCGCGCGGCCTCACCTGTGCGGGCCCCCGGGCCGCCCGCCTCGGGCAGCAGCAGCTCGGCGCGGGCCGCCTCCCCGGGCATGGCCTGGCCGTGCGCCGTCCCTCCGCCTCGGTCCCTCCGCGCGTCCGCCCCGCGGAGCCTGGGCCACCGCCCCTCGCCCGGGATGGGGGGGGTCAGTGGTGACGTCACGCTGCCCCGCCCGCCGGGGCCCGAATGAGCGTGCGCGCCGCCGGCACGGAGCGGGGCGCCCCCCCCACCCCCCCGCCCAGCGGCATCTCCCCGCGGCGCGGCCCCCCCTTCTCCCAGCTGCCCGGGGCTCCGCTGGCGGGAGGCGGTCCGGCAGCATCACCCGCGCTGCGCCGGGAGGCGGGGTCCCAGAGCCCGGGGTGCGGGCGGAGGCAGCGGGAGACCCGGGGGCTGGCGCTTGGGGGGCTGCGGCCCACCTGTCCCGGGCGGGGTGTGCCCGGCGAGTGCCTCCATCCCGGTGAGCGGCCCGCAGCTCCGCGGCCATTGGCTGGTCCAGGCCGGTCCCCATGGCAACCGCCTCCGGCGGAGCAGCCCGAGGGCGGGGCAGCAGCCTCCGCCGCGCCGCCGGCTCCGCCCCGTGGAAGCCGGAGGAGCAGCTCCCCCCGGTTCCCGGCAGCGCTGCCCGCCCCGCCCGGTGGCCTGAGCGCCGTGCCAGGCTCCGGGAGACCGTCCTTGTCACCGCGGCCTGGGGGGCGGGAGCAGCTGTTCGGGCGGGTGGGGTGCCCTCCCTCCTGCCCCGGCTCCGCCCGAGCCCGCCGAGCATCCCGGTCTTCCAGCCGCTGGGAGACCTGCTCCTCTCCCCTCCCCTCGCCTCTCCTCTCTCCCCACTGCGAACAGCTGCCACCACCGGGCACCAGGAACCAAGCCCTATGGGCTGGGGCTTGTCTGGGGCTCTGCCCCCCTCCCCACCATGGTAAACCCCGGAATCAGCCACTTCATGGAAGCCCCAGTGAGGGAGCTCCGGCTGAGGGACCCCAGAGCAGCTCCGACAGGAGCGCCCAGCCGACCACCAGGCCCAGGCAGGCGCATTCCACCGGGGAATCAGTCCTGCCAGCTCTGGGTGCCTGCAGACTTGGGGGACCCTGGAGGGCTCTGACAAGGGGCACCCACTGGGCCCAGCTCCCAGCCCAGAGGATACAGGAGTGGAGAAGGCACTGGCCAGGGGCGCCCACCACAGAGCCCCTCCCAACCCCCCTTGGGGACCCCAGCAGACGGGTGGCAGGACACCAGCAGCGATGTCACGGAGCCACAGGGCCTGCGTGCGAAGCCGATGGACAAAACACATCTGATCGCCCAATGCCCAGAATGCCGTAAAAACCATCGTACCAGGAAACCAGCTAGAGTAAGTGACAGCCAGCCTGGCCAGTGTGTCAGCGGCTGGGCGTGACCCGTGCCCAGATCCCGTGGGCTGAGCAGAGCTGTGGGGCCGGGTGTGCACAGCTCACACGTCCAGTGGGACCTCCCAGACCCGAGCTGGTGCACCCTTGGTGCATCCCTGCACCTTGGGGTGCTCCCCACCCTGCCTGGGCTTGGAATCACCAGCTTCAGAAAGCCATCTATCTCTGTGCCCACCCCCCCACCCCCGCCCGCCCTGTGGTCTATGCACCGGTGCCTGGGGCTCCCCCGTGACCCCAGCCCGCGAGCAGAGGATTAACGAGGGTGGCAGCAGCTGGGATGGGTACGGGCACGAGGGGGCCCTTGGGCACATGCCCACTGTGCTTCCGCTGAGCTGGTGGAGGCCAGCACCCCCGAACCCCCTAGTGAGGGAGCGGGGGGGGGCCAGGGGCACCGACATCGAGTCCAGGGAGACGCGGTCGCCTGCGCCAAGGCCCCCAACAGCGGCTCTCGTGACCCTGCCAGCTCAGGCCCCGCCTCACCATGGGCGCCAGGGCACCTCCAGGGCGACTTCACACCCAGTGAGAACCCAAGCCGGGCACTGGCCCCACAACCAAAGCCGGGCCCTGGGGGGCCCCGTGCGGACGCCCACGAGGGAGGCCTGCGGGCAGCCAGCCCCTGCCCAGCCCCGGCCTCTCGGACGGACAGTGGCTCTGCTGATGGGCGAGGAGGGGACGCACGGGCAGTGGCCTATGGTGGGTGGTGAGAGCAGGGAGGACGGCGAGGGGTCACGGCAAAGCCCAGGAGGCCTCCAGGTGTTGAAAACCAAAGTGTAAGATTTATTTCCACGAGAGGAGAGGGAGGCCACGCGATGCGGGGGCCCAGGCCCTGCACAGTCCGTGCGGGCGGGCTACTTGGCCAGCTCCTCCGCCACGGACTTGCGCATCTTGTCCTTGAGGTAGGCGGCCTTCTGCCACTCGGACCTGAGCTCCAGCCACTCGTAGTAGGGGACCTGGGGGAGGGCACGTGTGGGCGGGGCTCCAGCCTCCCTCCCGCAGGGGCAGGGCTCCGCCCCTGGGCAGAAAGCAGTTCTGAACGTCCCGTTGTTTCACAAAGAAGCGGACAGCGCCCATATGGCCCTCACAGGCCGTCCCTGGAAGGAGCAGGGGACGAAGGTCTCCCAGGCGAGAGCAGGCTCCGGGCTGCTCACCTGGTTTGAACTGGGCAACCCGCCCTCCTCCCAGAGGCCCTGGCCCTGCGAGGCCGGCCGACATGACCCCTTCTCGGGGTCCCCGCCACCGGAAGGCACTCACGTCCACCACGAGGAAGCCGGCAGCCAGCACGTGGCGCCGGGCGAGCACGAAGCGGCCCAGCAGGTCCTTGCTGCGGCTGGCGAAGTTGGGGAACTCCCAGCGCAGGAAGGCCAGCCTGGGGGGAGGCGCGGGCTGACCAGGTCCGTCCTCGGAGGGCCGGACAACACCCACAAGAGCGGGGTGTGTGTGTGTGTGTGTGTGTGTCCCCTAAGCGCGTGGCCTACCTCTTGGCTCTGGGCGGGGGTGGCGGCAGCTGGCCCCCCGAGGGCAGGGCCAGATGAGGGGCCACGAAGTCCCTGAGGGGCAGGAACTGGCCTTCGGCGTCCAGCAGCACCTCCGCGTCTGGGGGGGACAGACGGGTGGTTGGCTGTGTCCGGTGGAGGGCGGGGCAGGCCCTAGGGGGGGACGGGGAGGGAGGCTCACCGAGAACCCAGCCGTACTGTGTGGCCACGGAGAAGCGGCCCCGCTCAGCCGCCCCCAGCAGCCCCTTCAGGGTCTCCTGCAGCTCCTTCTGCAGGGGCGTCACCTTCCTCTCAGGGCCGGGGGGCCCGGGGTCCAAGGCTGAGGCCGGCAGCAAGGGGCCCTTGTACTCGGGGTGCTCCAGCTGGGCCGTGGCATTGATGTGCAGCAGCTTCTGAAGGGTGCTCTGGCCCCTCGGGGACCGGTCACCTAGGGAAGAGGTGCAGTGGGGGGTCACCTGCAGGCAGGCAGGCGGCAAAGTGCAAATGCTGGGGAGCCCCAGCCACCGTCTCCCTGCTCCTGGCCTGCCCTGGCCCGGAGGCTCCCCCCGCACTGGCCCTGGGCACACTGGCCGCAGCGCAGCCCCGGGCAGCACACGGACACCCCCCGCCCTCACCTAGGAACTGGGCGTGCAGCTCGGGGCGCAGCACGGCCTGCAGCTCCGACGCCCGGGCCTGCTGCAGCACGCACAGGGCCCACAGCACGTCCACCTGCAGGGCCGGCTCCAGGTCGGCCAGCTGGCTCCCCAGCTTCTCATGAACCTGGGGAACAGGGGGTGCAGGGGAGGCTCTGCTCAGCACACGCACACGTCCTGGTGGGAGGCGGCCACTGGGAAAGGTGCCAGGAGCAGTGCAAACCCCCTGGGAACAACCTGGACAGGGGACATTCAGCTGGGCTTTCCACAGAGCCTCCCTGGCAGACGGGGCGGACAAACCACCTCTCCGGGACGTCCCAGGGGCCCAGACGGGAGGCACTGGCCCCGAGAGGGGCTGAGGGCATGAGGGGACGCAGCCGGCCGGCTGGGAGGTGCCCCTACAGGGGCCCGGCCAGTGGGTCGGGGTCTTGGGGGCGTTACGGCAGAGACAGGAAGTGAGCTGCCCAGAACGCCTTTGGGGCCGCAGCGGCTCGGCCCGTGGTGGAGTGCGGGGTTTCGAGTGTTGCCCCCAGACAACCCCGGGAGGTCCGGCTCCAGCTGGCTCGCTCCTGCCCCTGCTCCTGCCCGGCCTCCCTCCTTCCCACCTGCAGGGGGCGGGGCGGTCTGGGCGGGGGCGCACCAGCTCGAAGAATGCGTCCTCTTGCTCCGGACGGAAGTTGAGGCGGGCGAAGGCCAGCAGCACGTTGCAGAGGTCTGACACGGCGATGCTCTGGGCCCGGCTCAGGACGTGCTGGGTGTGGGGGGCGGGGCGGGGGCCTGGTGAGGGCCCACACCACCCTCCGGCAGCAACCCCTCAGCGCCGCCCAGCAGTGCCGTGCCGAACGGGTGCCCCCGCACCGCAGCACAGGCACCGCCCTCCTCCCACCACCTCCCGGTGGCAGCCCAGTGGTCTGGCCTCGCTGCCGGCCCGGCGGCTCGGGGAGAACGGCGTCCCTCCATCAAGCAGGAGCCAGGTGTGCACTGGCGTTTCCAGCCCCTGGACCTCCCTGACAACCCCAGGCCTTGGGGTGCACCGCTCACCTGGGCGAAGGCCTCGAACAGCGGCAGGCTGAGCCACTTGAGGAAGGCGAAGGACTTGGCGCAGCGGGCCGCCTCGCCGGGCGTGAGGCTGGGCACGTGGGGCAGCAGGTCGGTGGCCAGGCGCTGGAACACCTGGGTCTGGTGGAAGCCGAGTTTGCCTGGGGACAGAGCAGAGCCTTGGTTCACCGGGAGGTCCGCCCGGCACCCAGCCCGGCCTCCGGTCTAGGAGTTTGGTGTCTGCAGCCAAATTTATCCCCGAGGCCCAGCAGAGGGGACCAGGGCCTGCCACGGGGGGACGGGCACCGAATCGGACTCGCTGCACAGGGCCCCAGCCCTGCGAGGCTCACCGTAGGCGTAGGCCAGGTCCAGGAGGACGCCTTTGGTTAGGGGGAAGGGCTTCTGGACCAGGTGGTAGGAGATGGCCCGCAGCAGGGGCACGGCCCGCCGGTTCTGAGCCGCCAGCGCCGCCAGCACCTTCTGCAGCTCGTCCGGGCCGAACTGCTCCACCAGGTCCAGGCACTGTCAACCACAGCCCAGGGTCAGCTCGGCGCCCACGGCCGGGGTCCCAGCAGCGCAGCCCCTGCGAGACAGCAACTGGGCCTGAGCTTACTACCCACTGCCCCTGCAGGCCCGGGGAGGGGACCCAGGGCCACTGAGCGCGGCCCTCGTGGTGGCAGCCACGTGGCCGGCCCGCTGTGGGGGACGGGCTGAGCTGCCGTGGCTGTGGGCTGGGCACCACCGCGCTAAGTGTGCCGGGGCTGAGCCTTGGGGCGGGCCTGGGCCGTCGGGAGGGGGAAAGGAGCCGCAGGCCCCGCCCCTGCCTCTCCCCTTGCCCAGCCCAGTACCTTGTCCTCCAGGTGGTTCATCAGCGGCTCGGAGAGGGACCCCGCCTTCGTCAGGAGGGCCACCAGCGTGCGGCCGTCCTCGATCTCCACCCAGCGCCGCTCCAGGTTCAGCAGCAGCTCGGCCAGCAGCTCCTGGGAGCCCCGCTCCTGCATGTGGGTGGCGCTGGACTCGGCCAGGAAGGCCAGGTGCTTGAACTTGAGCCTGCGCAGGCGCCAGCGCACCTCCTGCTCCACCGACTGCAGCTCCTTGGAAGAGGCGGGGAGCGGCAGCGTGTAGAGGCTCCGGAGCAGCTTCACCAGCGTCCCGTGCCACACGGCCGTGATCTGCGGGACACGCAGGGTTAATACGGGAGTGACATCCCCGGTTAACCCCTCGTCCGCCATAAGCATCTGTAGAGGCAAGCAGCGAAACTTTTTTTTTTATTAAATATATTTTATTGATTTTTTACAGAGAGGAAGGGAGAGAGAGGACTAGAAACGTCGATGAGAAACATTGACAAGCTGCCTCCTGCACACCCCCTACCAGGGATGTAGGTATTGATTTTTTACAGAGAGGAAGGGAGAGAGAGGACTAGAAACGTCGATGAGAGAGAAACATTGACAAGCTGCCTCCTGCACACCCCCTACCAGGGATGTGCCTGCAACCAACGTACATGCCCCTGACCAGAATCGAACCTGGGACCTTTCAGTCAGCAGACCGACGCTCTACCACTGAGCCAAACCCGGTTTCGGCAAGCAGCGGAACTTTTTAAATTAAATTAAAAACACCCTGGCAGTTAACTGGTTAAGGTCACTTTAACTTTTTTTAAACCCTCTGCTGAGCATATTTTTCCCATTGATTTTCCGAGAGTGGAAAGGAGGGGAGAGGAGAGAGGAGGGAGAAGAGGGAAGGAGAGAAAGAGAGAGAGAAACACCGATGTGAGAGGCTTCGATCGGCTGCCTCCTGCTGAGGGCCTGCACGGGGCCTGGGATGGAACTGGCACCTCCTGGTGCAGGGCAGATGCCCACCAGCCGAGGTGCACCATCCAGCCAATCACAGTGGTTTTATGAGCTACCTTCTCCCCATCTCCACCGCATCCTTTGAGGATCGGATTGGCTGAACAACGCTCTCCCCAAGTTTCAGGGCTCCCCCACCAACCGCCAACACCTCCTCGAGCTTTAGGAGAGTGCTGCCATCAGCCAGACCCCCGGGAGGGGGTGGCACATGACGAACAGAGAGCCAGAGGCAGGAGCAGCTGGCGTCCTGTGCCGGTTTCGTGAGGGCACCCTCCACCCAGCAGGCAGCTGTGCGGGCCACAGAGAGCGTGAGAAGGTCCACAGACGGCTGCTGTGGTCTCGGGGCCCCTGCATCCCCACCGGAGCAGCCCGGACCCACCTGGCTGTTGACCAGCTGGAGCAGCTGCTGGAAGCGGGCGTCCTGCACGAGCGAGGCCTTGTCCGCCGGCCTCTCGGCCAGCAGGCGGGACAGCCTGATGAGCGCCAGGGCCGCCTGGTTCTGCCGCAGGCTGTGGCCGCCCGCCAGCAGCCCCAGGAGCTCCTCCGGCCCCGTGGCCTTCTCGATGAGATTGTCCACCTCCTGGCGCTCCGGGTAGGGGGTGGTCACCGGCTCCTTCTCCAGGTGCTGGGACAAGGACGCTGGGAAGTGGGAACTGGGTGAGGTAGCTGAGGACGTCAGAGTCTTACGGGCCACGCTGGCCAGGCTCAGGCGGCCAGCCGGAGGCCCCGCTGGGGCGAGATGGGCAGCCTCTCTCAGGAGGCAGGCACATCGCTTCACCAGGCGAGCGGCCATGATGGCCCGACGGCAGGGAGGTGGCACTCCTAGCAAGTCATCCCAAGGCCCTGAAGGGAGAGAGGAGGGTTTACTGCAGGCCCTTCCTGACGCACAAACAGGAGCATGTGACACATGGGTGGAGCAGCAGGCACCCGCTCCGTGCTCCCGCCCACACCTCCCGGCGGCTCCCAGGCACGGGCAGCTTCAGGGCAGCACTTCCTGAAGCGAGGTCTCGGGTGTCCCCCCAATGCACAGGGTAACCAGACACCAGAACGGGGGCTGGGGCGCTGCCAGTGACTGTGCTTCCGCACTAGGAGCCGTGGACAGTGCAGATCAGCAGGCCCTCACCCGCATGGGGGGCGTCTGCCAGCAGGGCCCGGAAATTTGTTCTCAGATGTTAAATGTCTTCAGGATTAAGAACGAAGAGAGACCACGGGGTAAAATGTTCTCAACCACTTTCTACCGAGTTTCTGGGCATGGAAGCCACATTCCACAGCGTCTGTGGGTAATTTTAATACTTAGAGACACAGATTAGCACTGGGTAAGCATTGACCTCTGAACCAGAAGCTGGTTGTTGGATTCCCTGTCAGGGCGCATGGGCAGGATCTCCAGGAGGGGGCATGCAGGAGGCAGCCCACTAGTGATTCTCTCTCATCACTGACGTCTCTCCCTCCCTCCTGCTTCCTCTCTGAAATCAATAATAATGTTAAACTCCTAACCAATCACAACAAGCGCTTCGCAGGCTTAGAATCCTCTCAGCTTTACCTCCCCTTCGCCCAGCAACACACCCTCAGGCTGAGCAGGCCCCGTGCCCTCCTTGCCCTGGGTTCCTGGCCTCACCCTCCACCACAGGGACCAGGAAATTGTCCTCGTCTTCCCAAACTCAGACCAACCCCAGACCGAAGTTTCCTCCTCCGAGAAGTTGTTACATTTCCCAACTATGTTGCTTTGAGGATGTCAGTCTTGTTTACGGGGGTGACCCGGCAAGGCAGGTGGCGGGAGGGGGTAAACGTTAGCCCGGGCCTCCGGCCAAAGCACAGAGCGTGCGTGTTTGATCTCTGAGCTCCGGGTGGCCGTTATGTTTTGCTGTTACACGGGTGGGTTCCTGCAGCTGCAGAAAAAGCTCAGTCTGTGGTTGAGCTTCGACCTATGAACCCGGAGGTTAGGGTTTGATTCCCGGCCAGGCCTAGGGTTGTGGGCTCCATCCCCAGTGGGGGGCGTGCAGGAGGCAGCCAGTCCATTGTTGTCTCTCATCATGGACAATTCTATCTGTGAAATCAACCTCCCTCTCTGAAATCAATAAAAACATTAAAAAAAACAAAAAAAAACACACCAAAAACCTCAGCCTGACTTACAGAGGCCCAGCGAGGGGGGATCCCGGCCCAAGGTCGACGGCCCCTGCGCGGAGACGGCAGCAAGACGACCCCACGAGGCGGGGAGGAAGCTGAGGTCCGGACGCCCAGCTGGGCCTGAGCCAGCACCGGCCCGGAGGGGGCCTCCCACCCCCCGCCCTGCCAGGGCGGGCTCGCGGGCCGCCACGCGGGACCGGTTGCGAACCGTAACCGGCCTGGGCTGCCGCCTCCTCTTGAGGCCCTGCCCTCCAGCCCCGCGCCCCGTCCGGGCTCCCCTCCCGCCACGCCTCCGGCCCCGTCCCCTCCACCCGGAGACCTACGCCGGGGCCACGGCCGACTCCGCCGCTGACCTCCCTGCGTCCCGCACGGAGCGCCGCCGGAAGCGAGGCTCGCCGGACGTCTCCCGACCGGAAGTCACTGTGAAGGTTCATTTCCGGTCTGGCGCCATCTTGGTTGAGGTCTCCGGCCCGGAAGTTACTGCGTGGGACCATTTCCAGGTGGGTGCCATCTTTGTTGAGGGCACACGGCCGGAAGTCACTGCCATTTGCCATCTTTGTTGCGGGCGACGACTCGGCGCCGTGAGGCGGAGCGCCAGGAGGGGGCGGCGGTTGAGGAGCCTGGGCGGGGCGGAGAGGAGGGCCGGAATGGGAGGCTGGGAGGCTGGTGCGCCCCGCGGCGTCCCGGGGCCCCGCGAGGTGTGCGGGCGGCCCCCGCCGGCCTCGGGTCCCCGCCGCGGACCCACGTGCGGACCCGCCGCTCGGGTGCCGCCCAGCGGAGGCCGTCCGGCCGAAACGTGGGCACAACTTGCCTGCGTCTTGCATTTAAAAAGCGAAAAGAAAGTACTCTGGGGTTTTATGTGCCATATTCGACTTTTAAAGATTGAGGTTTAATTGGAAAAGAATGTGTGGGGTGGGCCTGCTGGTGCATGGACTGCTGGTCTCCCCTGAGATCCCGCGTTCTTATCACAGATCTACCCCCATCCCCCACCAGCTAAGTCTTTCAAGATGCGCCGGGTCAACGTAAAAAAACATGGAAACCTGTAAAGAATTGAGGTCTCCAGCCCGGAAGTTACTGCGTTTATTTGAGCCAAACTGTCGACATATGCCGGGAAGCAGAACCTCAGGAACTGAGGTGATGCTCCGGAGAATGGCGGGTTACATCTGTATTTATACATTGCCACCAAAGGAGGGTCGCAGGTGGGTTGCATGAAATTCATTGGTGACGGATTAAGGCGGTGGGAGAAAGCAGACACCAGAGATGGGGAAGCCCCTGGGACTGGATAAAAAGTAAAATGATGGACACGTCCTTAGGCGGGTGCAGGGACAGTTAACATGATAATGAAGGAATTTGTGTCCCAGCACATCTGGTTGTGCCCCAAGGGGTCCGGAAAGGGAAGCTACAAGTTACCCAGACATGTGAAGGGTGTGTTATCCCAGATGCAAAAAGACAGACAGGCTCAGCCAAGGTAAAGGGTGACCTTGTCAGTGGAGATACCGGCCTAGGATGTAACTGCCCACCATCACTGCTTTTAGTGAAAGTTTAATTCCAGACCATCCTTGTGGTGACTGTAGGTCTGAGTTCGCAAGACCGCCACCCAGGCCTCCCCTTCCGTCCGCAGCTGACACATCCCCTTGGAGAAGCCAGTCTGTCCCTGGAGCCTGAGCCATCTATTCGGGGAGCGCTCTCTGCCTCCGGCCTCCCTGGGGCCGCCGCCCGCCCGTCCCTTCCCGCATCTCATTTCTCACTCAGCTCCCGCCCGGGTTTGGGTGGAGCATGGCCTCCAGCAGCCTGAGACCAGAAAGGAGGTACGAGGGGAACTTCTGCTGTGGGACAGCCTTCTGCTCTGCCAACAGCTCAGCTGCTCGTGTTTAGAAATCATTTCCTGGTCTGAAGGCTTCTTCCCTGAGCCTCTAGCATTGCGTGTTTCTGATGGAGAGTCCAAAAACGATGACATGTCCATCCACCCCGTGGTCTGCCCTTCCGGATGCTCGTCCCACACCTGGGCTGGGCCCACAGCTGTGGGAGCTGGCCTGGCCTCCCCAGCATTGAGACCCGATCCCGGAGCCCCATCACTGCCCTCGGCACCTCCACACGACCCTGCTCCTGACGCCCAGGTGCACCCCGCTGACCGGGAAATCCGGCTCTAACTGGAGACTGAGGCCCAGGTGGGGTGACCCCCCCACAGCACCATGGTCAGTGTCCTTCCTCCAGGCTCCCGTCCCTCCCTCCTCAGACCCCTCGCGTGGGAAACCTGGACTGTCCTGGGCCCTGTGCCTGCAATGCTGTGGGCGCAGCCTGAGGTCAAGTTGGACCTTCCCGCTGTGGCTGGGGCGACCCGGGCTCAAAAGTCTTCCCTTCTTCCTGGCCAATTGGAGAGAAATGGGCTCGGGGTGGGACTCGGGAGAGCGGTGAGTGGCTGCCGAGCCCGTGGCCCTGACTCCATCCTGAGACCAGGAGACGGTGTGAAGGGTGGATGCCTGTGTGTGCAGCTATGTGCATGCAGGTGTGTGCGGGTGCATGTGTGTGCGTGCAGGTGTTTATGTGCATGTGAGTGCAGGTATGTGTATGTGTTTGCGTGATCAAGTGTGTGGGATGGTGCCCTAAGGACAGATGTGCGCTGGGAAAGATGGGAAATTCTGGGTGGTGGTGCTGACACCACTGGGCTGTACACTGAACAGGCTCAGAGGGCGCCTTTCAATACTGTGTACTTTGTAATCGTTATAATAATAATAATAATAATAATAATAATAATAATGGGACGTTGAGAGGTGAGCCCTGGGCCTGGGGCGGCTGGGAAACAGCTGAGGGCCCCTCCAGGGAGCTGGGAGGGTTCCTTTGTGGCCCCCCCTCTTTGGAGACAGACCCGTCCCCCCACTTCCCATGCCCCGTCCCAGGGGGTGGAGATCCAATCCGTGCCAGCAGAGGGCGCCACAGGCCCGCGCACCTGCTCATCGCCTCCACCTCCTGCGGGCTTGGCTGGTCTGGGACTCACAGGCGCTGCTGGTGGGCGAATCCCGGCTCACAGCCTCCCGTAAAGAGGAGGCTACCGTGGTGGCAAGAAAATGCCCTTTTAAAACCATTTATAAGTAAGAAAAATGGCAGAACACACACCACGGTAGGAGCCACCGACACGGGGATCAGACCCAGAGAATTGTGAGCCCAAGGGGCGGGGGCTGCACCCCAGGAAGGAGCAGGTCCTGTCAGGCACATGCCCAGGTCGATCCCCTGGTGGGGGGGGGCTGCAGGAGGCAGCCGCTCCGTGGCTCGCTCTCATCGTGGATGTTCCTCTCTCCTCCCTCTTCCTTCCTCTCTGACGTCAGTTACATGCATGACTTCCAGGCTGGCGGGGGCTTTTCCTCAGCGGCCCCTCGCCTCTGCCCTCCTCCTCGGCAGGCGTCCCAGCTCTCCAGCTCCGCGGGAGGTTTCTCCTTCGCCAGCAGTTTGGGGCCACGGCTGACAGAGCTCTTTCGTCCGAGGCTCACACCCTGGGCCATGGTCTCAGGGAGGCTGCTCTGAGGTCACAGGGGTGTGTTTTAGGGCGACTGGTGGTGGGAGAGTGACTCGGGGGCTGGGTGGGTGGGCCTCACCAAGGGCAGGCCCCGAGGGTGGGCAGCCTCAGTCCCAGAGTGCACCTCCTCTCAGCCTCCACCTGCCCCACCCCCTGCTGCCAACCTTCAGCCCCGGGACAGCACTCAGCCTGGCGCCCCATCCCCGGGGCCAGGTGCGGGGGCTGGGGCTGGGAACGCCCAGAAACTGGTCCCAGCTGCGCGGCGGGGAGGAGGGCAGAGGCACCGGCTCTCGGGTGTGGCGGCCGGAGGACTGTGGCCAGGTGCTTGCTGATGCCACACACGTCAGTGCCCAGCAGGTGGACTCGGCCCGTGGGCCTCGCGCCCATCCACGGAGTTGCCTCCAGGGATACCGCGAACGTGGAGCGTTTGGAGTGGGGGGTGGGGAGGGGAACAAGGAACTGAGTGCCTTCCAGGAGCCGTGGTGACGGCTCTGACCCGCGTGGACGCACTCCAGGTTTCATTTCTCACCCGGGCAGCAGCGGATCCACAGGACGAACACGTGTTGCGAGTCGCAGCTTTTCCGGGCTCCCCGCTTCCCGTGAGGGGAGACGGCGTTGTGTGTGTGTGTGTGTGTGTGTGTGTGTTTGCATTTGGTAGCATTGCCGGCGGGTCCCTGGGGGCCGAGGCTGTGCTGTGGGAAGGGTGTGTTTTGAGCCTACGCCGTGGCCCTGGGGTTCCCTGCGGGGAATGGCCTGCTGTGTATGTGTTTGAAAACGTGTCCTTAAAGTTCACGAGAGCACGGAACATGTGGAGGGGACACAGGCGAAAAGACCTGGGCTCGAACCCAAGTTCTGCCTCGTGAGGTAAGAATGGCGGGGCCTTGGCCCGGGCAGGAGGGTCCCGCCTGCTCCTCCCGCCCCGGCCCGGCCGGGCCAGCTCCCGCCCGCTCAGCCCCGAAGGTAAAGCAAAGGCTTCCCGCACACCAGAGGGCAGGGGGAGGGGGGCTGCTTGTTGAGGATTTTTACGCTCTTCCCTGCCAGGAAAGGCCCGGTGCCCGCTGTGCAGGTGCCCGGCCGCGGTGCCTGGAGGCGGCCGAGGCTTTGATGCCGAGTCGTTCTCATCAATATTGTATCCGCTCCCCGGGAGAGCGTGTCCGAGGCCTCCGCATGCAGGAGCATGGGGCGAGCACGCTTCCTCTCGGCAGCTCAGCAGGGGAAGGAACCTCTGGCTGTCGGTGCTGATGTTCTGGGTGCTCGCGGGGCCTCACAGGTGGTGGCAAGTGTCTTTTTTATTTTCTTTTTAAAATATATATCTTATTGACTTTTTTACAGAAAGGAAGAGAGAGGGATAGAGGATTAGAAACACAGATGAGAGAGAATCATTGATCAGCTGCCTCTTGCACACTCCCCACTCGGGATGTGCCCGCAACCAACGTACATGCCCCTGACCAGAATCGAACCCAGGACCCTTCAGTTCGCAGGCCGACGCTCTATCCACTGAGCAAAATCAGCTAGGGCGGCAATTATCTTTTTTTTTTTAATTGATTTTGGAGAGGAAGGGAGAGGGAGAGAGAAACGCCAGTGATGAGAGTGAGTCATGACCGGCTGTCTCCTGCATGCCCCTGCTGGGCATCGAGCCGGGACCTCTTGGTTCGTAGGTCAAAGCTCAACCCCTGAACCACGCTGGCTGGGGGGGGGGGGGTGGTGGTGGTGATTATCTTTGGACGTCAACCGTTTGAAATGCCCTGGATTCAGAGTATTTCACGTTGTCATTGTGACCGGGAGTTTGTAATGAAGTTGGAGAAACGCTGAAGCCAGGTGCCCGATCTCAGGCAGAGGACACCCTCTGAACAGGCTCTTCCCGCGTCGCTGGGTGAGGCCCTGGGGCCGGGCGTCCCCGATAGCGATGACCGGTCCAGGCAGGTGTGCGTGTGCGTGCGCAAGCGTGTGCGTGTGTGTATGGGGGCTGCAGGAAAGCTGTGTGCTAATTCCCAGTGACATTGTGCAAACAGCTGGGCTTGCTGGTGGCTACACGTTGATACGTTTATTTATCCTGTGGTTTTGACACTCTATAGTGTGACTTTCCACAATCTCTCAGCAGCAGGAATTGCCACATTCCTCCAATTAATTAACCGGCACATTTAATTTCACAGCCCAAAGGTTCGGAATAGCTCCTGTTTGCGAAAATCACCGTCGCAAAGAACTGAGCAGCATGTGTAAGGAACCAGCGTGCGGTTTGTCATTAAGTCCGGGCTGAACGTTAATACACATAACTCGGCGGGGGAAGCCGTCTGCCCGCGGCCGCCTGAGTGGACGCGGACTGGACGCGCCTGACCGCCCGGAGGGCTGGCCGGAGTGGCCACTGGCCGCAGAGCAGCGCTTCTCCTGAGCCTGTGAGCGAAGCCAGCGCACCCAGGACAGGACGATGACAGCCGCTTCCTTTACAAACTGAACACTCTGCCTGATGCCAGCGAGGCAGGGAGAGGGAGAGGGAGAGGGAGAGGGAGAGGAACATCCGTGATGAGAGGGAGTCATGGATCAGCTGCCTCCTGTATGCCTCCTTCTGGGGATCCAGCCACAACCCAGGCCAATCGTGGGTGGAGGGCCAGCGGGGGTGGGGGCCAGCGGGGGTGGGGGACAGTGCGGGTGGGGGACAGTGGGTGGGGGGCCAGCAAGGGCACAGGGTGAGCCCTGCGGACACGGACAGCTGCAAGGCAGGTTCTGTCTGAAGAGAAAGCGCCTCTGAGGTGGGATGAGGCCCGACACCTCCCCCGGGCGCGGGTGGCTGCCTGCCCTCCTCTGGGGGCGCAGGGCTCGGGGTGGCACCAGGACACCCCATGAAGCTGGTTACCTCCCGTGGTGCCCGCACCCCTCCCTTCTCCTCTGGCTCCGGGGACACCCCACTTTGTCTGCAGCCGAGGCCCAGAATAGCTGTGCTCCAGATGGCTGCATGCTTGGCTGGGGTCCCTCCATCTTTCTCCAAACCTCCCGCCACCCTGCTCAGAGAGGCAGCCGGCACCGCCAGCAGGCCCGGGCCTCCCCCAGGGCCACCACCCCCCTTCAGCACCCCTCACCCTCCACCCCTGCCCTCAGCACCCCTCACCCTCCACCCCCACCCTCAGCACCCCTCACCCTCCACCCCCACCCTCAGCACCCCTCACCCTCCACCCCCACCCTCAGCACCCCTCACCCTCCACCCCCATCCTCCACCTCCCACCCTCAGCACCCCTCACCTTCCCCCCCGGCCCTCAGCACCCCTCACCCTCCACCGCCTTCAGCACCCCTCACCCTCCACCCCCCACCTCCCACCCTCAGCACCCCTCACCTTCCCCCCCTTCAGCACCCCTCACCCTCCACCCCCCACCCTCAGCACCCCTCACCCTCCACCGCCTTCAGCATCCTCACCCTCCCCCCCGCCCTCCCCCCCCCCGCCCTCAGCACCCCTCACCCTCCACCCCCCACCTCCCACCCTCAGCACCCCTCACCTTCCCCCCCGCCTTCAGCATCCTCACCCTCCCCCCCGCCCTCCCCCCCCCCCCCCGCCCTCAGCACCCCTCACCCTCAGCACCCCCGGCCTTCCTCCCACCCGCTCTGCGGCTGCGGGGCCTCCTGCCCGGTCTGACGGCCCTTCCAGCCCCTCTGCTTTCATTGACGCTTTGCCGCCCTTTCCGTTTTCGTTCCACGTGTGGCCCTGCCGGCAGGGGGCGTGGTCACTGACACGGGGGCGGGGCCACCTGACCCACCGGAAGTGTGCACGTGATAGGGGCGGGGCCACGTGAAGATGGAAGGGTGTGGCCAGGAGCCCCGGAAGCGGAGAGGCAGGGAGGCCCCTCCCGGAGCCCTGGGGGGGGGGGTGCACAGGCCTGACCCTGATTGCAGGTCCGCCCAGGAGGGAGCACGCGTCCCTGTTGGAGGCCAGCCTGCCTCCTGGGAGCCGCACCCCTCCTCTGGCTGTGACCGGCCTGGGAGTGGCTGAGCCCTGTGCCCGCAGGGGGAGCCGAGACCTCTCCCTGCCGGCCGGAGCCCCGTCCTGTGTCTGCCTCGGCCCTGCCTCCGGCTCCCCAGAGCCCCGTCCTGTGTCTGCCTCGGCCCTGCCTCCGGCTCCCCAGAGCCCCGTCCTGTGTCTGCCTCGGCCCTGCCTCCGGCTCCCCGGAGCCCCATCCTGTGTCTGCCTCGGCCCTGCCTCCGGCTCCCGGCTCCCGCTCCCCGGCTCCCGCTCCGGCTCCTGGGCAGACAGTGCGGCGGGCGCCGGGCGGGCTGCTGGTGGGAAGGCAGGCCACAGGCTGGGGTGCCCCGCCCCCGGCCCAGCCCCAGCTGCAGCACCTCTGCCTCCTCCATTCGGAGCCGGCTCAGGGGTCAGGGGCCATCTCCACGCCCACAGGCCTGTGTCTGTGCCGGTCAGGGTGCGAGGCCATCACTCCAGGAGGCAGCCGGGCACTGGCCGCAGAGGAGCGGTGTTTGGAGAAAGGCCTCCCTCCGGAAGTCCGGGCTGTGGTGCCTGCGGGCGGGCCCAGGGCTGGCGGGAGCAGGGTTCCCAGACCTTCCCTGCAGAATGCTTTCTGATAAAACCTCACCTGAGGCCGTTTTATAAAACGGGTGGAGGCTGAAACCGGTGTGGCTCCATGGATAGAGCGTCGGCCTGCAGACTGAAGGGTCCCGGGTTCGATTCCGGTCGGGGGCGTGGGCCTTGGTTGGGGGCACATCCCCAGTGGGGGTGTGCAGGAGGCAGCTGAAGGATGTCTCTAACTCTCTGTCCCTCTCTCTTCCTCTCTGTAAAAAGTAAATAAAATATATTAAAAGCGGGAGGAGGCTGAGCTCTCGGGGAGGGCGGGTGTTGAGGCAGCGTGGCCACCGGCCCGGCAGGCCTGGCACACTGGCTCGCAGGTGGTCAGACCGGCTCCTCCGGGGAGCCCCTGGGGCCGTGGCTGGGAAAGGGGGAGCTCGGAGGCAGGAGGAGAGGCTGCTTTCGGAGCGGGGACGCTGGGACCCCTCCAGGGTGGGGCGCATGTGCCGGGTGGGCGGGCGGAGGGCCTGGCAGGAGCCGCGGCCGTGGGCTGAGCACATGCCACGAGGAGCTATTTCGGGCGGATCCCCTGCTCTGGGGACAGATGGCACGTGGGGCAGAGGGAGGCGGTGGGGGCTGCAGGCCAGGCTCCTGCGGGGAGGGGGTGCCTGCCGGCCCGGGGGTGGGACTGGCGGTCCCCTGCCTCACATTCTGCACCCCACAGGCCACCCCCCCAGCTGCTGTCAGAACCGCGTGGCTCTGCGCTGGAGGGGCGGCCTCACGGGACCCAGCCCGCACCTGCCCGCTACCACCTGCCCACCCCACACCTGCCCCCCCCCCCCGCACCTGCCCCCCTGCACCTGCCTCTCTGCACTTGCCCCTCCCCCGCACCTGCCCAACCCCACACCTTTCTGCCCGCACCTGCCCCCCCCCCCCGCACCTGCCCCCCCCCCTCACCTGCCCGCCCCACACCTTCCCACCTGCACCTACCCAACCTGCACCTGCCTCCCCGCACCTGCCCGCGTCCTAGGCTGGGCCCCGCACCCTCCTGGCAGGTGTGCAGCCTGTGGTCAGGACTGGCTCCTTCTCAGCCTGCGGGCTGTCCGCCCAGCGCCTATATTTAACCAGTTTAATGAGATTCTATCCAGTAATTCCTGAAACCGGTAATCTCTAATTGGGTCAAACGCTCTGCCACAGCTCAGCCGCTCTATTTTTAGCACAATCCTCCGCGCAGCTCTGCCCTCCGCTGCCAGCAGGGCTCCCCTGCCCCTGTCTCCAGCTCACCTGTGCGAGCAGGGGAGCCCCGTCCCCGCCCCCAGGGTGGTCTGCCCCCAGGGCGGTCGGCACACACCCATGGGTGGGGTTGGCTCAGGGCCCCGGTGTCACCATAGACCAGGGAGGGGGCGGCAGCTCTGGGGAGGTGTCTGTCCGCCAGGGAAGGGGGTGCTGAGTGTGTCTTTTGTGAACATCCCTGAGGGTTCAGGAGAACCCCGCCCTGCCTCACTCAGCCCGGGACCCCCTCCAGGGGCCAGGCCTGTCTGCTTTGCGGGCTCACTCACAGCCTCTCAACGGCAGAGCGCCCCCCCGCCCCCCCGCATCCACACGCCTCCTCCAGGCCGGGACCCTCACCACCACGGCGCCAACGCCTCTGCGGCCATCGTCCCCCCGATGACACGGAACCTCCAGGCGCCGAGCGAGTGGCTGACGGAGCCTGTGGCTGGGGGACTCCAGCCGAGAAAGGCATTGACCAGGTTAACCTGCACGGAGGCGGGGCCCTGTGAACGTCACCACCCCTTTCCCCTCACAGACCGGCCAGTGCGCGGGGACCGGCGGAGCTCCCGTCTGGGGCTGGATCTGGTGAAGGGGAGGGACTGGGCGAGCGGCCCTGCACAGAGGCCCCTCAGAGCGACATCCTGGCCCCGGGGCCTCTGCGGGTGCGTCCGTGCAGCCGCCGTGTGCTCGGAGGGCAGACACGCTAGCGGCGGAGGCGTGTGGCCGCCTCTCCCGCCAGAACCCTGGGAGCCCGTCCTGGAGGAGACCAGGCACAGAGAGGCCGAGTCACCTGCCCACAGCCACCCAGCGGGGAGGGGCTGGGGCTCCGGCTTGGACAGTAGACTCGGTCTCCACTCAGCCAGGACCGCGTCCCCCGCCGGGCCTGCCCACCATCAGGGGCGCTCGCTGGTGTCGGGGGGCCCAGGCCTTCAGTTGTTACACTGAGGGGGGAGAGAGGGAGGGGGAAAACGAGGGGGAGGCCGAAACCCGTGTGGCTCAGTGGGTAGAGCGTCGGCCTGCGGACTGAAGAGTCCCGGGTTCGATTCCGGTCTAGGGCACGTACGTTGGTGGTGGGCACAACCCCAGTAGGGGGTGTGCAAGAAGCAGCTGATCGATGATTCTCTCTCATTGATGTTCCTAACTCTCTATCCCTCTCTCGTCCTCTCTGTAAAAAATCAATAAAATGTATTAAAGAAAAGAAAAGAAAAGAAAAGAGAAAGAGGGGAAGAGGACGGGGAGGAGGACCTGGATAAGACACACAGGAGGCTGGCAACGATGGGCAGTCCTAGGGACTCAGGGCACAGGCCGAGGCTGTCCACAGACCTGGGGCTTGGGAAGCGGAGAGGAGTGCATGCGTGGTCTCGGGCAGGTGACCGGAGCCGTCCCGCCGCAGGACCTGATGGGGCGGTGCGGGTCCCGCGGTCCGCTCAGCGCTGAGGGGAGGCGGCCGTGGGGTCCCAGCGGCCCTTGGCTGTGGGTCGGTGTTCACCGTCGGTCGCACCGAGGCGTCCAGGACACGGGGGCTCAAACCGCAGACCCCCCTGCCCCTGCGGAGGCTGGTGTCCCAGACCAGGAGTGGGCGGGGCCGCGGGGGCCTGTGCGGCTGTGGCAGTGTCGCCCCGGTCCCCACCGTCCTCCTGGGACGTGGCCTGCCCCAGGGGACACGGGAGGACACAGTCAGGCCGGCCTGGGACCCCCTGCTCCCGTGCGACCCCATCGCACTGCGTTGGCCGCCACCTCGGAGAAGCAAGGTGCAGCCTGGGCCCGGGGACACAGCTGGGCCGATGGTGCGCCTGCCCTGCCCAGGGGTGACCTCCCGTCACCCTGGCTGCAGGCCGCCCTTTGGGGACAGGGGAGGAGCCCGTCACGGGCGTCCTGGCCGGACAGCGCGGGGCCGGGGCGCAGGACGCCACCACGGCTCTGGCTCTCGGGGAAGCAGGTCGGGGAGGGGGAGGGGCTGTTGACCTGTGACCTTTCCCCGTCACTTCATCACGGCCTTCAGGGGCCCGTCGCCCGATCCAGTTTTCATTTTATTTTTGTGTCTGCATTGATTCCAGAGAGGAAGGGAGAGGGAGAGGGAGAGGGAGAGGGAGAGGGAGAGGGAGAGAAACCTCCATGATGAGAGAATCAATGACGATCCCGCTGGGGATCAAGCAGCAACCCGGGCCGGTGCTCTGACTGGGAATGAGCCCTGACCTCCTGGGTCATAGGTCAGTGCTCATCCCGAGCCACACGGCTGGGCTGATCCAGCTGAGGCCGTCACGCAGCTTCAGGACATACGACACACCCAGAGCGACCGCCGGAACGGCCCCTGATCCGGAGAAGGAAGCCCCGCACGGTGCTTCTGTCCGGGGCAGGCAGGAGGGCACTTTGCCACCAGGGCCCTGGGCCGCCCTCCCCTCAGGGACACCAGTGCCGGAGACCGACCCAGAGGGAGTGGGGGTGGAGGATTGGGGGCGGAGCCTGGGGACCCCACCCACGTGCCGCTGGGAGCCGCTGGGAGCCGCTGGGATGGAGTGGGCAGGAGGCCTGGCCTGGGTAGAGACTGAGGTGCCGTCTGTGCAGCCATCAGAGCTGACCTGTGGCCACTCGGTTGTTGGAAATCCTCATTGGAGGACGTTTCCATTGATGTTCAGAGGGAGGAGAAGGGAGAGGGAGAGACGCACTGACAGGTTGCCTCCCACACGCGTTTGGACCAGGGCCAGGGGTCAAGCCTGCCACAGAGGTCCGTGCCCTTGACTGGACTCGAACCCGGACCCTTCAGTCGGCAGACCGCCGCTCTATCCACTGAGCCGCACCGGCCAGGGCACCAGCACCTAATCCTGACGCTGGGACAGGAGACTCTCCTGAGAGCCCCATCCTCAGGCCCGCAGCCCATGGGGTCCGGGGCGCCCCTAAAGCAGGCTGGTGCCTCCCCCCCCGCCCCCCCCCAGGCCCGGCGTCTGGAAGGGGGCGGTCTCCTGGTCTTTGGGGAGGGGGGCCCAGCTCCTGGTCCGTACCTGCCCCGGGCCCTCTTGTTTGTGGGTCAGAGGCACCCGCCCAAGGGCGGAGAGGACCAGATGTAGCCCTCCCTCCAGGGTGTGCGTAAGCGGGGCCACGGGCGCCCCGCGTGGGTGGGCAGGGAACAGCTCCCCTTGGGGCACACTGCAGCCCCTCACTCTCCTGTCTCTCCCTCGGGCCTCCCCCTGCCTCCTAACCGCGGCCCGGAGACACCAGCGCCTCTCCACCCTCCCCCCCCCCGCCCCCAGGCTGTGGGAGCCCCCGCCCCGCCGCCCCTTCCCCGCGGGTCCCGGCACCGCTTCTGGGTCTCCAGGGCCCCGGGCGCGGGTGGCACCTCCGCTCCTGGGCCGGCGGGCCTGGTCCTGTTGGGGAGACACGTGGGCACCCCCGGGAACAGCGCAGATTCCAGCGGTTCCAATGCCCGAGAGACGGCCCCCCGCCCTGCGCGGAGCGGAGACGGAGGCCCCGAGGCAGAGCGGTGCCCCGACCGCTACCCGTCTGGCGGGGGCGGGGGTCCGGGCGGGGGCGCGCGTGGGGGGCCGAGCGGGGCGCACGCGGGCGGCGCACGTGGGGGGCCGGGCGGGGAACCGGGCGGGGGCGCGGGGGGCCGGCCGGGGGCGCGCGCGGGGGGCCGGCCGGGGGCGCGCGCGCGGGGCCGAGCGGGGGCGCGGGGGTCCGGGCGGGGGCGCACGCGGGGGCGCACGCGGGCGGCGGGGACGGGGCTGTCGCCTCGCCTCGCGGCCGCGGAGGACCGGCGGGGGCGCAGTGCGCAGGCGCGGCGGCGGAGGGGACGCGCTCGGGGCGCGCGCGGGAGCCGGCTCCCACCTCGGCCGCCCGCCCGCCCGGCGCCCCGGCCGGCGAGGGGCGCCGCTGCATGGCGCTGAGATGGCGGGGGCGCCGCGCGGCCCCGGCGGCCCGGGCGGAGGCGGCGGCGGCGGCGGCGGCTCCGCGGAGCCGGGGGCCGGGCGGGCGGTCAGGCTGCGGCGCGGGCTGCGGGCGTGCGGCGGCGGCTTCGCGTGCCCCGAGCTGGAGGCGCTGTTCCGCGGCTACGCGCTGCGGCTGGAGCAGGCGGCGGCGCGGCGGGCGCTGGCCGTGCTGAGCCTGCTGGCGGGCGCGCTGGCGCTGGGCGAGCTGCTGGGCGCGGGGGGCGCGCGGGGCCCGGCGGGCGGCTCGCACCCCGCGCACTTCGCGCTCTTCCTGGCGCTGCTCGTGGCCACCCACGTGCGCGCGCTGCCCGCGCGGCGCCTGCGGCAGGTCGGGGCGCTGGCGCTGCTGCTCTGCCTCACCTTCGCGCTGCTCGGCTGCCCCTTCGCGCCCGCCGCGCTCTCCGGGGCGCCCGCCGCGGACCAGGGCGTGTGGCCACTGCTCCTCGTCACCTTCGTGGCCTACGCGCTGCTGCCCGTGGGCGGCCCGCTGGCCGCCGGCTTCGGGCTGGTGGTGGCCGCGGCGCACCTGCTGGTCACGGCCGCCCTGGGGCCCGCCCGGCGCCCGCGCCTCTGGAGGACGGTAAGCGCCGCGCCCCGGGGCCGGACCGCCAGCGGGGAGGCCGGGCGCGGGGGCCGGGGCGCGTCTCCTCGGGCAGCGGGGACCAGAGCCCCGGCCGGGGAGCGCCCAAGGTCACTCGGAGCCGGGGCCGGGGCCGGGGCCCGGGGCCGGGCTCCTCTCCGGGTCCCGTGCGGAGGCGGAGACGGGAGCCGTGCGGACAAGGAGCGCCCCAAGGTCAGCGGCGGTGGCGGCCCCGCGGCCGGAGCCTCCGCGCTCTGCCGGCGCCCATCCCCGGAGGAAGCGGGTGCGGAGCGGGGTCCGGGCGGCCGTTCCTCCCGGCTCCGCGCCCGAGCGAACCGGGTGCGGGGTCCCCCCAGCCCTGAGGCCCCGGGGGCGGGGAGGCGAGGAGGGAGGAGGACTCCGCCCCTCCTGTTGCCCAGGCACCGGGGACCCTCTCGGTCCTGAAGGGCCGGGTTTGCCAAGGTCGCAGCGCTCGGTTCCCCCTCCGCGCCCCTCCGGTCCCCAGAGGGCGGGGACCCGGAGGGTGGGGGGATCCGGGGGGCGGGGGGGACCGGAGGGCGGGGACCCGGAGGGTGTGGGACCCGGGCGGGGGCGGGGGAGGGAAGGGAGAGCGGCGGCAGATGGAGGAGGGGAGGGAAGGGGTGCGGAGGGGCAGGTGGACGGGCCAGGCAGCTGGTGGGGGATGGGAGTCAGTCAGCTGTGGGGGTGACAGAGGCGCCCCCAGACCGATGCCCTGAGCACCCGTGGACACAGGAACCCTAGGACCAGGGACGGAAAGGGGGGGCTGGGAGGGCAGGAGGATGGCGACCTGGAGGGGGAAGGGGAGAGGAGGAGAAGGAGGGGTGAAGGCAGAGGGCAGGGAAAGGCCAGGGCTGCTGGGGTGGGGGGTGGGGGGTGTTCGGCCCCTGAGCACGTGCGTGTGAGAGAGACAGAGTGAGTGTGTGTGTGTGTGAGAGAGAGAGAGGGGTGTGTGTGTGTGTGAGAGAGAGAGAGAGAGAGAGAGGGAGGGAGGGAGGATGTGTGTTCGGGAAGGAGGCTGGGAGACAGTGTGCAGGCTGTATGCTGGTGGGCAGGTTGGCGAGGTGCTGGGAGCCACCGGTGTGTGAGTACGGGCGCCAGGGCCAGGGCACCCCCCCCCCCCCTCCAACCTGCACCTGTTCCCAAGGGGAGCGTCCGGCTCGGGGACAGTACTCAGCGTGGAGGGACTAGAGGTGTCCAAGGTCACAGAGAAGACGACCAGGTCCATGGGGGTGGGGGTTCAGGTCACATGGGGGTTTAGATCCCATGGAGGGTTCAGGTCACACGGGGTTTCAGGTCACATGGGGGTCAGGTCACATGGGGGTCAGGTCACATGGGGGTTCGGGTCACATGGGGGTTTGGGCCACATGGGTTTGGGTTAAGGTGGGCACAGTTCTTAGGGGACTTGCCCCCAAGGCTGACCCCCGAGCAGGCCTGGGCTCCTCCAGGAGCAGCTCCGTGACTGGGCAGCCAGGGGCTGATGGCCGCTGGTTGGGCCTCAGTTTACCTGGGACCATCATGGCCGCAGTGGAGGGAATGGTATGGAGGTGTGGCCTGTCCCCTGTTTGACTGGTCATTCCCCCGTGACCTGCCTCCCCAGCCCTTGTGCCCCAGCCGGTCCCTCAGCCCCTCTGTCTGGCCGTGCCCAGACCTTGGCTCCTGAACCCCTGGGCTGGGTGGCCTGGCCCGCTGGCCCCCACCGGATGGTGCCATCCTGAGGGGGGAACCGCTGACAGTCCATGGCTGGCCCTGGGAGACGGGAGGGGGTGGGCGGGCCTCCCCTGGGCCCCATGTTCGCGTGTTCCAGACGTCACGTGGGAGCCAGGGTGGGGTATCTCCGGGGAAGGCTGCTCCGCGGGAACGGCCCCGTGTGCCTGTGGGCAGGCTCCCAGCTGGGTGCGGTTTCAACAGAACCGCGTCTGCTGTTCATACCTGCTGGCCGCCCGGCTGCCGCCAGGGCCTGTGCGAGCAGACGGGCACGAGCACCTGCCCAGACCCAGCACACGGGTCAGAACTGCCTGATCACTGGGACCTGGCCCAGGCTCAGCCCCCGCCCGCCGGGAGGCACCGGGCCCAGGCACCACAGAAGCACACCGGCACCCGGTGCCCAGCTCGGAGACAGCACCCGGGGGAGAGGGCTGGGACGGCCAGGTCACAGGACAGAGGACAAGCCACCTGGGGGTGATCCGGCCACGGGGTGTTCGGGTCAAAGTTCTCCGAGGACCGTCAGCCACACCTGTGCCCAGAGCCGGAGCTGCTCCTCCCTGTGCTGGCAGGTGCTGGTCTCCAGGGGGCGTGCGTCCCCTCGTGTCTGTCTGGGGTGTGTGCACCCACCCGGCAGGCGTGTGTGAGACCAAACTGGCTCCATCCTGTGTGCTGATGACTTAGCCCCAGGATAACAGGCTTCCAGAGGGAGAGGCGGCGGCCATGTCCGACCACGGGGACGGGCTCGGAGGCTCGCGCCGTCCCGGGAGCCCCCGTCCGATGGGCGGGCAGTGGCGGGCGGTGGTGGTTCTGGGGAAGGGAGGGGATCTTTGCCCCGTAGCAGGACGGCGTGGCTGTGGGTGCAGAGAGCGTGGCAGTGACGCCGAGACTGAACAGTGTTTCTGGTTCTCAGTCCGCAGTCCTCGTATCTCTTCAATTAAAAAAAATATATTTCTTTATTGACTTCAGAGAGGAAGGGAGAAGGAGAGGGAGGTAGAAACATCAATGATGAGAGAAAATAATTGATCAGCCGCCTCCTGCACACCCCACACTGGGGACCGAGCCCGCAACCCAGGCCTGTGCCCCCAGCCGGAATCAAACCTGGGACCCCTCAGTCCGCAGGCTGACGCTCTACCCACTGAGCCACGCCGGCCGGGACCATCCCATCTCTTTCTCGTTGGCCTTGCTCACAGCTCCGGGGACCACTGCTGCGTGGGGCCCCGAGCAGAGCTGCTTGGCTGGTCAGAACGTCCAGGTGGAGGAATAAGAGGAGCTTGGCCGTCCCTCTGGATTGGCAGCTCTGGCTCCATTTTATTTTATTTATTTATTTAAAACTATGTTTTTATTGATTTCAGAGAGGAAGGGAGAGGGAGAGAGAGAGAGGAATGCCAATGAAGAGAGAATCATGGGTTGGCTGCCTCCTGCACGCCCCCTACCGGGGATCGAACCCACAACCTGGGGATCGAGCCCACAACCAGGGCCTGTGCCCTGACCGGAAATCCAGCTGTGATCTCCTGGTTCACAGGTCGATGCTCAACCACTGAGCCACCCAGTGGGGCTCCGGCTCCGTGTAAAGGGGCCTCTGTCCACAGGTTCCCACGCACTCACTCCTTGGGGACGCCGCTGGAGCGCCGGGGCTCAGATTGGCTCCTGCGGTCTGTCCCTAACGCAGGTGGAAGTCACGGCTCACGCAGCAGGTCTGCCTGTCCGTGCCCGGAGGTCCTGAGACTGAGGCTGCCACGCCTGTGCCCACCGCCTCCCTCCCTGCCTGTGGGCCTGCTCCCTCCCCGTCTGTCTCCCGCCCCGTGTCCCGCCCTCCCCCCGGTCCCTGGCCGGAGTCTGACCACGGCCTGTGGGCCATGTGCCGGTGCTGGCTTTGTCCTGTGGTCGCGAGCGAGGCCGCCCTGTGTGGGGAGTATTTCTGGCCAGTCCAGGAGCAGCGGCCCTGGAACCTTCCGGAACAGCCCGGCTTTCTCGCGATGACAGGAAGGCTTTGGAACGGCTGCCAGAGGCCCCTCCGAGCTGCCTGTGGAGGGGCTGGGGAGCCCGCCGAGGGCCCCGCCCACGCCCTGTCCTCTCCCCGCAGCTGGCCGCCAACGCCCTGCTCTTCCTGGGCGTGAACGTGTACGGGGCGTGCGCGAGGGTGCTGGCCGAGCGGGCCCAGCGCAGGGCCTTCCTGCAGGCGCACTCCTGCATCGAGGACCGGCTGCGGCTGGAGGACGAGAACGAGAAGCAGGTGGGTGGCCCCCGGCCGTGCTGTCTCCAGGAGTCCAGCCCCCCAGCCGTCCAGCCGTCCGGCGCAGCTCGCGCCCCTCAGGCCCTCCCCCGCACCCCCGCGGGGCCATTGGGCGTGGGACGGGGAGCGAGGGCCGGTCACTTCCCTCGGGGCCCGGCCGCCTGTCCCACTTGCTGGGCCGTCTCCGCTGATGGAAGTGCAGCCTGCAGGTCGGTCCCAGGACGGCTGTCTCCTGGGGGCCTTGTCCCGTGTCCCGGCCCGGGGGTCCCCGCCGCCCCGCGGGACGCACTGCTCTCAGTGCGGGAGCCCTGACGGGGCTCCTGGGCTTCAGCAGCTCCGGTCAGGCCTGGGTCGGCCCGGCACACCCGGGGCAGCCGCCCGGAGCAGCCTGAAGGCGGCCGAGCAGCCCTGTCCAGCCCGCCCCCTGTCCGTGTGGAAACCGAGGCCCGAGCTGCTGGTGTGGGGGCCCGGCCACAGGGGTGTCACAGTCTCTGCTTTCACGTTTAAACTCGTTAACAGAGCAGTGCAGCTCAGTGCCCCTGCTAGAGCCTCCTGCAGCCCCACCCCGGAGGTGCGCCCAGTTCTGGCGGGGGCGGGGGCGGGGGCGGGCGGCTCGGGGATGATCTGGGTGGGCGGGGGTGGGGGCGTGCGGCTCTGGGAAGAGCCGCGGGGCGGGCGGGGTGGGTTCTGTAAGGAGTCCAGGCCTCTGCCTGGGGCTGAGTGTGAAGGAAGGTGATTCTGTCTGGCGACCTGGGAACCGGGGGTGGAGGACGTACTGGCTTGGGGAGGAGAATGAAGTGAGTGATGAGTGGCCAGTGGCAGAGGGGGACGGGGGCCCCACAGTCTCAGGTCTCAGCACCCTAAAAAGGCACCCCCTGGGGTTCTGGTTGGAGGACACCCGGGCCACACCCGCAGGCTGTGCCCTGACTGGGGCTGTGGAGGGCCAGGGGGCTGCAGGGCTGATCCCTGTGCTGTGGGGGCGAGGCGGGGCTGTAGGCTGGTTCCATGCTGTGGGGAGGAGGGCAGAGGCCTCGGGGAGGCGCAGGGAGGGCCCTGCAGCACCATCTCTCCCGTCCAGGAGCGGCTGCTCATGAGCCTTCTGCCCCGGAACGTTGCCATGGAGATGAAGGAGGACTTCCTGAAGCCCCCTGAGAGGATTTTCCACAAGATTTACATCCAGCGGCATGACAACGTGAGGTAGTGCGCTGGGCTGGGGCCGAGAGCCTGGGAGCTGAGGTGGGGTGACGGAGGAGGGGATGGAGGAGGAGGAGGGGATGGAGGAGGTGATGGAGGAGGAGCTGATGGAGGAGATGGAGGTGATGGAGGAGGAGGTGATGGAGGCGGAGGAGCTGATGGAGGAGGAGGTGGAGGTGATGGTGGAGTTGATAATGGAGGAGGTGGAGGTGATGATGGCGGAGGTAGAGAAAGAGATGGAGGAGGAGGAGGTGGTGATGGAGATGGAGGAGGTGATGATGGAGGAGGTGATGGAGGAGGTGGAGGTGATGATGGAGGAGGTAGAGGAGGAGGTGATGGAGGAGGAGGAGGTGGAGGTGACGGAGGTGATAGAGGAGATGGAGGTGATGGAGGAGGAGGAGGAGGTAATTGAAGAGGTGGAGAAGGAGGTGGAAGAGGAGGAGGAAGTGATGGAGAAGGAGGAGGTGGAGGTGATGAAGGAGATGGAGGTGATGGAGGAGGTGGAGGTGATGGAGGTGGTGGAGGTGATGAAGGAGGAGGAGGTGGAGGTGGTTGTGGAGGAGGAGGAGGAGGAGGAGGAGATGGAGGTGATGGAGGAGGTGGAGGTGATGGAGGAGGTGGAGGTGATGGAGGTGGTGGAGGTGATGGAGGAGGAGGAGGAGGAAGAGGAGATGGAGGTGGTGGAGGAGGTGGAGGTGATGGAGGTGGTGGAGGTGATGAAGGAGGAGGAGGTGGAGGTGGTTGTGGAGGAGGAGGAGGAGGAGGAGGAGATGGAGGTGGTGGAGGAGGTGATGAAGGAGGAAGAGGGAATGGAGGAGGTGATGGAGGAGGATAGTTGTCCCCCTAGAGAGAGTACCCTGAAGACCAGGAGGGAGAGGCCACGGTGTGGGCCAGGGTTCGAGCCCAGGCAGGAGGAACCTCACCTCTGGGCACTGGGTTCATCCTCATTCTAAGACCTGCCAGCATCCTCACACCCCATGGACTTTTTGAGGAGACTGAGGTCCAGAATGTGAGGCGCGTGCGCGGCTGGACAGGGTCAGCGGGGCCTGAGTGGCCGCAGGGTCTCCTGCTCTGTGACACCGGAGTCGTGGTCCTTCCGACCGCGGCCTTCCCTCCTGAAGGCGGAGGGGAAAGCCTGGCTTCCGGTCGGTTGAGGAAGAGCAGGAGGATGTGCTCTGAGGTGACTGAGGGGCAGGGGCACCGGCAGCCGGTCCGGTGAACGGTGACGGCGGTGGCGAGCGGTGACCGCGGCCATGTCTTGCAGCATCCTCTTCGCGGACATCGTGGGCTTCACGGGGCTGGCGTCGCAGTGCACAGCCCAGGAGCTGGTCAAGCTGCTCAACGAGCTCTTTGGCAAGTTCGACGAGCTGGCCACGGTAAGCGCTGCCACGGAAGCTCAGGAACCAGGTCTGGGTCCGCACGGGGCTGTGGCTGGAACAAATGGGCCGAGGTTGGCTCACCCACGCGGCTCCTGGGGCACCTGTGGGTTAGCAGGTGAGGAAGGCGGGCACCTGCCCAGCCCCCTGCCTGTGCGCCATGGGGACCCTAAGCCCCGGGCATCGGGGGCAGTGTCACCGGTCGGCAAAGCCCTCCCTGCGCCAGGGGCCTTGGCCTGATCGTGGCGGAGCGTGTCTGTCCCCTCCACGGTGCCGTCGGTGCCTGGGGCTGTGGCTGCCGTTCCCGGAGCCAGGACGTTGCCTCTGGTCCTCATTCTGCGAGTTCCTGTGGGGACCGGGTTGGCTGCGCCCAGCGCTGGCCGCCTCTGGGACGCTCACCCGGGGCGGATGTTAGAACGGCCTTGCCTCCGGACCGCTGGGCGCGGGCGGGGGGCGCTTTGGTGTCTGTGGGCTTTGATGTGCCAAGACTTTATTTAGAATTTTCCATCTCTGTCCGGAGGGTGTGACTCAGGCTCCCTCGCCCTGCCTGCGAGGTCAGGGTCATGCGTGCTTGTCCCACAGGGCCAGGGCGTGTCCTCCGCCGGCCGGGAGTCTGTGAGGCTGGTGGTGTTCCTTCCTGGGCTCGTGGCCGCGTCTGGGCGGCGCCCTCGGGCGCGGGGCTTCCCTTGGGGAGCGTTTAGCTGCAAACCCAGCTTCTCCGATGCCGCCAGCTCTCGCACATCTCCCAGTCTGGTCAGACCTCTGCGCGCACTCACTCGCACGCTGCGGCTCCCGGCTCCCCGTGTCTCCCCGTCTTTGAGTCTCTGGGTGCCTTTCTGTACAGTCCAGACTCCACCCGTCCAGCCTGGGTCCACGGGGTTTCGGCTGGGGCTGGGGTTCAGTGCGGTCGGGGGCTTCCTTTCCCCTCCCGCCCGCCCAGCACTCGGCCGCCCTTCCTCTCTGCGCGAGCTTTGCGGCTCCCGATCCCATCCGTGTGCCTCTCTCCTTTCTGGTTGTAGATTTCCTGCTCAGCCAGCTTTCCTGTGGTTTTGGATGATGTCCGTTCTGTCTTTTAGTTGTTATGTTGAAATTGTTGTGAGGCGGCAGTTTAGGCGCTTATCTAGGACGCCATCTTGGTTCTCCCCTAAAAATATATCTTTATTGATTTCAGAGAGGAAGGGAGAGGGAGAGAGAAATTTCAGTGATGAGAATCGTTGACCGGCTGCCTCCTGCATGCCCCACACTGGGGATTGAGCCTGAACCTGACAGGAATCGAACCTGGTTCATGGTTAACTTTCAACCACTGGGCTTCCCTGGCCGGGCCGTCTGCCCTGGGACTGGGCCTGCGTGGGGCCAGGCGGGGGGGGAGGGGGGGGTCTTGCTCTGCGTCTCAGGACGGGGACACAGGTGGCTGTGATTTTGCTGCTGTTCAAAGCCCCCCCCGCCCCGGACCCCCAAAACTCGGGGGCCTCATCCGCCTGGGCTGCCCCCATGGCCAGCTGCAGTCCGCCTGCTAGGAGATCTTATTCGTCGTCGGCTCGTCCTCGGGAGCACAGAGCAGTTAGGTGGGAGCTGTGGGTGTTCGGAGTTGGGTCGGGCGCTCTGGGCTCGAGGAGACAGGCGGGGGGGGGGGGGGGGGAGGTGTGGGCACTCCAGGGCGACCTGATCACAGAGGCCCGGCTGCTGGAGGGGAGCCCCCAGCTTTGGTCTGGGTCTCCACGCCTGGGGGGAGGAGGAGCTCCCGTGGAGAGGGCCCCGGCCTGACACCCTGACCCTTTGCCCGCAGGAGAACCACTGCCGGCGCATCAAGATCCTGGGCGACTGCTACTACTGCGTGTCCGGCCTCACCCAGCCCAAGGCCGACCACGCCCACTGCTGCGTGGAGATGGGGCTGGACATGATCGACACCATCACGTGAGTGCCGGGCCCCGCGGCCCTCGCGTCCATCAGTCTGTCCGGGCGGCGCCGTGCGGGCCTGAGAGAACCGGCTGCGGCGAGGGGCAGCGTGGAGAGCTCCGCCTGCTGTGGAGCTGCGTGAGCCCTCCTGTGGACTCTGTGGGGCCGGTTCTGTCCGCCCGGGTGACCGGGTCCCCCAGGCACGCCCGTGGGGGGGAGGAGTCGCCTCCCTCGCAGTGGGATTCGGGGTCAGGAGCGGACGGGGGGGAGCTGGCGCCAACCCAGCTGAGTTCCCCGGGCTCGGAGCGGCCTGTGCCTGCCTTCCTGGGCAGGGCCAAGGCCAGGGGGCAGGGGCACCCTGTGGGGGGCGTTCCTGGGGCGGCGGGGCCTGGCCTGCCGCCTCCTGGCCAGCCTTGCCTGGTCCTGGCCGCATTGAGAGGGACCAGGGCAGCATCATTCCCTCCTGGGCTGCCGGGTGGGCAGGGGGTGCCCTGGGACAGGCCGCTGGCCGGGAGCTGGGGGACCACAGCGTGGGGCCGGTGAGAGGTCAGGTGGCCCCGCGCTGGGCCGCATCAGGGACACAAAGGCTGGACCCCGTGCAGCGGCCTCGAGGGAGCAGCCGGCCCCGCAGCACGAGGCCCGTGTCTGTGCGCAGGTCCGTGGCCGAGGCCACCGAGGTGAACCTCAACATGCGCGTGGGGCTGCACACCGGCCGCGTCCTCTGCGGCGTCCTGGGCCTGCGCAAGTGGCAGTACGACGTGTGGTCCAACGACGTGACGCTGGCCAACGTCATGGAGACCGCGGGCCTCCCCGGGTACGTGCCTCCCCGGGTACGTGCCTCCCCCGGTACGTGCCTCCCCCGGTACGTGCCTCCCCCGGTACGTGCCTCCCCCGGTACGTGCCTCCCCCGGTACGTGCCTCCCCCGGTACGTGCCTCCCCCGGTACGTGCGGCCCGAAGGAGACCTACAGCCACCGTCCCATGTGGGTGGGGGTCTCAGGAAGTGGGCGGGACTCTGAGCGGAGCCCCAATGAGGAGGTTCCGGGCGGCGAGGGCGGGGTCTCAGGAAGTGGGCGGGACTCTGAGCGGAGCCCCAATGAGGAGGTTCCGGGCGGCGAGGGCGGGGTCTCAGGAAGTGGGCGGGGACTCTGAGCGGAGCCCCAATGAGGAGGCTCCGGGCTGCGCTGTCCCAGGTACTGATTCTGGTGCCGGTTGCTTCCGTCCTTCCCTGAGGAGGCGCTGGGCTCGGGGCGGCTTTGGATCCCCAGGACACGCCTCCGGGCCCCTCAGGGCACACGCGCTGACGACAGGTGCCTGCTCCGCCTCAGTCTTCAGACTCCAAAGCGAGGCTGACACCCACAACCCCCTGAGCACGGGGTGGCCCTGTCCGCAGCGGGGGCTGCAGGGAGGACGCTCCCCCATTGGAGGGACCGGCCGTGTGCCCGGGGGTGGGGATGCCCGCGCCACACGGGCTCCGCTCGGACCCGGTGAGCTGGGCCCGGAGCGGCGCTGGCCTCTGAGCGGCGCCTCCCGCAGGAAGGTGCACATCACCAAGGCCACGCTGGAGTGTCTGAACGGCGACTACGAGGTGGAGCCGGGCCACGGGCAGGAGAGGAACGGCTTCCTGCGTGCTCACAACATCGAGACCTTCTTCATCGTGCCCTCCCACCGGCGCAAGGTGGGCCGCCTCCTCCCGGCACCCTGGGCGTCCCCCACATCCGGTCCTGGGCTGGCCTTGGCGTGTGCGTGTGCGTGTGCGTGTGCGTGTGCGTGTGCGTGTGCGTGTGTGTGTGGTGGTGGTGGTGGTGGTAGGGTCAAGCACTCTGATAATCTGACCCCTGGGTCCTGGGTGCCCCTCCCGGGGCCTTCACTGCCTCTTGTACAAACCGGGTTAGAGACACCCTCAGGGTCAGGGAGGGGGCCCCGCGGACGGAGGGTGAGTGCACACAGCAGGACGGTGGCCAGCGTATGTGGGCACTGGAGGTGATGTGACAGGATGCAGGGCGACACGTCAGGCCAGGGCTCAGGGGAGGGGTATGGGGCTCAGGTGAGGGGAATGGGGCTCATGGATGCTGCCCCCCCTCGGCGACTGGCACCTGTGGCCAGAGGCAGTGGGTGCCATCGGGAGTGTGCTTGGAGCCCCCCTGCCCGCAGGTCCCTGTGTGTCCCCGAGGCCCCGGGCGGAGGCTGGAGCGGACGCTCGTTCTGCAGCAGCCACGCAGGGCCGGGCGGCTGCTCACGCTCCCCGCGCTGTCCGTCCGCAGATCTTCCCGGGGCTGATCCTCTCGGACATCAAGCCGGCCAAGAGGATGAAGTTCAAGACGGTGTGCTACCTGCTGGTGCAGCTCATGCAGTGCCGCAAGATGTTCAAGGCCGAGATCCCCTTCTCCAACGTCATGACCTGCGAGGACGACGACAAGGTAGCCTGCGGGCGGTCCGGCTCGTCCCGGCCGCCTGTTCCGTCTCTGTCCCGGCTTGGTCTCTGTCCCTGCTTGGTCCCGGTCGCCCGCTCGGTCCCAATCGCCTGCTCGGTCCCGGTCGCCGGCTCGGTCCCGGTCGCCTGCTCGGTCCCGGTCGCCCGCTCGGTCCCAATCGCCTGCTCGGTCCCGGTCGCCCGCTCGGTCCCAATCGCCTGCTCGGTCCCGGTCGCCGGCTCGGTCTCTGTCGCCTGCTCGGTCCCGGTCGCCTGCTCGGTCCCAGTTGCCTGCTCGGTCCCGGTCGCCGGCTCGGTCCCGGTCGCCCGCTCGGTCCCAATCGCCTGCTTGGTCCCGGTCGCCGGCTCGGTCTCTGTCCCAGCTCAGTCCCGGTCGCCGGCTCGGTCTCTGTCCCGGCTCGGTCTCTGTCACCTGCTCGGTCCCGGTCGCCCACTCGGTCCCGGTCGCCCTCTCGGTCCCAATCGCCTGCTCGGTCCCGGTCGCCGGCTCGGTCCCGGTCTCTAGCTCGGTCCCGGTCGTCTGCTCGGTCTCTGTCCTGGCTTGGTCTCCATCGCCTGCTCGGTCTCTGTCACCTTCTCGGTCTCCATCGCCTGCTTTGTCTCTGTCACCTGCTCGGTCTCTGTCCTGCTCGGTCCCGGTCGCCCGCTCGGTCCCGGTCGCCGGCTCGGTCTCTGTCCTGGCTCAGTCCCGGTCGCCGGCTCGGTCTCTGTCCTGGCTCAGTCCCGGTCGCCGGCTCGGTCTCTGTCCCTGCTCGGTCTCTGTCACCTGCTCGGTCCCGGTCGCCCGCTCAGTCCCGGTTGCCTGCTCGGTCCCGGTCGCTGGCTCGGTCTCTGCCCTGGCTTGGTCTCCATCGCCTGCTCAGTCTCTGTCACCTGCTCGGTCTCTGTCCCGGTTCAGTCTCTGTCCCTGCTCAGTCTCCGTCACCTGCTCGGTCCCGGTCGCCGGCTTGCCCGGCTGCTTTCCTGCAGAACTGTTTGCTTAGCCTGCACTGCTTTTTGCAACCTGGCATTCTGCCCATTTGTCGGTAAATTCACCAGTTAGGTCCCCCGCCGTCGGAATCTGCCTCAGACATGCGCCTGTCGGGCGTCTTGCTCGGCCCAGAGTGTCAGGCCTCCTGCCCTCGAGCCTGTCCCGGTCACCCCTCCTTTGTGTGTGGGTCCGGCTCTTCTGGTGTCTGCTGGGGTTGGGGTCCTGGGGGAGAGCCTGGGGCTAAGTTGGGGTGCCTGAGGAGTCCTGTGACCACACGTGCCTCATGTCTGTGACTGGCTGAGACCCCAGCCCCTCCAGGGACCCCATCCTCGGGCCGGGGGGCTGTGTCCTGGCAGCGGGGGAGCAGCACTGAGAGCAGCCTCGTGTGTCCCCACATCACCCATCCTCGCCCCGCAGCCCGTGTGGGCCCCGACACTCCCGCCCCGGGAGCTCGCTGGCTTCCTCGCCGGGGTCCCTTGTGTGCCACCAGGGTCCGCCTGCTGCTTGAGTCTGGTCCGGCCTGCATGCCTGCCTCTGCCTCTCGGTCCTGTGCCTTTAAGAGGCATCGATCTCAGAGAGGGAAGCCGGGCTCTCCCTGGTGGCTGTGGCCTCGCTCGCTGTGGTTGGCCGGGAGCCCGTGTCCGTGGGAACCGGATCTGGAGGCTCCCTGAGTGCTTGCGGGCGGGGGTCAGGAGGCCAGCCTTCCGCAGGCCGCTGCTCGGCTTGTGGTCGGAATCCGTGGAGAGTCCTCCGCTCTCGGCGCTGTGGTGTCTCCGTCGGCCTGCCGGCGGCCGGACCGTGCTGCCTCGGAGTGTGCAGCCTGCCTCCCGTGGTTGGAAGTGGCTGAGGCGTGCTTCCAGTTAGAGGTGCTGAGTTGTCTGCTCACGTTGTGTTCAGGCCGTTTTCCATCTGTTCTGAGGAGAGAGACGGCCGGCGGGCCTTTTCCGTGCTGTGCGTCTGGTTGATGTGGACGTTACGGAGTGAACCAGGAAGGCTCCCTCCGTCCTGTTTCCTGGGAGAGCTTGTGCCGACGTCTGGGGGGGTTCTCCAGCAAAGCCCTCGGGCCTGGCGTTGTTTTTGGGGGATTTGAAATGATGACCTCCCTGTCTGTCACCAGGGGGACGGGGTGCGCCCTGTGGGGTGACGGAGGCCTGTGTCTCGAGGGGGAGGCAGGCGGAGGGTGTGGGGTTGATGAGTGCACCCTGCTCAGGGTCCTGGGTCTGGGGGGACAGTTCCCTCCTGGATGTTAGCGTCTCTGTCTGTCGCTCTTGCTGGAGGTTTGTCGATTTTATTGATGTTTTCGAAGAACCAGCCTGTCGCTGTCCTGTACTGGGCATTGTCCTGAGGCGCTCAGGGGTCCTGGCACCCCCTCCAGGCCGCCCCATTGCTGCTGTAACCCACTCACCCGTCACAACGGCAGGACCCGGGGTGTCCCGCCGGCGGGTGGAGTCGCGGAGGGCAGGTCCCACTCGCCAGGCGCCGTGCTCGGGGGCGGCGGGGCTGTGCGTGGCGATCGGCGACGGCCTCTCTCCCCGCACCCGCAGCGCAGGGCCCTGCGAACGGCCTCGGAGAAGGTCCGGAACCGCCTGTCCTTCTCCGCCAACGCAGTCCACGCCACGCCCGGCAGCCGCGTCAACAGGTACATCGGCCGCCTGCTGGAGGCGCGGCAGACGGAGCTGGAGGTGGCGGACCTGCACCTGCTCACCCTCCAGTACAAGCAGGCCGAGCGCGAGCGGAAGGTGGGTGCTGCCCCTGCACACCCTCTCCCGGGCCCGTGGGCGGGGGGCGCTGTTCCTGTCCCTTTTCTTTCAAGTCCTGACCATTGATTTAAAAAATACATATTTTTGTTGGTTTCTGAGAAAGGAAGGGAGAGAGAGAAACATCAAAGATGAGAGTCATTGATTGATTGCCTTCTGCACGCCCCCTTTGGTGATGGAGCCCACAACCCAGGCCTGTGCCCTGACCGGGAATCGAACCCTGACCTCCTGGTTCATAGATCAATGCTCAACCACTGAGCCACACCAGCCTGGCACCATGGGTTTTTTTTTAGAGAGTGGAAGCTAGGGTGGGAGGGAGGGGAGGAAGGGAGAGAGGGAGAGAGAGAGAGACATTAGTCGGTTGCCTCCTACATGTTCCCGGAACGGGGCTAGGGATTGAACCTGCAACCCAGGCATGTGCCCTTGATGGGAATGGAACCCAAGACCCTTTGGTGCTCCGGCCGGTGCTCTGACCACTGACCCACACTGGCCGGGGCAGTGCTGCTGTGGGCGCTGCCGCGGCCGGGCTCCCGGCTCCTGCGTGTGGGCGCGGCCTGATGGGGCTCTGTCCGCAGTACCACCGGCTCCCAGACGAGTCCTTCACCAGCGCCGTGGTGCTCGCCCTTGTGCTGGCCGCCCTGTTCGGCCTGGTCTACCTTCTCATCATCCCCCAGTGAGTGCGGCTCCGTGGGGAGAGGGGGAGGGCGGGGTGCCTTCCTCTTTACGTCCTTCCTGCCCGTGTCGGGGACGGCACAGCCACACAGGTTCCCTCGACCACGCCCGGGTTTGCCTCACGCTCAGGGTGACGCCCACGGGGGGGGGGGCCTCACGCTCAGGGTGACGGCCACGGGGGGGGGGGGGCCTCACGCTCAGGGTGACAGCCACGGGGGGTCTCACGCTCAGGGTGACGCCCACGGGGGGGGGGCCTCACTCTCAGGGTGACGGCCAAGGGGGGTCTCACGCTCAGGGTGACTCCACGGGGGGGGGGGGGGCTCACGCTCAGGGTGACGCCCACGGGGGGGGGGGCCTCATGCTCAGGGTGACTCCACGGGGGGCCTCACGCTCAGGGTGACGCCCACGGCGGGGGGGTCTCACGCTCAGGGTGACTCCACGGGGGGGGGGGGCCTCACGCTCAGGGTGACTCCACGGGGGGGGGCCTCACGCTCAGGGTGACGTCCACGGGGGGGGGGGGCCTCACGCTCAGGGTGACTCCACGGGGGGGGGCCTCACGCTCAGGGTGACTCCACGGGGAGGGGGGGCCTCACGCTCAGGGTGACGGCCACGGGGGGGTCTCACGCTCAGGGTGACTCCACGGGGGGGGGGGGCCTCACGCTCAGGGTGACTCCACGGGGGGGGGGGCCTCACGCTCAGGGTGACTCCACGGGGGGGGGCCTCACGCTCAGGGTGACATCCACTGCGGTGGTAACGCTCAGGGTGACGCCCACGGCGGTGCTAATGCTCAGGGTGACGTTCCTCTTTACCTGAGACCCAGAGTTCTCAGAGTCCCCGCCCCCACCACTGCCTCGGCTCTGGAGGAGACACCAGAACGCGGATGGCAGGGGCCCCAGCAGAGGGTGTTATAACACGTCTCCCGGCCTCAGAGCAAGGGAGACAGGAAGCCCTTCCTTCTCAGCAGCGGCTCCCGTTAAACGTTCGGAGGGCTCCCGCCACGGCGCTCCGGGACGGCCCAGACGGAGCCCCCTCCCCCGTCCTCTGCAGACCCTCAGGATGGAGACTCTGGGGGGCGGTTGGGGGTCCTCGGGACCCTCCCTGGGTGGGAGCTAGAGACCCTGCTGCTCTGGGGGCCGGGGGGCAGGCGGGGCTGGAGGGCGGACGCCCAGGCAGTCCGTGACCACCGCCCGTCCTAGGAGCGTGGCCGTCCTGCTCCTGCTGGTGTTCTGCATCTGCTTCCTGGTGGCCTGTGTCTTGTACCTGCACATCACCCGGGTCCAGGTGCGTGTCCTCCTGTGCCCACCGGGCCCATGTGTGTGCGTGTATGTGTCCTCCCCTGTGCCCACCGGGCCCATGTATATGCATGTATGTGCCCTCCCCTGTGCCCACCGGGCCCATGTGTGTGTGTATGTGTCCTCCCCTGTGCCCACCGGGCCTATGTGTGTGTGTATGTGTCCTCCCCTGTGCCCACTGGGCCCATGTATATGCATGTATGTGCCCTCCCCTGTGCCCACCGGGCCCATGTGTGTGTGTATGTGTCCTCCCCTGTGCCCACCGGGCCTATGTGTGTGTGTATGTGTCCTCCCCTGTGCCCACCGGGCCCATGTATATGCATGTATGTGCCCTCCCCTGTGCCCACCGGGCCTATGTGTGCATGTATGTGTCCTCCCCTGTGCCCACCGGGCCTATGTGTGCATGTATGTGCCCTCCCCTGTGCCCACCGGGCCTATGTGTGTGTGTATGTGTCCTCCCCTGTGCCCACCGGGCCTATGTGTGCGTGTATGTGTCCTGTCCCTGTGCCCACCGGGCCTATGTGTGTGTGTATGTGTCCTCCCCTGTGCCCACCGGGCCTATGTGTGCATGTATGTGCCCTCCCCTGTGCCCACCGGGCCTATGTGTGCATGTATGTGCCCTCCCCTGTGCCCACCGGGCCTATGTGTGCGTGTATGTGTCCTGTCCCTGTGCCCACCGGGCCTATGTGTGTGTGTATGTGTCCTCCCCTGTGCCCACCGGGCCTATGTGTGCATGTATGTGTCCTCCCCTGTGCCCACCGGGCCCATGTGTGTGTGTATGTGTCCTCCCCTGTGCCCACCGGGCCTATGTGTGTGTGTATGTGTCCTCCCCTGTGCCCACCGGGCCCATGTATATGCATGTATGTGCCCTCCCCTGTGCCCACCGGGCCTATGTGTGCATGTATGTGTCCTCCCCTGTGCCCACCGGGCCTATGTGTGCATGTATGTGCCCTCCCCTGTGCCCACCGGGCCTATGTGTGTGTGTATGTGTCCTGTCCCTGTGCCCCACCGGGCCCATGTGTGTGCATGTATGTGCCCTCCCTTGTGCCCACCGGGCCTATGTGTGTGTATATGTGTCCTGTCCCTGTGCCCCACCTGGCCCATGTATGTGTGTGTATGTGTCCTGTCCCTGGGCCCCACTGGGCCCGTATGTGTATGTGTGTGTGTGTGTCCTCCCCTGTGCCCCACCTGGTCCACGTATGTGCGTGCGTGTGTCCTGTCCCTGTGCCCCACCTGGTCCATGTATGTGCGTGCATGTGTCCTGTCCCTGTGCATGCATACCTGGACAGGCAAGAACTCTGACTTTTATCCATAAAGTTGTTGAGTATTGAAAGTTGAATGAAAATAGGTTTAAGATAAAACGTTTAACCTAACAAAAGTTATACCAACCCTGTCTGAAGAAGATGGTAGAACTTAGGCACGAAGACCCGTAAATGGGAATTCTCAGTGTTGTGAGCTGGGGGCTCAGCGTTCGGAACGTGAGGTCACCGGGCAGCGAGGGCGCTGCTCAGGTTTTCCGGCAAATTTCCCCCGGAGGTTAACTAAGGGACCACCGAGTGGCGTGTGCGTGTGCGTGCGTGTGTGTGCGTGTGTGCATGTGTGTGATGAGGAGTGGGTGGGATCACCGTGGAGGTCACTGTCCCGGCCGCGCGGGGAGGGCCCTGTGGGCAGCCCCCCGGGAAGGAGACTCTCACCGAGGCCCCGCCCTCTGCAGTGCCTCCCCGGCTGCCTGACCCTCCGGATCCGCACCGCCCTGTGCGCCTTCGTGGTGATCCTGGTCTACGCCGTAGCCCAAGGCTGCGTGGTGAGCCGGGCGGGCGGGCAGGGAGAGGCCTGGGAGAGCCCAGGGCCGGGCCGGGCCGGGCAGGAGGGCGTGAGGGGTCACACAGGCTGGGGTGCCCAGGCATCAGGGGGGAGACCATCTAGCAGAATAAATGCAGCCTCCCCACCGCCCCCCCCCCCCCCCCCTCCGGTAAAGCGAGACCTGCCCTTCACAGGGCCAGAGGGACAGGTGGAGGGGGCGGGGACAGGCAGAGGGGGGGGGGGGGGCGGGGACAGGCAGGGGTGGGGGAGGAAAAGGTGGAGGGGGGGCGGGGGACAGGGGGGCGGGGACAGGCAGAGGGGGGGGAGGAAAAGGTGGGGGGGCGGGGACAGGGGCGGGGACAGGGGGCGGGGACTGGTGGAGGTGGAGACAGTGGAGGTAGGGGAGCAGGAGGAGGTGGGGGGGAGCCGGGGGCTCTGGGCAGGGAGTGGAGTGCGGGGGTCGGGGCAGAGCTGGGCGGAGGGCAGCTCCGGGAGGTGGTGAGCCCCCCTCTCTGTGCCCTCGCCCTCCAGGTGGGCTGCCTGCCCTGGGCCTGGCCCTCCGGCCCCAACGCGTCGCTGGTGGTGCTGCCGCCCGGAGGCCCGGGCGCCGTGCTGCCCGCCCCGCCCTGCGAGGCGGCGCCCCAGGCCCTGCTGTGCGGCCTGGTGGGCACCCTCCCGCTCGCCCTCTTCCTGCGGGTGCCCTCCCTGCCCAAGCTGGTCCTGCTGTGCGTGCTCAGCGCCTCCTACATCCTGGTCCTGGAGCTCAGCGGCTACACCCGCGCCGGGGGGTAGGTGGCCGCTCCTGGCTCCTGCCGGGCCCGGGCGGCGTGGCGTCTGCTCACGGCGGCGGCGCTGCCAGTCGGCCCCCCCCCCCCCCCCCCGCCCCCGCCCCGGGTTCGGGAAGCCTGGGTTCCAGGACAACGCGCTCCGCCCGCCCGGGTCACTCGGGGAGACGTGCTCAGGGGGGGGCAGGGGTGCCGCCGCGGGCGCTCAGTCTGGGGCGCTCTGCCCACACGGCTCGCGCTCGATGCCAGAGTCCGCGCACTGACGGGGTCTCCTCCTCCTCTCGCAGGAGCACGGCCTCGGGGCGCGGGTTCGAGCCCATCCTGGCCGTGCTGCTCTTCTCCTGCACGCTGGCCCTGCACGCCCGGCAGGTGGACGTCAGGCTGCGGCTGGACTACCTCTGGGCCTCGCAGGCGAGTGGCCCTTCTGCCCACGGAGGGGAGGGAGGCCTGGGGAGCGGCGTCAGGCCGGCGGGGCGGGCAGCCACAGGCCTGTGTGAGGCGGGCGTGGGGCCGGGTGGAGGGCGGGCTGGAGGGACGCTCCAGGACCCCTGTCTGAGGGTCAGAGGGCAGTGGTTGTGCGGAGTGAGCTCCCCGTCCCCGGAGGCGTTCCGGCCGCCGCGGGGCGTCTTCCTGTTCCTGGGGGGCTGCTGGTCCGCGTGTTCGTCTGGCTGTTCGCTGAGTCCGCTGCTCTCCACACACCGTGTGAGGCCAGACTGAGCAGCCCGTGGGGAGGCCGTGGACGCCAAGGGCCTCGGCCCCATCCTGCTCCTCCTTGCCTGGATGCAGGGCTCTGGGCAGGCGGGGGGTGGGGAGGGCGTGTGGCAGGGATGCCCGGGGGGCTGTCGGGATGGCAACGCCTGTTCCCACGGCAGACGGGGAGCCGGGGCCGATCCCAGGACCCGGGACAGGGCAGCCACCATCGGAATTCACAGCCTCGGCCACAGGACCGGCTGGCCCTCGGTGGCCATGTCAGGGGGACCCACCGGCTCCCCCCCCATTGGTCCTGCTCCCACTCCCACCGGCTGTGCCGACAGGAAGCGGTGGCCAGGGGACCTGTGGTGGGTCCTCGGTGGGAGCAGGCGCCAGCACGCCTGGCCGCACCGGTTTGAAAGCCCCGGGTGAGGGCGCGGCCTCCGGGGTGGGCGTGCTGCCTGCGTGGTCCACTGGGCCTGGCCGCTCTCCGGGGGACCCAGCTGCTGGCCCCCCGAGATGCATCACTCTGCCCCCACCCCTCTGGGTCCTGAGAGCTGCCGGCAGCGAGAAGAGCCGGTCGGGTGAGAGGAGCCGGCGGGGTGAGGCGGGGCGACCTGCCGGCCGGCGTGGGGGCCCGGGCGCTGGCTGGGGACCCCAGGGCGGTGCTTCTGTCGTCTGGGCTGCGAGGGCTTTTCCTGGGGCGGTGCCCCTTTAAATGTCCGTCGTGGCTCCCAGCAGCGACGCCACAGAGGCGGGCGCCCGGGGGTTCCGGCCCCAGGCCCCCCCAGGCCAGGGCCCCCCAGGGGTTCCGGCCCCAGGCCCCCGAGGCCAGGGCTCCCCGGGGGTTCCGGCCCCAGGCCCCCGAGGCCAGGGCCCCCCAGGGGTTCCGGCCGCAGGCCCCCCGAGGCCAGGGCCCCCCAGGGGTTCCGGCCGCAGGCCCCCCGAGGCCAGGGCCCCCCGGGGGTTCCGGCCGCAGGCCCCCCGAGGCCAGGGCTCCCCGGGGGTTCCGGCCGCAGGCCCCCCGAGGCCAGGGCCCCCCGGGGGTTCCGGCCGCAGGCCCCCCGAGGCCAGGGCCCCCCAGGGGTTCCGGCCGCAGGCCCCCCGAGGCCAGGGCCCCCCAGGGGTTCCGGCCGCAGGCCCCCGAGGCCAGGGCCCCCCAGGGGTTCCGGCCGCAGGCCCCCCGAGGCCAGGGCCCCCCAGGGGTTCCGGCCGCAGGCCCCCCGAGGCCAGGGCCCCCCAGGGGTTCCGGCCGCAGGCCCCCTGAGGCCAGGGCCCCCCGGGGGTTCCGGCCGCAGGCCCCCGAGGCCAGGGCTCCCCGGGGGTTCCGGCCGCAGGCCCCCGAGGCCAGGGCTCCCCGGGGGTTCCGGCCACAGGCCCCCGAGGCCAGGGCCCCCCAGGGGTTCCGGCCCCAGGCCCCCGAGGCCAGGGCTCCCGGGATGGCGCTGTGTTCGGAGGACGGCAGGAGAGCACCCCCTTTCTGTGACCCCGCGAGGAGGACACTCCGCCGGGCCAGGCAGGGAGCGGCTGACGCCCAGCGGTCCGGGCCGCGGAGCCCAGCTCCTCCGGGCGCGTGCGTGCACCTCCTCGCGGACTCGTGGAGAGCCGGAGCAGCCCGGATCCGATGGAAACAAAGCCTCTACGTTCTCTGCCCAAAGCCAGAGCGAGGCCCCTGAGGGAGCCGGGTGCTCCCGCCGCCTCCCGCGCGACCGCGGAAGGGCCCCCGCGCAGCGCCCTCCTCGCCGCCTCGCCGGGAGCCCGGGTTCGGGAGGTGTGGACGGTGTGGCCGGAACCCTGGCCGAGGAGCCGCGTGGGGCGACAGGGCGGCTCCCGCTCCTCGTACGGAGACGGACGCCACGCCTCAGGAGCCAGGCCCGCAGGCACGGTCCTTAGGAGGGAGGCGGTGTCGGACGACAGCGATCCGATCGCCCGGACCAGCCGCTCATCACGCGAGGCTGCGAGATTCGGAGACGTTCCTGCGCCTGCGGCGGCCGCCCCGCTTTCTTAGCGACTGTCGGGGTGCAGAGCTGTCTTTTGGAGCAACCGCTGTGCCATTGATTAATCAATGCACAAAGTGCCGAAACCGGTGTGGCTCCGGATAGAGCGTCGGCCTGCAGACTGAAGGGTCCCAAGTGTGATTCCGGTCAAGGGCATGGACCTTGGTTGGGGGCACATCCCCGGTGGGGGGTGTGCAGGAGGCAGCTGATGGATGTTTCTCTCTCATCAAGGTTTCTAGCTCTCTGTCCCTCTTCCTTCCTCTCTGTGGAAAATCAATAAAATATATTCCTATAATGTTTAAAAAAAACAAAGTGTTATTTAAAAAGCGTCCTTCCTCCCTCTCCAGCTCCTCCTCGGTCACCTGTGTGTCTCGCCCACGTGTGGACAGGGTGGTTGGTTATTCCCGTGTCAGGACGGTTCCCTGCCTGGTTCCTTCTCTCCACGTGGAGGCCCGCCCGGCGCAGGGCGCTGGCTGAGCCGGATCTCCGGCTCTGGCTCCTCATCGCGGCCGGTCGCCCGTGTGTCAGAGCAGGAGACGGTGTTCTCAGCTGCTGACAACTCCCGGCTCCTGGGACCCCACACGCTGTTTTCCCAGAAACCACCTCGCCGTGCCGGGCAGAGGCCCTGAGCCGGAGGCCTCCTTTGGGAATAGCCCGTCTTGGTTTCAGCTGCAGAGTCACTCCACGCACTGTGGCCACGTGCCACTGACGGCTCTGAAGCCGCCATGGAGGGGACCACCATGGAGGAACCACCATGGAGGAGACGCCACAGAGGAACCACCACGGAGGGACCGCCACGGAGGGACCGCCACGGAGGAGACACGGAGGAACCACCATGGAGGGACCACCACAGAGGAGATGCCATGGAGGAACCACCACGGAGGGACCGCCATGGAGGAGACGCCACGGAGGGGATGCCACGGAGGAGACACCACAGAGGAACCACCACGGAGGGACCACCACGGAGGGACCTCCACGGAGGAGACACGGAGGGGATGCCACGGAGGAGACGCCACGGAGGAACCACCATGGAGGGGATGCCACGGAGGAACCACCATGGAGGGACCACCACGGAGGGAGGGACTGCCACGGAGGGACTGCCACAGAGGGACCGCCACGGAGGAGATGCCATGGAGGAACCACCATGGAGGGACCACCACGGAGGGAGGGACTGCCACGGAGGGATCGCCACGGAGGAGACACAGAGGAACCACCATGGAGGGACCACCACGGAGGAGACGCCACGGAGGGGATGCCACGGAGGAGATGCCACGGAGGAGACGCCACGGAGGGACCGCCACGGAGGGACCACCATGGAGGGACTGCCATGGAGGGGACACCACGGAGGGACCACTATAGAGGGGCCGAGCCTGGCTCCCCAGGAGGCACGTGCACATCCCCCCGTTGATGTGCAGGCCTGGCCTTGGAAACTTGTGTTGTTCTAGGGCACATGTGTCAAACACAAGGCCCGCGGGCCAAATCCAGCCCGCCAGGCCTTGCAATGTGGCCCGCACCGCGCTGTCATCACTGCACTCCGCTGTCAGTTTATGACATTGTCAGTTTATGACTGTTCAGTAAACCATTCGGCCCGCGATTTAGGCTGGATTTTAGATTTTGGCCTCTTCTCTGATTGAGTTCGACACCCCTATGCTAGGGGGTGGGAGGGGGTGTGTGGAGCCATTGCCTGGCAGGTGCCTCCAGCCACGGCCCCGGAGCCCAGGCCCGGCCCCCAGGCGCCGGCTGTCGGCACGTGCCCCGAGGACCCGCACACGGATGTGCCCCGAGGACCCGGAGCTGCTCTCATGGGGGGCTCTGCCGGGCGGGAAGCCAGGCGCATGGCCGAGGGAGGCCGCGGAGTTCAGGCCGCCGGCTGGGGCTCGGCCCGCCCTGGCTGACCTCTCCAGGTCCCTCGGCGGTGCTGGCGCCGGTTTGCCCCGTCCGTGGCTCGGGGAGAGGTGGCGAGGTTCCCGAGAAACGGGTGTGGGGGCGCGGCACCGCGGCCTGGGGGTGTCTGTGCCCTGAGGGGCTTGTGCCCTGGACTGATTCTGTGGCTCTGGCTGCCTCTTCCCGGAGATGGTGAAGCCCCCCCTGTCTGTCCTGTGACGCTCGGCCGGTCAGGGCGGCTCCCCAGGAAGCCTGGGCCGCCCGGGGCCGGGGGACGGGAGGGGCGTGTTCGGGCCTCAGTGACGGGTGTGCGGGCGGCTCACAGGTCTCGTTACAGCGAGGCGAGTGGTGTCAGCGTGGCTGTGACTGGGGCCACCGTGGAGAGAAGGGCTCAGCCCAGGGCAGGTGGCCGGGCAGAGGAAGCCTCAAAAGAGGAGACTCCGGCGGGGCTGGGGCTCCTGTGGGGGACACACCCGGCCAGACGCCATTGGGGGGGCAGGCTGTGGGAAGAGGGGGAGCCGGGCGCCATGGGGGGGCAGGCCGGGAAGAGGGGGAGCCGGGTGCTGAGGCTGACGCCATGGTGGGGAGCGGGAGGCAGGCCCGCGGGAAGGGGGGAGCCGGGCGCCATGGGGGGGCAGGCCGGGAAGAGGGGGAGCCGGGTGCCATGGCGGGGAGCGGGAGGCAGGCCCGCGGGAAGGGGGGAGCGGGCGCGGGCGCTGAGGCCGGACACCCCGCAGGCGGAGGAGGAGCGGGACGACATGGAGCGGGTGAAGCTGGACAACAGGAGGATCCTCTTCAACCTGCTGCCGGCCCATGTGGCCCAGCACTTCCTGCTGTCCAACCCCCGCAACATGGTGAGCGCCCCCTGCCCTGCACGAGCCCCGAACCCCAAACCCCAAGCCCCCGGCCCTGACTGAGCCCTGCCCGAGTCCTGAACCCCAAACCCCAAACCCCGAGCCCCGAACCCCAAACCCCGAGCCCCAAGCCCTGACTGAGCCCTGCCCGAGCCCCGAGCCTGAGCTCTGAGCCCTGCCCGAGCCCCGAACCCAAACCCCGAGCCCCCAGCCAAGCCTGAGCCTGAGCCCTGACTGAACCCCGAGCCCTGAGCCTGAGCCTGAGGCCAAGGCTGGTGGGGGCCCAGTCCAGCGGGCTCCCACCCAATGGCCCCCACTTCCTGTCCTCTCAGAGCCTCACCACGTTCGGGGTCCCCTCTGCCCGCCCAAGGGCAGGGATGGTCTTGGCCACCAGGAGGCTCCTGGGGGGACAGGCGCCCGGAAGGGCCCCTTTGGTTCCGGGAGGAGCACGGGGCTGTGTGCCCGTGGGAGGGACGGGGCCTCCGAGCCGGTGACGGGGCCTCCGGGCCGGTGAGAGCCCCGGGGCCGTCACGGCTTCCTGTGGCCACGGGAGCCCATGGGGCCGAGCCGATTGGAGGCCGCTCTGGAGCCGGCTGTCAGCCCAGCCCGGGCCCAGGCCCCGCTCCGCCCTGCGGGCCCCCCCGCCCCGCTGACCCGTGCTGTCCCCAGGACCTGTACTACCAGTCGTACGCCCAGGTGGGCGTCATGTTCGCCTCCATCCCCAACTTCAACGACTTCTACATCGAGCTGGACGGCAACAACATGGGCGTGGAGTGCCTGCGGCTGCTCAACGAGATCATCGCCGACTTCGACAAGGTGAGCACCGGCGGGCCGGGCCGGGCCAGCGAGGGCGGCGAGGGCGTGAACGCTGTTCCCGGGGGAGGTGTCCCCGAAGGGCCGGGGGCAGGCGCAGGGTCTGCTCTGTGGGAGGGAGGCGGTGCCTGGTCTGTCTGTCTGTCTGTGCGTGCCTGGTAAGCGCCTGGCTCAAGGTGGGCCTCATCTGCCAGCTGCCTCCGGCCTGCAGTCCTGGCCCCTCGCCTCACCCCAGTGGCCCTGCCCCCCCGGAGGCTGAGCTGAGGCATATTCCGGCCCGCACCTCCCTCCAGGGCGGCCGTGGCCCGCGGGGGCGGCTGTGGCCTCGGGGGCGGCTGTGGCCCGCAGGGGCGGCTGTGGCCGTGGGGGCGGCTGTGGCCTCGGGGGCGGCTGTGGCCCGCAGGGGCGGCTGTGGCCGTGGGGGCGGGCCTCGTCCAGCCCGGCAGGCCCGGTGCCCGGTGCCCCATACCCGCTCCCTCAGCGGTGGCCTGGTGGCGGTGGGTGCACTGACGTGTCCACGCGTGAGGTGACGGTAACGTGTGTTCCTACAAAGCTCCTGGACAAGGATGTGCACCAGGACCTGGAGAAGATCAAGACCATCGGCAGCACCTACATGGCCGCCGGGGGGCTGGCGCCCACGGCCGGGGCCAAGGTGGGTGCGTCCGGGAGCCCCCCCCTCCCCCGCTGCCCTGGGCCCCTCGGCTCCCCACACCGGCCTCGGTCTGCTCTCCACACCCACCGGACCCGCCAAGCCCGCGGCCATCGGTGACCGGCCCCCTCCAGACTCCGCCCCGGCCCAGGGCCATCCCCTGCCCCTGCCCCCCGCGCGGAGCTGAGGGTGAGCCCACAGGCTGCTCCCTGCCCCCCCCAAAAAAAGGCAGAAAAAGAGAAGGAAGTAAGAAAAGATGCAGCGAGTGGAAAACAGACATGGGTGTGGCAGACGCTAGTCCACCTACACCAGTAACCCCTGTATTTGTCTACTTCTTGTTAATCTTCCCCGAGGGTATTTTCCCATTGAATTTTAGAGAGAGTGGAAGAGAGAGGGAGAGACTGAGAGAAATACATTAATGTATTTCCAACCTAGGTACGTGCCCTTGACCAGAATCGAACCCAGGACCCTTCTGTCTGTGGGCCGACGCTCTATCCACTGAGCCACACCGGCCAGGGCCCAGTAATCCCTTTAAGAGTGGGTGGTAAACACACCGAGTGAACGTCAGGCTGACAGAGTGGCCGATCCAAAAGACCCAGCTAGGTTTTCCACCAGGAACACGTGGGAAAAACTATCGAGGACACAGATACATTAAAAATAAAGGGAGGTAATAAAATAAACCCGGACAGAAATCCCCGGCAGAGAGACGGTCCCGGGGACCAGGAGGGCGTCCCCTCCGTGGAGCCCTGCCCCGGGGGAAACGGGAGCCTCGCCCCGGAGGTGGCCGCTGGCCGCCGGCCGCGCCTCCGTCTCAGCCCCTGCCTGCTCGGCGGGTGCGGGGTGCTGGCCCTCCGGGGCTGTGAGTGCTGGAACCCCCGATGAAGACGAGCGTCCCAGGGCCACGGCCGCCCCTCGGAGGGCTGCCTGTGGGTGTGGGCCCCGCCGGCAGCTGGCCTGCGGGCGCCCTGCCCTCCACCTCTCCCCCCAACGCGCCGTGCCGCCCCCTGCAGGCCAAGCGGAGCGTCGCCGCCCACCTGGGCACGCTGGCCGACTTCGCCCTCGAGATGTTCCACGTCCTGGACGAGATCAACTACCAGTCCTACAACGAGTTCGTGCTGCGCGTGGGTAGGTGCCCCGCCCGGCGGCGCGGGGCGGACGCCCCGGGGTGGCCCGCCCGCCCCGTGCCTTCCATGGCCTCCCCGGGGTGGCCCGCCCGCCCCGTGCCTTCCATGGCCTCCCCGGGGTGGCCCGCCCGCCCCGTGCCTTCCATGGCCTCCCCGGGGTGGCCCGCCCGGAGCCCCCACGCGGGCGTCCTGAGGCCGTGAACAGCCGTGGGGTCCCGGGAGGAGCCTGTTCTGTTCTTTCTTCTTTAAATATGTTTTTATCGGTTTCAGAGAGGAAGGGAGAGGGAGAGGGAGAGGAACACCAATGATGAGAGAGCATCATGGATCGGATGCCTCCCTCCCGCACGCCCCCCACTGGGGATCGAGCCCGCCACCTGGGGCTGTGCCTCTGACAGGAATCGGGCTCCATCCACTGAGCCACACCGGCCGGGCCAGGAGCCCTGCTCTTCCTGGGCAGGGAGCTCCGGGGCCCGGGACCCCCGGGCGTGGCTGCCTCCCTGAGCGGGGTCCGGCCGGTGCGGCTCCATGAGGGTGGGTTCGGCCTTAGGATGGGGCTGTGCCAGGAACTGCCACCGGAAGGGCGGGGCTGAGCCCCCGTGAGCCGTGGCCGCTGTCTTGCAGGCATCAACGTGGGGCCTGTGGTGGCCGGTGTGATCGGGGCGCGCCGCCCGCAGTACGACATCTGGGGCAACACGGTCAACGTGGCCAGCAGGATGGACAGCACGGGGGTCCCGGGAAGGATCCAGGTCAGTCCCCGACGGCTCCCCACGCCTCCCTCCTGCCCGCCGGGGGGTCAGGAGGCCAGGAGGTCAGGAGGCTAGGGGTCAGGAGGCCAGGGGGTCAGGAGGCTAGGGGTCAGGGGGTCAGGAGGCTAGGGGTCAGGAGGTCAGGAGGCCAGGGGGTCAGGAGGTCAGGGAGTCAGGAGGCAGGATGTCAGGAAGTCAGAAGGCCAGGGGTCGGGAGGCAGGAGGTCAGGAGGCCAGGGGTCAGGAGGCAGGAGGTCAGGAGGCCAGGGGTCAGGAGGCAGGAGGTCAGGAGGCCAGGGGTCAGGAGGCAGGAGGTTAGGGAGGCCAGGAGGTCAGGAGGCAGGAGGTCAGGAGGTCAGAAGGCCAGGGGTCAGGAGGTCAGGAGGCAGGAAGCCAGGAGGCAGGGCCGGCCGGCGCCAGGGCTCCCTGACCAGCGGCCGGGAGGCTCAGGAATTAGGGGTCCCGCCCTGTAGGTGGTGCGGGTGCTGTCCGTCCTCACTCAGGCGACGCCCGGGGCTGACCGGACTCTGGAGAGGGTCTGCCGTCCAGCGAGGGGGCCGGGCTGGCGGGACTGACCTGCCAGGGCCGGGAGCCTGGCTCTGGTGGACAGATGCCAGGGTGGGGCACCCTGGGGTGGGGGGGCGGGGATGTGAAGGAAGGAGACACAATCCTCTGCCGTTTACGAACTTGAGGTGAAGAGCTTCCTTGTTTTTCACTGGTTTTCACTGGTTTTCTGACTTTGTGGAGAGAGAGTGGAAGAGAGGGAGAGACGGAGTGGAGTGCCTGGGGCCTCGGAGCCGGTGACACGGGGCCGTGTGCCCGCGGGAGGGACGGGGCCTCTGGCTGAAGTGCCGGCTGGGAGCAGGAGGCACTGAGTCACGTCCTGTTTGGGGGGTCGGCCCAGCTCCCTCTGCCAGTGACCCCACACCTGGCCCTCGGGGCACGAGGTCCCTGGATGTTGATCTGCAGTGCGGCCTGAGGGTTCTGGCCCGTGACGGGCGACGGGGCAGCCGGTGTGGCTCGCTGGGCTCTGCCCCCCCCTCCGCTGAGCTGGCTCCTGCTGTCCTCCGACCCGAGTCCAGACGCCCAGTCACTGAGAGCCCCCGCCGGGCGCCGGGCGTGCTCTGTCCCACTCGCCCCGTGCCCGCCCCCCACGCCCTGCTCGCCCTCTGCCCTCCCAGGAGTGGCCGCGTGGCCGTGGGGGAGGGGCAGAGTCCCGGGCGCCTGAGGCCACCACCCCTCCCTGCAGGTCACCGAGGAGGTGCAGCGGCTGCTGCGGCCGGGCGGCTACCACTTCCTGTGCCGGGGCAAGGTCAGCGTCAAGGGCAAGGGCGAGATGCTGACGTACTTCCTGGAAGGCAGGGCGGACGGAAACTTGCAAACCAGGACCCTGAACTCGGAGCGGAAAATGTGTCCCTACAGGCGAGCCGGCCACCAGACCGGCCTGGCCGCGGGCCACCCCCCGGCACCCATGGTCGGAGCCGGGCGGGGGGCTCCGCAGGGCTTGGGGCTCGCCCCCCGGCCCCCCGGCCCACACCTGCCCCCCGGAGCGGCCGGGAAGGAGGCTTAGCGGGGACCGGGCAGAGGGCTCTGGGCCTCGGTCACTCGGTCACTCGGTCACTCCGGCAGGAGCAGCCCGGCCGGCAGAGCAGGGCTGGGCCATTGCTGGGCCGGGAAGGGGCACCGTCCAGGCTGGACAGAGCAGCTGGGCAGTGACTGGGGCGAACCCGCCCGCACAGACCGAGGCACATGGCGGCTGTGACCTGTGCCGGGCGGCCGGGCGGCTGAGTGTTCGGACCTTCGGGACTGCCGGCAGCAGGCAGGCGGGCGGGCGGCTGACTGGCTGGCGTGGGCTGCAGGAGCCAGGTGGCTCTGGCGTTGCCACAGGCCCCGAGTGAGGGCCTTGGACGGACGTTTGAGAACTGAGGGGCCGCCCCACGACCGGCCGAGGGGCGGCGGCTGCTTTCTTGAGCGTTGCCGTCGGTGAGCGCCGGGCCTGGGCCTGCAGCCACGTCCTGCGTGCGGCTCCCCTGCGGCCGGGGGCTGTGGCCGCGGTCTGTGCGTCCGCTTCCCGGGCCGGGCCGGGCCGGCTCGGCCGTGAGCGTGCGGGCCTCCCTCGTGGGGTCCCGCTGTGCCGGGCGGAGCCGATGGACGGGCGGCCGGGGGACAGGCCGTCGCACACACAGCGCCTCGCAGAGGGTCACGGTGCGCACGCTGCCTGGGGCTTGTGGCCTCCTGGCCCCTCGGCGGAGGAGGAGGGCGGGGCGTTCAGAGATGAACAGCCGAAGCCCGGAGGTGAGACCCCCCCTGCCCCCATGACGCGGTCCGCACCCACAACCAAGGGCTGCATTGGGCCCCGGCCCGGCTCGAGGGGCGGGCCAGCGGACAGCCCCTCGGACGCCCTGTCCCCGAGGGGCACTCGGCCCCCAGAACCACGTGCGAAGTGGGGGCACGTCCCCTCTGGGCCGGGGAGGGGGCGGCCGTCCTTCGTGTGTCACGTGTTGTGTTGCCTTATCTGTTCGGACGGTGCGGTCTCACGCACAGACGCCGGGCCCCTGGGACGCTGAGCCCCAACGGCCCCGGAGCCGGCCGCGTCCCCCACGCGAAGGCGAGCCCGGACCCTCCGCTCCCACACTCGGCCCCTGCCTGGCGACCCCGCCCTGTAGCATGACCCCGCCCCATGCCCGTGTGCCCTGCATGGCCCTCGCATGCCTGCGCCCTCGGTGGGGCACAGCCTTCCCCCGGCGCCCCCGCGTGCCCGCCCCCAGACCGGCAGGCCCCGCGTGACCGTCAGCCTCCAAGCCCCCGGGCGCCGGACGCCGTCTCCGAAGCAATAACTACCCCACGCGGACGCGCTGGGCTCCCGGACTGGGCGCCTGGGGCCGACGCCCGCCCGGCCCTGCCGGCAGCCCCTCCCTCTGGCAGCTCCTCTGGGGTGTCTCCTGGCACCGGGTGTGGGGGGGCAGCCCCAGGGGCTCCACCGACCAGGCTTTCCCTCTGAGGGTGTCGGGCCGAGAGGCACAACCCAGGCGGCCCCTCGGGCGCTGGGAGCTCCCCGCACACAGGTGCCGCCGTGCCGGCCCGGGGGCCCCGCCCCGGGCCATCTCACCGGACCTGTGCCCTTTGGGCCGGGCCCCGACTCCTTTAGGGCTGACCCCTCAGGACAGAAAGGTCAGACGGAGGCCTGCCGGTCCCGTCCCTCTCCAGCCAGCGCTGCACCCCTCATAGCCCGTCACCCCCGGAGGGCGCCCTGCGCCTCAGCCAGGGCCAGGCCCCTGGAGGACACACAGCAGAACGGGGTCCCAGACGCCCCACACCACACACACCTCTCCAGGGGCCTGGGCTCCACCCAGCTCCCGGCCACAGCCACCCAGTGTCCTCCACCTGCTGGCGGGTGAGGCGCTCGAGGACAGTCAGCCTCGGGCTGAATGCCGTGTGTCTGGCGTGTGGGACGGCCCGGGCACACGGGGCGCCGGCCGCCGGCACAGAACGTCTCCTCCACCAGCAGCCCCAGCCCGAAGCACAGTCTCAGGGGACCAGCCCCGTCCGGCCAGGAACAGAGGGAGCCCCCCCGCGGGAGCCTCGCTCCCTGCGCCGTCCCGCACGCAGGGAGGAGCGGTGCTGCCATCCTCCCCGTGACACCCAAGCCATTCGCACGCGGTCGCATGCGTGAAGTCCCCGTGTGTGTGATTTGGTTTGGTTTGGAATCACCCAGCATGCACCGCGAGGGCACCGCCCCGGGCCACCTGCTGGCCGGCCGCAGCGTCCCCCAGGGCTTCCCCCCGGGAGTCCCCGCAGGGCGGTCCGAGCCTGAGCGGGGCCCGCACACCCGCCCCCACACACGGATGCACACCCGCCCCCAGCACACGGATGCACACCACCGCGCACACGGAGCCCTCGCTTAGGACGGCCACGCCCACCCGGGCCGTCCCCCAGGGCACGGGCCCCCCGGGCCGTCCCCCCACAGGACTGAGTGGGCTTGTACGATCAACACGGGTCTATTTCTACGTCCCCTGCACACGAGCGGCCAGTCTCCTCCAGACGGCCCCCTGAGACCGGGCGTCGGTACTCTGTCCTGTTTTTATTTGGAAAACCGGTGAACGGGCTGACATGTTCCATGTGAATGTACGTTTCTTAATCGCAACTTTTCTACTGAGTGTTTGCACTATCCCTCCTTCCGGACCTTGTTTAACGAAAGTAAAGGAAGACCTTGCTTGACTAACCCTGTGTCCACGTCCATGGGAAACCGTGCCCGCGGTCAGGACCCTCTGCCCACCGCTGACCCGCAGGCAGACCGTGACTTCCTGTCCCCGCGACGACAAAGCCCACGTGGGGCCGTGGCCGAGGCGCCGTGGCCTCGGGGAACGTGGCCGGACGGCCAGGCTGGGCGGTTGCAGTGGAGGATGAACAGACCTGGTGGTGAGGGAGGGCCTGGGCCCTAGCCTGGGGGGTGTGGGCTGGCACTGGACGCGCAGGCCGAAGTCCGGCCCAGAAGGGACCCTGACCACCGAGGGTGAGGGGGGTTGGCCGGGCCACAGAGCCTGGGGCACAGCTTGTGCCCGTGCCAGCCCTGAAGTCGGAGCAGGGGAGACGGGTGCGTGCGGGGCCCACGGGGTCCCAGCTGGTAGCTGGGGGAAGGCGGAGCGGACAGGCCGGACCCTGGGGCCCTGGGGCCGCGGTCGAGGCACCAGCTGTCTGGGCTTCTCCGAGTATGGAAACGAGGTAGGGGCAGAGGTCATGTGACGGTGCATTGCAGAGGCTGTGGCAATAGTTCCCATATATTTTTAAAATGTATGTTTTATTGATTTTTTACAGAGAGGAAGAGAGAGGACAGAGTTAAAAACGTCCAGAGAGAGAAACATCGGTCAGCTGCCTCCTGCAACACCCCCTATTAGGGATGTGCCCGCAACCAAGGTACATGCCCTTGACCGGAATTGAACCTGGGACCTTTCAGTCTGCAGGCCAACGCTCTGTCCACTGAGCAAAACCAGTCAGGGCAACACTTTATTTTTAATATCGATGACGGAAAGACACCAAAGTATTTAAAAATATTTTAAAAAATTGATTTCAGAGAAAGGAAGGGAGGGAGAAACATCCATGATGAGAATCCTTGATGGGCTGCCTCCTGCACGCCCCACACTGGGGGTGAGCCCGCACCTGGGCCGTGCCCCGACCGGGAAAGGAACCATGACCCCCTGGTTCATAGGTCAGCACTCAACCCCTGAGCCAGGCCCAAAGCAGCCACCTCCAACTCATGCAACTATAGGCAGTCCCTGCTTCTTGCCACTTCCATTTGAAATATTATCCTTTTTAAATTTATCCTTTAACCTCCCCTAAGGGGTGAGGATATTTCCCGTTGGCTTTTAGGGAGCGTGGAGGGGGAGGAAGAGCAACAGACACACGTCGGTTGGCTGTCTCCCACGGCACCCTGGCCAGGGCTGGGACTCAGCCTGCAGCTGAGGCCAGAGCTCCCGACCAGGAATCAAGCCCAGGACCCTCTGGTCTGCAGGTGGACGCTCTAACCATGGAGCACCTCTGTTACAATCTGGTAACTGTGGTAACAAAGGAAAAAGCGAGCAAGTTGAAAAGTCGGCTTATGGAGGAGGAATGCGCTCAGAAAATGTACACACACACTGCCCAGGAAGTGCATGCACACCACACGCGTGTACACACACACACACACACACACGGGATGGCGGTGGGAGTGACCCCCTCCCTCGGGGAGCCTCCAAGGGGCTGTGGCGCCCCCAGGAGACCAGGTTTGCCGCCGCCCTCCTCCCAGAAACCCTTGTGGCCCTGTTGCAGGGTGCCTCATGTTGGTGCCTCATGTCGGGGTCCCCAGTGTCGGGGTGACCTGTCTTGGGTGCCTCATGTTGGGGTTTGAGGCCGGGTTTCTGTCTGACTGAAGCTTGAGGGGCCGTCTCTCCTCCCTACGCGGGAGGATCAGCAATTCCCCTCCCCCCCACCTGGGGGGGCGGCCGGGTGAACCCTCTGTCCCCCCGGCCCCCTCTGTCCCCCCGGCCCCCGCGCCCACAGGCCCCCGAGGCCCCGGGTGGAGCTGCACCCTGAGCTCCTGGTTTCCACCTGTCACACGTGGCCACGTGCCCCCCCCGCCCCCTCCTTCAAGGTGGCCCCCAGGACCACAGGGGTCTGAGTGACAAGAACTTTATCAACAGCCCCCCTGGGGCACAATGTGGGGCGTGGAGTGCTGAGAGGGCGTGGGGCTTACGCCGTGGGTGCAGGGCAGACAGACGGAAGGATGGCGGACTGACGGGGGGTGGGGGCGGGGGGGAGGCGGACAGACGGGGCGGGGATTGCGGACAGATGGGGGCACCGTGGATAGACGGGGGGATTGCGGACAGACAGGCACAGGCACCGGGCGGGCGGTCACTCGTCCTGCACCGTGAGGTCGTGCTGCGTGGCCTCCTCGATGCTCTGCAGCTGGCGGGCCTCCCACTGCCGCACGCGCTCCGTCTGTGGGAACGGGCTCTGAGGGCCTGGCCGCCAGCAGGGCCCACCCCCGTCTGTCACTGCACCCAGAGGGCGGGTCAGGGCGCTGGGCGCTGGGCCTGACGGTGGCCCAGGGAGGGGGTGGGGGGAGGGCTCAGAGGGGACGAAGGGGGGCGCCGGGGGCTGGAAGCAGAGCCCGGGACAGCGGGGACCGGGACCCTCCCACCCACCGGAGGACACAGGCCAGAGCAGGGGCGGCCGCAGGGGGCAGGGGACAGCGAGGGCCACCCAGCCTGTCCCAGGGCAGGGGGGGCGGGGGGGCAGGGGAGTCTGGGGAGCAGGGAGATGCTGGGCTCAGGTTTCACTGACAACCGTCCCCTGGAGGGTCACCCCGTGCTCAGCCTGGGACTCCCCCCGCCAGGCCCGCGGAGGCCACCTCCCGGGGGCCCCCAGCTCCTGGGGACGGGGACGGCGGGGTCAGGCCCGGCGACAGGACGGATGGATGGACGGGGTCGCCTACCACAGCTGCCAGCTTCCTCGGGTCCCGGCGCCTGCGCCCGGCCGTGGCGGTGTCGTCGGAGATGCCGGGCAGCCCCTGGCTCCGGGCCCAGCCCCCCGGGGGCCCTCCCGGCTCCGCCTTCCACTGTGGCCGTGGCCGTGGGGGGCAGGCGGCCTCAGTGGGTGCGGGCGGCTCCCCCTCGGGCGCCGGGGGGCCGGGCTCAGGCCCGGGCTGCAGGCCGGACTCCTCGGAGGCCCAGATGGTGGACAGCCGCTGCTTCCGGGGGACGGGGGACGGCAGGCCCCAGGAAGCGCGCCCCGGCCGTGGGGACCCATCCCCGGGGCCCCCACCCGGGCGGCAGGGCCGGGGCCCCCGCGGGCTCCTGCCCCGGCCGGGGACGCCCTCCGCGGGGGTGCTGTGCTTCAGGACGGACCCCGACGGGCTCCACAGGAAGGGCGGGGCCTCGTCCTCAGAGGAGCTCCACTCTGACACCTGGGACAGACAGGGCCTGAGCTGGCGTCTCCGAGCCCACGGACAGGCCTGGGGGACAGCTCTGCTGCCCGCCCGGCCGCGTGGAGGTCAGGGCTCCATCCCCGGTCAGGGCACAGGCCTGGGTTGTGGGCTCCATCCCCAGGGTGGAGCGGGCAGGAGGCAGCGGGTCCATGGTTCTCTCTCATCATGGATGTTTCTCCCTCTTCCTCTCCCTCTCCCATCCTTTCTAAATCAATAAAAATATATTAAAAAAGAAAACTGTCTTGAAGTAAAAATAACTTTTTTGGGGGGAATAAGTACAAAACTTTGTCAATAAAACCAGCTTGGCATTTACACTCAGCACCTAGCAGAGCTGCCCTCACACCCTCCAGGTGTGTAAGTGCTGGCAGGTGGGCGGGCTGAGGGCCTCGCCAGCACGGAGGCCGCATCCCCTGCCTCCGGTCACACCGGGGACACGTCCACTCTCTCCCTCACGGGAGTGGCTTCGAGCTGACCTCTCGGAGCCGAGCACAGCCCGGGGAGCACAGCCCGGGGAGCACAGCCTGGGGAGCACAGCCCGGGGAGCACCTGTGGGTGATGGGCCAGGTCCGCTGGCAGCCGTGTTTACCGAGATCCCTTCCCTTGAGAAGGAGCTCCCAGGGTGCCTTGCAGCCACAGGCAGTGAGCACCGTGTCCTGGGTCAGGACCACACGGGAACACGCTGAGAGCTCACAGATGGACGAGTCCGTGTCTTCACGGAAACGGCTCAGGACGCGAGGCCGACCTCTCCCGGAAACCAGCCGGGAGGCTCCTCATTGCGCGTCTCCAGCCAGACCACCGCTTGGAAAGACCCGGAACAGGGCCGAGCTGAGACCCACCTCACACTCTCCCCGACACGGCGGGGCAGGGGCTGCAACTGTACTGCTTACAAAGCCGTCAGTTACTCAGCAAGGAGGAATTCAAAAACTCCCATCACCTCGCTTCCCAGAACATTCCACACGGATGTAAGACGGAAAGGGACAAACAGGCATAAAAGTCTGGCAGGAACATGGGCGGCTCCTGTGTCAGTGGCCAGATGAAAAGCTGAAGTATAATTTACACAGTCCCCAGCCCGCCGGTGGGCTCAGTGGAGAGAGCATTGGCCAGGAGACCGAAGGGTCCCGGGTTCGATTCTGGTCCAGGGCAGGCGCCTCCTGGTTGCAGGCTCCTCCCCCACCCGGGCCTGGTTGGGGTTCGTGTAGGAGGCAACCAGTTGATGTGTTTCTCTCACATGGCTGTTTCTCTGTCTCTCCCTCTCTCGTCCACTCTCTCTAAAAATCAGTGGAAAATTATCCTCAGGTGAGGATTAAAAATAATAAAAATAAAGAAATAAGATCCTGGGAAGCAAAACAACAACAACTAGGACCTGAGACATTGCAGAAGCAGCTAAGAAAGCGTGATGGTTTCCACTGTGGGTCACCAGCTAGGAGGACAGGGACCCCTGGGGTCCGGGGAGGGCCCTGGTGGGGGTGGTGGGGATCCCTCCCAGCGGAGGGGGCCCCCAAGCCCAGGGTTAGAGGTCAGGCCTGCACCTGCCTCTCACCTTGACCCTGGGGCACCCTCCTTGGTCTGGGGGGGAGAGCCGGAGGGGACAGTGACCAGCCCCATGGGGTGGGGGGTGGCCCGGAGGGTGGGCAGGGGTCTCAGGGCAGGAGGGTAGCAGGCCCCAGAACCCTGGTGCCAAGTCCGGGGGATCCAGAGCGCAGACTGACCGGACCGCCTCCTGCCTCCCGCCCCTGCCCGCGCTCCCCCCCCCCCCGCACCGCTACCTGCCCCCCATCCCCCCTGACCCCATCCCATCTGCCCCCCATCCCATCTGCCCCCCATCTCCCCTGCCCACCTGCGCCCCTGGCTCCATCCCGCTCCCGGGCCGGCCGCAGGCGGGGCCTCACCTGGCGGGTTTTCACCTGTCGGCCCGTGCTGCGCAGGCGCAGAAGGCGCGGCGCGAGCTGAGGGTCCGCACCTGGCGCTCCTCTTCCCGCAGGTGAGCCCCCCGCCCTCACCGGTCCGCCGTCTGGGCCCCCGACCCCCCTCACCCCCACCCGACCCCTCCCAGAGGCATCGCCGTCTCCAAGGCAACGAGGCCACGTTCCCGGCGGCGGGCGGGTCCGGCCCAGCGCTGTCCCCCCCCTCCCGCCCACCGCAACCGCCGGCCCGCGCCCTCCGCACTGACCCACGGGACCGCTGTTACCCCGCTGTGGGGGGGAGGCTGAGCCTGAGGGGGCGGCTCCAGGACACCAGCGCCTGCCCCCGGGCCTCCCCGGCTCCTCGCCTGCCCCCCATCCCTGGGCAGAGGGCAGAGGGCCGTCACTGTTCCCCCTTCTCTAAGGTCAGGGCGCCCCTGCGTGTGGCGAGGCTGGGCGTGGAAGGCGGAGGCTGGCGCAGGGGCCTCCACGCGGTCCGCCCAGGCGGCCCGCCACCTGCCACGGCCCCGCCCCACAGCCCCGCCCCGCCCCCGCCCCCCGCGGCCCCGCCCCCCGCGGCCCCGCCCCCCGCGGCCCCGCCCCCGCGGCCCCGCCCACCGCGGCCCCCCGCCCTCCACGCGGCCCCGCCCCCCACGCGGCCCCGCCCTCCACGCGGCCCCGCCCTCCACGCGGCCCCGCCCTCCACGCGGCCCCGCCCACCGCGGCCCTACTCCCCACGTAGCCCCGCCCACCACGGCCCCGCCCCCACGGCCCTGCCCACCACAGTTCCAGGCCAGCAGCCTCCCCCCTCTCCCGCTCCCCTCTGCCCAGTGGGAGGGGCGTTACCTTTAAGAGCCCCTAGGCCGGTGCAGAGCTGGGACTCAATAAACGAGGGCTCATCCAAGGGCAGGAAGACTCTGCAGCCAGTGATCCGCCCATGTGCCACCTGTGTGTGTGCGTGTGCATATATGTGCGCCCATGTAAGCACGTGCATGCAGGCGCACACCTGCAGACAAAGCATCCATGACGTGTTAAATGGGAAAGGCTGTACGACCGACAGGTGGTGTGGGTCATTTCAAAAATCACACACAGCACACACACACACACCACACCACACCCCCCCACAGACACATACATACCCCCAGACACACACACACCCCACAGACACACACCACATACACACACACACACACCACAGACACACACACACACACCACACCCCCCCACAGACACATACATACCCCCAGTCACACACACACCCCACAGACACACACCACATACACACACACACACACCACAGACACACACACACACACCACACCCCCCCACAGACACATACATACCCCCAGACACACACACACCCCACAGACACACACCACATACACACACACACACACACACCACATACACACACACACAAACACAGGCACACTCACATCCAGAAAGACACCAAAAGGAAATGATGACATGGGCAATATCTCGTGGCAGGTGATGCACATGTTAACATCACTTCCATCCATTTCACTTGAGCCGGCTGCCTGCTCAGGGGTTGGCCTCAACCCAGGAACCAGGAGGTCAGGGTTCGATTCCCAGTCAGGGCACAGGCCCGGGTTGTGGGCTCCATCCCTAGTGGGGGCGTGTAGGAGGCAGCTGATTCATGATTCTCTCATCACTGATGTCTCTCTCTCTCCCTCTCCCTCTTCGCTGAAGTCAATAAAATATATTAAAAAAATAAATCCATTTCACCTTTTCTGAAAAGAACACGTAGTCAGTAAGAATAATAATAATAAAAATAGAGCTCACCTGGTGTGGCCATCATTGTCCAGATGGGGAGCCCAGGCCTCAGGCTGTCCAAAGTCCCAGAGCCTGCCCACGGGGTGGCCTGGATGCGGTCCCGTGTCCTGTTTTTTTCTGCACTAGGCCACCCCCAGGTGCCCTGATTTCATGACCCTTCACGGTGCCCTGACCCCCTGACCCCGGGGTGCTCTGACCTGCTGGCACATGGGCACCCTGGTTTGAGGACAGGGAAGGCTCTCTTGTTTGTGTTGTGAACGGAAACATTGTGAAATCTACAGTGTGTGTCTCGTGTCACATTTGTTGGTCACACAGTGTCACCCGTCCCCAGCCCTCCCCAGCGTGTCCAGCAGCCCCTCTGGAGCAGGTGGGGGTCCGGACACGGTGCTCCAGGCTCAGCCCGGGCAGGAGACAGCCCCACGCACTCACGAATGTTTATGGAAGAATCAGACCAATCCTCTCAATCTTCCAGAATACAGCAGCAGAGGGGACAATTCCTATGTCATTCTAGGAGGCCAGCATTACCCTGACACCAAAACCAAACGGAGACATTACAAAAGTGAACAACCACCGACCCATAGTCTCATGAACATAGAAGCCAAAAGCCGGCAACAAAATAGGAACAAATCAGGCCTGGCCAGGGTGGCTCAGTGGTTGGGTGTCGACCCATGAACCAGGAAGGTCACAGCAGGGCCGAATTGTGGACTCAATCCTCAGTAGGGGGCATGCAGAAGGCAGCCATCAATGATTCTCTCTCATCATGGATCCCTCTCTCTCTCTCTCTTCTCCCTCTCTCTGAAATCAATAAAAATATATAGAAAAAAAATGAAAAAACATACTCACCTGTGTCTACTTATAAAACTATTAGCAAATCAAATCTAACAAGACATGAAAAAATTCTGTGTCATGACCAAATGTCTAAGACTCAAAAACCCGCTAATGTGGCCCCTCATGTCAACAGGCTAAGGCGAGACCCCAGACTCTGTCCACAGCTGCAGAGAGCGTTAAAACCAAACATCACTCATGACCAAAGCTCTCCATGCCTGCGTGCTGGCTGCACCCCGTGAATGCACACTGTGATTCGAGCGAGACACCCCCACAAGGGACTAGAGACTGTAATGGAGGAGCTGCCCCCCTCTCTGTGCCAGGTCGCTGCCATTTGCCAGGTCAGAGAAGGGGAGGGTGCACCGCACCTGCTGACTGTGGGGCATGGTCCCGTGCCCAGGGGCTGGGGGATCTGATGTTTGGGGGCTGGTGGGCGGTGGGCACAGCGCGGCCCTGGGTGTGATGCTGTGACAGGAGCAGGTGCCTCCCCACCCGGTTGGGGGACGCAGGGGCTGGAGGCCCATCAACGGGGGGAGGGGGGGTGAGGCGCTGGAGGCCCTTCAGGGTGTGTGTGTGTGTGTGTGTGTGTGTGTGTGTGCCCTCGTCGGCAGAGCGGCCTTGGCTGCATTGACATCATCCCCCGTCAGCCCAGCAGCAAAACATATTTTTGTTTCCCAGGTTCAAAACACGTCCGGAGGGTCCCATCCTCCCAGCAGGCTGCCCTTGGCCTTGACCCTGCATTGTTTTTCTGAGCCGATTGCCCAACACTGCGTCCGCCCGCCCGCCCGGCTGTGAGTAAGCCCTGGGCTGGGAGTCCTGGACTAGGCGATGACCAAAGGCCTGCCGGTTTCTCACTGAGACCCCAGCCCAGCCCTTGGCCCAGCCCAGCCCCCAGCCCCCAGCCCCCAGCCCCCAGCTCCTGGCCCCTAGCCCAGCCCCCAGCCCCCAGCCCAGCCCTTGGCCCAGCTCAGCCTCCAGCCCCCAGCCCCCAGCTCCCAGCCCCCAGCCCAGTCCCCAGCACTGCTGTCTGTCCCCCACTGCCCCCGGGCACTGCTGTCTGCCCACTGCCCCGGCCCTCTCTTCCATGGCTGTTTTGCTTGTTGCTGGGGAGGCTGCGCTGTGGGCGTGCCCCCTGGAGGCCTCAGCACGTCAGTTTAGGGTGTTCTTGTCGGTCCGTGAGCACCTGCTGCACAGAGCGAGGAGGCTCAGGTGTGTGAGCCGGAGGCCTAGACGTCTCCTGACCGGCCTCGTTCAGCCCACTCAGAGCAGGGAGGTGGCCACTCACACGGGGTATGGACACAAACAAGGGCCTCCTGTACCTTCTCATTGAAATATATTTTTATTGATCTCAGAGAGGATGGGGGATGGAAACTTCAACAATGAGAGAGAATCATGGACCGCCGCCTCCTACATGCGTGTATGTCTCCCCCCCCCCCCCCCCCCCCCCCGCCAGGGATGGAGCCCACAATCTGGGCATGTGCCCTGATTGGAAATCAAACCAGTGACCTGATCGATGCTCAACCCCTGAGCCATGCTGACCGGGCATGTACCTTCTCATTTTCACTTCCCTTGGAAATTGTACTCAACTTGCATGTTTACTGTTCTCCCTCAGTACATACAGGGAGGCCTGGTTTGGGGGCCTGGGCTCCCCAGAAAACCAGCAGCTCTTGGGGACAGTGGGGCCACCTCAGTCTTTGAAGGGGCGGGACATCTGTCCTGCAGCCCAGGAGAAGACCCTGGAAAGAGGGGTTTTAGCTGAAGAGAAGGCCTTGCTGTCTGACTCCTGACTGCATCTGGTCTGAGTCAGAAAGTCCCAGGGGTCGAACTCTGGGTGCCTGGGGTCTGGGTGCCCCTGCAGACTGGGCACTCTGTCCGCCTCAGCCCTCTCCTCTGAGGGTACAGTTACCCGGCTCACCCTGTCTCCCTCCGGAGAAAGGCAGGGAGACTGGAGCTCCAGGCTGGAGCCTCTGACCTGCAGAGCCACCACCAGCTGACGCCATAGTCCTAAACGCCGCCCTGTTCTCCCCGAACCGGGTTCCCCTTTGAAAACGGGTGGGGCCTGGCCGGTGTGGCGCAGCAGTTGAGCCTGGACCTAGGAACCAGGAGGTCAGGGCTCCATTTCTCTTCAGGGCACAGGCCCAGGTTGCGGCTGGATCCCCAGTGAGGGGCGTGCAGGAGGCAGTCGATCAGTGATTCTCTCTCATCATGGGTGTTTCTCTCTCCCTCTCCCTCTCTGACATCAATAAAAATGGAAGGAAGGAAGGAGGGAAGGAGGAAAGGAATGAAGGAAGGGAAGTTAAGAAGGAGGGAAGGAGGGAGGGAAGGAGGAAGGAAGGAAGGAAGGAGGAAGGAAGGAAGGAAGGAAGGAAGGAAGGAAGGAAGGAAGGAAGAGGGAAGAAGGGAGAAAAGGAGGGAGGGAGGGAGGGAAAGGGCGGTGGGCTTCCCTGGGCCTGGGCTCCTGGGGCACACAGCTAGTTGCGCCCCTGGCCACGCGCTCCGGGTCCGCTTAGCGCTGCACGGGGGCGGGGGCGGGAGCTCGTAACCAGCGGACAAACAGCCCGACCCGGCCGCCCCCGCCCTCGCCCCGCCTGGCGCGGCCCCGAGCGCGGGAGCAAAACAAACTATTTGGAACACCGGCCCGGGGGCGGCCGTCATCACCTCCCCCCCCCATCATCACCCCCGGCAGGTGCGGCCCGGCCGGGCCCTTTATAAGGCGCGGGCTCCCGGCGCCGTCATCCCGGAGCATCACTCCGGAGCGTCCGCCGCCAGCACCTGCCGCCCCGATGGCCATGCCCGCCCCCGCCGCGCCGCCGCTGCTGCTGGCCGCCCTGGCCGCCCTGCTCGGCGCGGCCCTGCCCGGCGCGGCCGGCGAGCAGCAGCTGTGGGAGTGCGCGCCCTGCTCCGCCGAGCGGCTGGCGGCCTGCCCGCCCGTGCCCGCCTCCTGCCGCGAGCGCGCCCGGCCCTACGGCTGCGGCTGCTGCGCCGCGTGCGCCCTGCGCCGGGGGGACGCCTGCGGCTTCACGTCGGCGCGCTGCGAGGCCGGCCTGCGCTGCCGGGCGCGCCCCGGGGAGACCCGGCCGCTGCGCGCGCTGGCCCGGGGCCGCGGCGTGTGCATGCCCGAGGCGCCGGTCAGCGAGCCCAGCGCCGAGGCCGCAGGTGCGCCCGTCCGCCCGCCTCCCCCCCACCCCGCCCGCCTCCCCCCACCCCTCCCGCCTCCCCCCTACCCCGCCCGCTTCCCCTCCCCACCCGGCCCGCCTCCCGGTCCGCCCGCCTCCCGGGAGCGGCGGGAGCCAGCCTGGGCGCGCAGGGGGCCTGGAGTTACCGCCAGGGGAGCCCCCGCCCGCGCCCAGAGTTTGGAGCCCAAGCCCGTCAGGAGCCCCATCACCGCAAGGCCCCGGGGCAGGAGGGGTTGGAGCGACCTCAGCCCCAGCCCTGGAGGAGGGCTGGCCGGGTGGGGCGGCGGGGCAGCGGGGCCGGGGTGGAGGGGCCTCGCCTTGGGACCTAGCGGGCTCCGTGGGGGTGGGAGGCGGGCCGGGCGCTCAGGGCCCCGGGGGGGCGGAGGGCGGGCGGGCTCCGGGCCCTGGGAAGGCTCCCGTCTGTGGGGGGCTCCGGGCGCGGGGCGCTCAGGGCCGCGTTCCCTCCGCAGAGGCGGAGAAGGAGAGCCCGGGGAGCCTGTCCACCGTGTGGGACGTGGTCAGAGTCTACCAGGACATGCAGCAGCTCCAGATCTCCGACATCCAGAACTCCAAGGTGGGCGGCCCCGGGCTGCTGTGCGCCTGGGACTCGAAGAGTGCGCAGGGCGGACCGCCCTCCCCGCCTCACTGCGCCCTTTTCACAACGTGCGCGGTGGGGGCCTGTGACCCCCAGCCGCCCCTGCCAGACCGCGACTTCCCCTCCCCCTCCCGTCCCCCTCACCGGGAGCCCTGCCTAATCCCGCCACTGGAGGGCGACAGGGACCGGAGGTGCCGCCTCGGTGCCAATGGCCAGAAACCTGAGGCTAAGCCTCCATCAGAGCCCGCACTAGCCTGGGGTGGGGTGGGGTGGGGTGCGTGTGGGTGAAGGGAAGGAGTGGGGAGACCTCTTAGCTCCCGTGGGTGTGCAGGGGTGTCCTGGTGGGAGGGCACGGCCCACACCTTCCTCTTAACCCCAACCCCAACTCCAACTCCAACCCCAACCCCAATCCTAACCCTAACCCCAACCCTAACCCTAACCCTAACCCGAGGCAGAGCCTGGGGTCCTTGGGGGACAGGGAGAGCTGGCGGCCGGGGAGGGCAGCGGGGTTCCCCAGTCCACACGGCCCCCTTCCTGCCTCCGGTCGGGGATGTCACCTTCCTCCTCCTCCATCCACTGTCCTGCCCGCCAGGACCCCTGCCGGCGGGAGCTGCACGCCGCGCTGGCCAAGGCGGCCGAGGAGAAGGCCAAGGCGGGCGGCGGCCTCTACAGCTTTTACCTGCCCAACTGCCACCAGGACGGGCTGTACCACTCCAAGCAGGTGAGCCATCCCAAACACGCCCCAGCCCCGCCCTGCCCGGGAGGCAGGGCCCCGCCTCAGGGTGGGAGGCAGCCAGCCCCGGGGTCACCACGCTGGGCGGCACACGCATGGAACCCCGGACTCACTGGACACCCGACCCGGAGGGCGCTGGGCGTGCCCTCGGCCGGTCCTGGCGGGCGGGCGGTGCCAGGGTCTGAGCCCCAGCCCTGGGCTCTCCGTGGGGTGCGGGGGGCAGGGAGCCCCATCCTCCAGCTCCTGCCCGGGCTCTGACCTGCCCCCCCCACCCCGTTCTGCAGTGCATGGCCACCCTGCACGGTGAGCTGGGGCTCTGCTGGTGCGTGTACCCCTGGAACGGGCAGAGGATCACGGGGTCCGCGGAGGTGCAAGGGGACCCCAACTGCGAGCAGTATTTCCAGGGCCCGCCTCCTTCCATGGGCCGCTGAGGCCCACGTGTGTTCACGCTCCGACACGCCGGCCTGTGTGAGGGCAGGGGCGTTCTGTACTCCACCGCTGCTTGCTCCGAAGCTGTCGTCTATTTATTCACTGAGTTTATTTTTCTACGCAAGGACCGGGCTCTGAACTCAATGCCGGAGACACTGCCCAGGGGGTGACCCTCGCAGCGGCTGTCCTGGGCAGGGACACTCTCCCGGGTGGTCCCTCACGGAGCCTCTGCGGGTGGGCAGTGCGCTCAGCCCCCCCGGGGGGGCGGTGGTCAGCGGGAGGTGAGGGGGTGAGGGCTGCAGGAAGGAGGGGAGGCATTGTCACAGGCTCGCACCACGTGCACAATAAACGGCCTATTAGCACTGCCACTGTGGACCTCTGTGCCCCCCCCGCGCCGCCAAGTCCCCCTGCCACAGCCACTGCGCCTCTCAGGCTGTGGTCACCCCGGCCTGGGCCCCCTCCCACCTCCTGCCGCCCTTACTGTCCCACTGGCCACCCCATCTCTCCCGCCGGTAAACAGGCTGGGCTTCTGGCAGAGACGCTCCTGGGCCAGCTCCCCCCACTCCTCCCTCAGCCTCTGCCCCACACTGCATGGCCATAGGCCGGCACTGCCTGCCCCTGGCACAGCTGAGCCAGAGTGCCAGGCTCGCTGCCCCTCCAAGGTCACCTGCTTGCTTTCCTGACTCTGCCCCCACCTTGGCTGTGCCCCAAGCCTGAGCCCCAGGGGGAGTGGGTGCAGGTCTCTCTCTCATAGCTCCAGCCATTCCCCGGGCCGCCCCCTCAGGCCCCTGGCTGCCAGCTGCCCCCTCGGCCAGGCCCCCAGGGGTGACCTGGACTCAGTGTCCGTGTCCTGACAGCACTCAGCCAGGTCCTGGCCCCACCCCCGCGGGGAGGGCCCCTTCCTGAGGGACCAGGCGGGAAGAAGTAGAAACGCCATGGACCTTCCTGCACCCAGAGCCGGGGGCACCAGGCCCCCCCCAGTGCACGTGTGTGCCGTGCGCGTCTGTGCACCTGCTGTGTGCGCGCATATATATATGTGTGTGTGCACGTGTGTGCCTGTGTGAGCGTCTGTGCGCCTGCCTGTACACACGCATGTGTGCGCACCTGTGTGCCGCGCGCATCTGTGCGCCTGCCTGCCTGTGCGCATGCGTGTCGGGGTCACATGACAGTTGCATCTGCTCGTCGCCCTGAGGATTCCGGGTAGGAACGTCCCTGGGCGGCGAGCGCCCCGCGCTGCCTCCGGCCCGGAGTCGGAACCAGAGAGGCCTCTCGGGGCTGAGGACTGCCCACCACAGTCAGTGCCCACCTGCCCGCTGGGCCTGGACGTCGCGAGGGGAGCAGCGTGCGCACTCAGGGCGGCGTCTGGGGTGTGGGGGCCGCAAGCCCAACCCTGGCGGGCAGGGGAGCGGTCCGTCTGCCGGCGCGGGGAGCCGGGGAGACCCGGTGGCAGAGGTGCACTGGGAGGCGAGCGGACAAGGGGTGACTGTGGCAGAGGTTGGGGTGAAGGGGGTGTGAAACGGGTGCCCAGGAAGGCGAACCTGGGGGGCGCACAGGAGCCTGGGATCCTGATCCCGTGGGCGCCAGGCCCCGCCCCCACACGTGCGCCCTCACTTCCTGCTCAGGGCTTTGCAGGTCCCGCCCCCCAGACTGCGCGTGCTCTGACCACACAGGCTCTGACCAGCCGGGTGACTGCGCATGCTCGCGTGTGCTCGCACCCAAGGTGGGTGAGGGCGGACTTGGGTGCTAAGGGCACAAGCAGGACAGGCACTGGGGTCCTGGAAGCCAGTGCGCCCTGATCCCCGGAGTCCCAGCGTCCCCGGGTCTCCTGCCGCCGGTCCCTTTCAAGCCCAGACCCCAGGCCGCGTGCCCCCTGCGCCTGGGCGGGGCCGGCAGGTTGCTGGGGACAAGCCCCAGGGTCGCCAGGGCCTGGGGGCGACCTGCTGACCTGCCGGACCAGGACCCCGCCAAGACCCCCCGGAGCTCACCGTGAATCCCCCCTGGGACGTGGGACCCTCCCACCGCGAGCTGGTCGCCGACAGGGGAGGGTTTTCCACGGTAAAAACTTTATTGACCAATTATAAATACATGGTGAGACCGACGTCTCCAAAATACCTTATTTGATTAAAAAACTTGATTAAAAAAATAAAGGAAAGCGAAAGGCAGGCAGTGCCTGGACCCCCTGGCCTGGCCGAGGGCACCGAGACTGGCTCCAGGTCCCGTTACATGTGGGTGCGGTGCGTGCAGCGTGACAGCTCACAAGGCGCTTCTCTGTGAACACGGGAATCAGGAGGGGGATTCCGGGATCTGGCTAGATACATGGTTATTCATACGTGTTACACTGTGCAAGGAGGACATGTGGTGAGGGATGAGCAGACCTTGGCCTCTGAGGAGCGGATCCTCAGAAACCGCCTTGGCTTTGGAGTTGTGAGTGGAAAACACCCTTTCCTGCCGCCCGAGCATTGTGTACTGTTGGGGACAAAGCCAACCTCCCCACCCTCCAACCCCCTCCCTGCCCTGTGGAGCCTGCTGGGCCACCCACGTCTCCAGGTGCCCGGTCTGAGCACCTTCTTGGTCTTTAAAAAAAAAAAAAAAAAAAGGCAAGACTCCACCTCATGGTCTCACTCGTCCCCAAGCAGACGGCTGCCTGAGGGCAGGAGCTCGCTGGTGGGCGGAGGGGCAGGGGCCGCAGGCCTGGGCTCCTCGCAGGTGTGTCCACCAGAGGTGCAGACGCCCCAGGGAGAGGGTGGCGGCCCGAGGCCCGGCCTGAGCTTGAGTTCATGGGGAGGTCCAGAAGCGGCGACGAGAAAAGTCAGGGGTGGGAGCCGCTCCGTGCACGGCCGAGAGCCCCGGCGTTTCGGGGGGCTCACCCTAAAGGAGGGGTTAAAGGAAACGGATTCGCCAGAGAAAGAGAGGTGCTCGAGGCCATGGCCACTGCTGGTCACCGCCGTGGCCGTCCGTGGTGCAGAGTTGGTGCTGGAGTTCGAGGAACTGAAACAGAGAGGAACGGGGTGGTTAACTCCTCCCACGTCCGTCTCCCAACCTCCCCCGCACAGGCAGGCGGCCTGCTCAGAGCGAGGGCCTGCAGGATGCTAGCAATTTAAAAACGTGTTATCATGGATGTCAGAGAGGAAGGGAGAAGCATCCATGATGAGAACCATGTATGGGCTGCCGCCTGCACTCCCCACATGGGGAATCGAGCTGGCAACCTGGGCCTGTGCCCTGACCGGGAATTGAACTGTGACCTTCCGGTTCATAGGTCGATGCTCAAGCACTGGGCCCCGCCGGCTGGGCTGCTTGCTATGTTCTTCCACAGTCACCCCAAAATTAGAATTGCCTTTTCCAACTTGCAAGGAAAGAAAACACCTAAACAGGCAATTTCCTTCTGTTGACTTACATTCATCTTGAGGACACGAAAGGAAATGTATTTATTCCTTTTTCTCCACCAGTAACTTTCATTTAGTCAAAGAGAATATTGGATGTGATGGCCTTCAGAATGGTTTAAAGTCATTGTTTGAGTTAGGTTTAATGAACTTTATTAAAATTCTATTAACCACAGGTTATCAGAATATCCATATGTATTTTACAGGGGCGGGGGGAGGGGAGCACAATCAGGCTCATCTTTAACTCAGAAACTGGCGTGGCTCAGCTGGCGTGGCTCAGTGGTTAGCGTTGACCTATGAACCGGGAGGGAGGTCAGGGTGTGATTGCTGGTCAGGGCACAGGCCCGGGCTATGGGCTCCATCTCCAGTGTGGGGTGTGTAGGAGGCAGCCGGTCCATGGTTCTCTCTCCTTGTTGGTTTCTCCCTCCCTTCCTCTCTCAGATCAATAATAAGATCCCATCTTAGAATTAGGTTCTTTAAAGTCAGAGAGTTCACTGGGAAGCAAGGCTCCATCACAGGGAAAGCCTCTGAGCTCCGACCCACAGGCCCAGGCCCCTGCCTGTGTGGTTCAGTGGGCAGGCCCCCGCCTTCTTCCGGGAGCATTCCGGCCTGTCCTCCATCTGACCCCGCCAGCCCGCCCCGTCCGATGGAGAGCCCGGGGCCCAGGCTCACCGCGTCACGGGCTCTCCACGCCGTCGCAGTGCACGTCTGCCCGGCCCCTCGGGTCGTGGCCGGGGAGGGGCTGCCCGTACTTGTCCACGCACCAGCAGAAGCCGCGCTTCCTGCCCTTGGACGGGCGGCACTGGGGGCAGAGAGGGCGGCGTGACCCCCGGCTGCCCGGCCCCATGCCCGCCCGGCCCCATGCCCGCCAGGCTGCCCACCGGGACTGCGGCCCAGGACAGCGGGCAGGTGCTGGGCACGTGTCCCTGCGGGTTCACAAAGGGGAGCAGGGCCCTGGGGCAGAGGAGGGGCCCCGCTGTGGCTCCCCGTCGCCCGGTGGAGGCCGGACGGAGGCTCACCTGCTTCCTCTTGTAGAAGCCCTTCCGGTCGCAGTTGGGGAGGTGGATGCCCTGCGGGCTCAGGGTGCTCAGGGACTTGAGTTGGTTCAGCGTGTCCTCCATCTCCCGGCGGCAGGGCCCCTGGGGGCGTGGACGGTCACTATGAAGTCCACCCGCCCGCCCCCGGGGGGACCAGCGGTGCTGTGGCCTGACTCAGCCGTCATGGCGCCCATGGGAACTCCGGCACCCCCTCCCATGTGTCCGAGATGGGGCTCGGCACCGGGATCTCCCGGGACACCCAGAGGCCAGGGGCACAGGAAGAGCCGGGCATGTGAGCCTTTCTCCAGCCCAGAGGCCTGGGCACGCCCCGGGGTTTGACCTAGGGCCGGGCCATCTGGTCCCCGTTCTGGGCCTGAGGGGACTGGCAGCTGCCCCTGTGCCTGGACCGGGTGTGCCCGCGGCTCCCAGCTCTCCCCCCACCCCAGGAGGCGGCGCTCACGTATTCTGTGTCCTGCTTGGTCTCGGAGGAGAAGTTTTGGGTGACGGTGCTCTGGGCCCCCGAGTGGACCTTGTGGCGCTGGCTGTCCTTGGCGCTCCCCCTCCTGATGGTGTCCATTTTGGTGTGGCCGGGGTGGAACCTGGCATTGGGGGCCCAATGTGTGCCGGTCAGCGCCGGGCTCCCTGCGGTCACTGCGCTCTGCTCTTCCTCCGCCTCACTGCCGTTTGCTGGGGAGACGGGGAAACATGGAGACAGGAGCTGAGGGCTGACAGGGCCAGTCTCGGGCACTGTCACTCAGCCATCCCAAGTCATTCTGGAAAAACACTTGGAGCCTCGACCTTGGAACCAGGAGGTCTCGGCTGGATTCCCGGTCAGGGCACAGGCCGGAGGTTCGGGCTCCATTCCCAGTGAGGGGTGTTCAGGAGGCAGCCGATCCGTGGTTCTCTCTCATCATGGATGTTTCTCTCGTCCTCTCCCTTCCTCTCTGGTCAGTAAAAAATATTTAAGAAAAAGAAAATACCTTGATAGAGTCCCACCCTCACACTAGCAGCCCTGGTACTTGCTTTGCCTGGAGATCAGAAGAGATTTGACCAAGTAGGTGCCTCGCTGGCAGGCGTCCCCTCCTCTACCGGGAGGGGGCAGAGCTAAGCCTGGACGCCGCCCCCCCCCCCACCTTCTCCCCGAAACCCGCCCCTGGGGGCTGAGGTTGAAGCACGCGTGAGGCTGCAGGCGCCAGCGCCCGCTGTTCCTCCCGGTCGGAGCCGGGGCGGCTGTGGGACAGGGCGGACACCCCTCTCCCACCGGGTCCGCTCAGCCGGGCAGCGGCCATACGGCTACGTCATTCCCACGAGCCGCACCCCCAGATCTTCCAGACCCTGCGGCCCCGAATTTGTTCCGCCGGGGAGCTCGGCGCCCCGTTCCAGCTGACAGTTCCCGGCCGGCAGGGAGGCCGCCCGCCCAGGCCTGGGGCTCCCGGGAGAAGGGCGGTGCCGGGGAGGGAGCTTCCCAGGCCCAGCGGGGCGGGGAGACCTGGTGCTCCCGCTCCACGCTCGGAGGTTCCTGGTGCCCCGCCCCCAGGGAGGCCCCGCCCCAGGGAGGCCCCGCCCCCGGGAGGCCCCGCCCCGGGAGGCCCCGCCCCGGGAGGCCCCGCCCCCGGGAGGCCCCGCCCCCGGGAGGCCCCGCCCCGTGGGCTCTGCCCGCCCAGGGGACAGCTCCGGGGAAGGAGCTGCGTGGTCCCCGGGGCCCGGCCGGGAGCACCGCTCCGCACCGCGGACCCTCCTAGCGGTAGGCTGTTTTCCGTTTCCTTTCCGTTTCCGGTCCTCTTCCTCCGGGAAGCCCGGGCCCGGGGCGGGACTATGTAAATGAGCTCCTCCCCGCCTTCCCGGCTCCGGACGCGGCGGGAGGGGAAGCCCTTCCTCCTCAGCGCCCAGAGCCGGAGAACGCCCCCGGAGTCTGGAAGCCACTCCGCCTCCGCACGCCGTCACCGGCCGCGCCGCCCACACCGTGCGGGCGCCCCTCGGCGGCGGAAGGAAGCGCCGGGAGGACCCCCAGCCCGCGCTGGGCGCCACCCCCGGGCCGCGGGCACACAGGCCTGTGGCCCCGAGCAGAGGCCGCTGGCGGCTTTGACGCGCCGTCCCGCCTGGACACCCGCACACCCGCCTCCCCCTCACCCACCCGGGGCCGCGGCTTCTCCGGAGGCACCGAGCCCGCCGGCGAGGCCACCCCGCCCCGGGCTCCGCAGCCGCGGGGACTCCCTGGCCGAGCGGAGGCTCAGAGCCAACCCACTGACCTTCCCTCTGAGGCCCCCACGGGGCTCCCCGTCCCTTCCCGCCTCCAAAACCCGCTCCCCGTCCCTTCCCGCCTCCGAAACCCGCTCCCCGCAGCCCCGCGCCGGGCGCGTCTGCGGTCTCCCGGGCGGAGCTGGGTGGCGGGAGGGTGCGGGCAGGAGAGCTGGGTGGCGGGAGGGTGCGGGCAGGAGAGCTGGGTGGCGGGAGGGTGCGGGTGGGGCAGCGGGTCCGACCCCCGCCCTGCCCGGAGGGGGGGCACCTTGTAGACCCGCTTCCTCCTGAGGGCCAGCTCGGAGGGGACTCCGGTGCGGTGCGGGCCCCCTCCCACCGCCGCCCCGCGCCCGCCCCTTGTCCGCGGCGGACGCGCTGCCCCCCCCACCCCGCGGGACGGAAGCGCGTCCGGAGCCCGCAGCGCAGCCCACGCCTACGGCCCGGGGTCCCCGGATCTTCCCTCCGACGGCCCGGACCCTAGCCCGCTCCCTCCCGCAGAGCCTCGGGCCGTTGTCGGGACGGCGCTCCGCGCTTACAAGCACTTGGCGCCGGGCCCGGCTCCCCACGACGCCCTCGGGGCCGGGGCCGCCGCTCGCTCACCTGGCGCGGGCGGGGCCCGGGGGACGGGGACCGGGGGGACGGGGAACGGGGGCCCGGGGCCCGAGGGACAGGGGGACGGGCGCTCGCTCACCTGGCGCGGGCGGGGCCCGGGGACAGGGGACTGGGGTCCGGGGACAGGGGACGGGGGACGGGCGCTCGCTCACCTGGCGCGGGCGGGCGGGCGGCGGCGCTGGCGTTGGCGCAGAGCCCGCGGCCCTCCAGCAGCGCCCGCAGCGGGGCCTCGCCGGGCGGCGGGAGGCAGCGGAGGCCGGCGCCGCAGCGCTCCGTGTAGACGCCGCACGCCTGGCCCTCGCGCCGCGCGCACGTGAGGCAGCAGCCGCAGCCCGGCTCCCGCGCCAGCTCCGCGCAGCCGGCCGGCGGGGGCGCGCACCGGGCCAAGGCGCGGGCGTCGCAGGGCTCGCAGCGCACGACGGGGCCCGCGCCCGCCGCCCCGGTACCGGGACCCGGCCCGGCCCCGGCCCGCGCCGCCGGCAGCCCGAGGAGTAGCGCCAGCGCGGCGGCCAGGAGCGCGGGGCGTGTGAGCGGCATGGCGCCCGCTGCGGGGCTCCGCGGCTCAGCCAGGGCTGCGCGGCGCGGCACGGGGGCGTCGGCGCGGCTGCGAGAGCGGAGGAGCAGGAGCCGAGGAGCTGGGAGCGGAGGAGCCGGGAGCCGGGAGCGGAGGAGCCGGGGAGGAGCGGCGTCGGTCAGACCTCTGCAGGCACCGCAGGCTGCATCTGGCGGCCCGGGCGCGCCGGCCACTATATAGAGGCCCGAGGCCCGAGGACACGCCCCGGTCTGCGCGGGGTGGGGGAGACGGGGCGGGGGAGAGGGGGCAGGGGGAGACGAGGCCTGGGGAGAGGGGGTGGGGGGAGACGGGGCGGGAGGTCGCAGCCCGGGCTCCGGGTCCGTCCACCGCTCGGGGGCCGGGGCACCGGGGGCGCAGCGCGGCCGCCGAACACCTGCTCCCCGTGGGCACGCCGGCGCCCCGCAGCCCCAGGACCCAGGCGCTTCTAGCACCCACCCACCTGGTGCCTCTGGCCACCCCAGCGTCCTCCGCCCCGCCCCCGCCACCCCGGCTCTCCGCGCGCTTCTCCGTCTGCGTCCCGTCCCGGGGGAGGCCGCCCGCGAGCCTGTGCTGGGGAGACGGGGTGCCGGGGAGACGGGGTGCCGGGGAGACAGGGGAGACGGGGCGCGCTGCTCCTCCCTGGGGCACTTGGCAAAGTTTCTAACATTCAAGGGGATTTAAACGAGGCCGGGGATTTAAGACGTTTCTGAGCCGGCACCTCCGTCGGTCCGGGGAACGAAGTCTCAGGGTTCCGTTTGCACCCGCCGGGCCACTCGCACCCCCACATCTGGTCCCAAAACGCGCACCTGCAGGTGCGCACGCGGCCTCCGCTCTCCCGGTCCCTGCTCACAGCGGGGCTCCCTCCCCCCTCCCTCCCCTGGGTCCCAGCGGGCAGGGCGGGCAGAGCGGGCCCGCGGGGAGCGGCTGAGCCGGGCTTGTGGGAGGTTAACCTGTTTCAGGTTTTCACCCCTAGGATGGCTCCAGCAGGGCCTCCGTCCACAACCGGGGACTAAAAGTAAATGTCATTAATGACCAGCAGCCTGACCACGGGGTTTTCCTGGCCATTTCCCGGCCAATGGCGGCCCCGCCCTGAGGTCTCTCCGGTGCGCCGCGCTGGGGACACTGGGGTCCTCCTGTCCGTGCGGTCTGCGCGCTGCGCTGGGGCCCGGTCGGGGCGCACTGCCCTGGGATGGGGAGAATCCCCCGAGCGCGGCCTGCGCGACCCTTCTCCGTGCGGCCGACAGAGGGCGCGCGCGGCCCAGGAGCCAACGGGCAAAGAGCTTGTGGGTCAGCGCGGCCCGCGGACCGGACCGCAGGGGAACCGACTGCCCGGCGCTGCTGGAGCCAGATGCGGGCCCAGGCGGCACCCAGGTGCCGGGGAGCAGCCCCGGGCGGTTTGGGCAGAAAGAGCCAGTCAGGGCCCCGCTTCCTCGCCACCCGCCAGCCCACCTGCAGCGGCGGCGCTGACATTCGCCTGGTCACCTCTTCCGTGTGTGTGAGTGTGTGCGCGCGCATGTGTATGTGCATGTATGTGCATGTATGTGCATGTATATATGTATGTATGTGCATGTGTGTGCATGTGTGTGTGAAATCTTACAACAACAAAGAAATGCTGGGGCAGTGATATGGGGAGAATTATCTCTATAAAAGCCTAATATGCAAATTGTCCCCTTGGGAGTTCGACCAGGAGAACAGGAGTTCCATCTATCCATCACTATGATGTGCGCTGACCACCAGGGGGCGGTGCACAATGAAGGAAGGCCCTAATCAGTCCTGATTGCTGGCCAGGCTAGGGACCCTGCCTCTAGAATGTCAATATATAGTCATTTTTATTTGACAAAACTGCCAGGAAAGAACTCGTTATGGCAGGGAGGTCTTGGATGGGACACAGCTCCATGTTGTGACGTGCTGGTTCCCTCGATCAGACTGCCGGTTAGTCGGTGTCTGTGGGGAGTGGGGAAGGCGTCTCCCGGTGTAGGTGCTGGTAGACAGCTGCTTAGTGATTGTGAGGCGACACCCACATCGGAAACACGGCCCTCGCCATGCGGGGTGGTGGGATTGTGACCCGGGCTGCTGGTGGTCTGTCCGAGCCCTCCCCTCACTTCCGAGGTGCCCGTCCCACACCCTGCAGTCCCGAGTGAGTACGGAAGGCAGCGGCCCTGTCCCTCCTGCGGGTCGGTAACCCCCAGGCCCTCCCTGCGAGAGGCCTCTCCGGAGAGCTTGGACAGCTGGCGGCTTGTAAAACGGGAGCGGGTACGTGCCAGGGACGCTGGGAAGTCCAGCGGGCTGGGAGATAGCATGACCCAGTGAGAAAACCTAAAAACAATGTTTTCCTTAGCTTCTTGAGTAATGGGGTTCAGTTGGGAGATTAAACAGCCAAAATTAGAGTCTGCTGTTTGTTAGTATTATTGAGCAAAAAATGAAATAAAACTGCCCTCTATTAAGTGATGACTTGGTGTTTTTTTTTGTGTGTGTGTTTTTCCCCCAAAGAGCGTTCTGTTTTTAGGAAAAAAGAGGAGCCCAACCAGCTTGGTCAGGAGACTTTTCACTTCGAGCTCCATCCCCAGGCCCACCCAGCCCTCTGCCCAGTGCCTCCTTCCCCGGGGGGGCTGGCCATTTCCAAGACTCCCCCCCCCCCGGGCGGGGGAAGGGGGAGGTTCTGAGGGGGTGAGGCCTCCTGTCCCCCTCCTCCCCACCAACCCCCTCACCCCCCTGTTGCTGCGACTGTGACAGGGCAGTGAGTGAAGTCCAATCTAGGAGAACAGGGTAGCCCTGGCCGATGTGGCTCAGTGGATAGAGCGTCGGCCTGCGGACTGAAGGGTCTAGGGTTCGATTCCTGTCATGGGCACAGGCCCAGGTTGTGGGCTTGATCCCCAGTGTGGGGTGTGCAGGAGGCAGCCGATCAATGATTCTCTCTCATTATGGATGTTTCTCTCTCCCTCTCCCTATAAAAACATTAAGAATCTATATCAGAACAAACATCTCCAAATTCTGGGATCCCACACGGGGTTTTACTACCACGGGGAGGAGGGGGGGACGGGTAGCAGAGGGGGTTGGGGTGTGAGTTTCATGAAAGAAGCAGCTCCCAGACTTTGGGGTCAGAGCACGTGGCATTTTAACTCCCGCCGGAACCCCACTTTCCAGCTCCGTGGTCCATGGGGGGAAGTTGGCCCCACGGTGCAGCGGGCGCACAGACCTGGGTAGTTATGGCCTGTGTCCGTGTCGTGTCTGTGTCTGCATCTATGTGTGTATCTCTGTGTGTGTATGTCTGTGTGGGTGTCTGTGTGTGTCTGTGTGTTTGTCTGTCTGTGTCTGTGTCGGTGTGTGTATGTCTCTGTGTGTGTCTGTGTGTATGTATGTGTCTGTGTCTGGGTCTGTGTGTGTATGTCTGCCTGTGTGTCTGTGTCTGTGTGTGTATGTCTGCGCGTGTGCCTGTGTCTGCGTCTGTGTGTGTGTCTGGGTCTGGTTTGTGGCTCCCAGGAGCTGCATGGGGTGATCTCTGAGTTTCTCAGGCCTGGAGCAGCCTTCCAGGTGCACTTGTCAGAAAGGGTTTGAGGCCTCGTCCGCGCAGCTGCTGGGCGGAGGGGTGACAGGTGGGACCCGCAGCAGGCAGACTGGAAGTGTAGAGTACCTGTACACGGTGGGACCTGCACACGGTGACACCTCAGACGGACAGTCGCCGCGCCCTGGCACTGAGGAGAGCACACTTAGTTTAACAGCCACGCGGGGACGGACCGGGCTCTGCCCCAGGGCCGGGGCGGCTGGGCTGGAGGGGAGGTAGGCGTGGCCTCGTCCCCAGGTGTGTGGTGGGGGTGGGGTCGCTGTGGGTTTGTGATGTCCAAGCTCCTCCTGTGACCACTCTGTCACGTGCTCCCTGAAGTCTGCTTTGCCAGCTGCAGGCTGACCTCTGACCCCAGGGCCTCCTGGGCCGCCTGGAGCCCACGGGACACACCGCGTCCGCCTCTGCGGGCTGGCTGTGCTCGGCTGGGCCGGCTCCCACTCTGCCTCGGCAGCTGAAGCAGAGCCCCGAGGTCCCGCCGCCCTCCCCACGCCTGCAGCCACCCGGGGGGGGGGCGCCCAGGTGCCTGGGGCCAGGACCTCCTGGGGGTTCCGTTCCCTCGCCCAGCCTGCCACCTCTACGTGCGCTCCTATGGCGGACGGAGCGCTGAGCGGACTGGACGAGCCCGCGCACGCATCCCTGGAGACAGACGTGTTTCCACAGATTCGAGCGATAAAACGCGGCCTCAATCCGGGCCCGTCCTGGAGCACGGAACCCCTTGAGCGCTTTCCTGGAATTCTCTTTTGAGTAACACGCAGCTCCCATGACCCACAGAGGCCTCCTCTGCGGAGTATTTTTACAAGTTTAATTGGAGCTGACATTGTAAATGAATGAACTCACGCTTCAAAGTCGTTGGAAAATGTGAGCCGAGGCCCGAACGGGAACTGTAATGAGCTCCATGACGTGACCGGACAGAGCAGGCCGGGCCGAGGGCCCTCGCCTGCGCTGCCCCCACATGGCGGCCGCTCCAGGAAACCCGCTCGGGCTGTGTCCTCGGGGACCGGCTCCAGGAAACCCGCTCGGGGCTGTGTCCTCGGGGACCGGCTCCAGGAAACCCGCTCGGGCTGTGTCCTCGGGGACCGGCTCGCCCGGCGGGATGAGTGGAAGGTGAGCAGGAACTGGCTAACGTGCCCGCCCTGTCTGTGCCTGCTGCCCCCAGCGGGAGGGTCTGGGGTGAACTCTTAGGTCATCTCCAGGAACCTCTGGCTCGGCACAGCCAACACCACAGCCAGGCGGCCCCTGAGGGTCCCTCCGGGGGACCCCATTGCTGGCGGGTGGTGTGCTCTGCGGGCTCCACAGTCTCTGAGGAGCTGTCATTCCTCTTTACGCTTTCTCCTCTCTGCGCCTCAGACAGCCGTCTTCCAGTCTGTGGGCCGTGTCTGCCGTCTGCTCAGCTCTGCTGCCAAGTCCCTCCAGGGACTTCCTCGTGTCAGACTCTGCTTTTCCGCTCCCCGAGCGGTTCCCACCTCTGTGTTCTCGGTGTGACATCTCCCGGTGAGATGCCATTGTCACGCTTTTGGTTAGTGGTCGGCAAACTGTGGCTCGCGAGCCACAGGCGGCTCTTTGGCCCCTTGAGTGTGGCTCTTCCACAAAACACCATGGCCTGGGCGAGTCTACGTTGAAGAAGTGGCGTTAGAAAAAATTTAAGTTTAAAAAATGAGGCTCTCCATAGAAATGTCACTCGTTGTGCTGTTGATGTTTGGCTCTGTGGATGGAGTTTGCCCTGGTGGCTGCGTGGGCAGCGCTGACGGGCTGAGTGGGACACGCCCGCTGCTAGCCTCTCTGGGGAATTAATAGCACGGAGGAGGCCATGGGGGGGTCTCCTTCCCCCTGTGGAGCCCGGCCTGCAGGACAAGGGTGAGGGCCCCCTGATGGGACGGAGTGGCGGAGCCGCCGTGCCCGCAGCTCCAGACCCTCCATGCTGGCGGCTCCGGACCCTCCATGCTGGCGGCTCCGGACCCTCCGCGCTGGCGGCTCCAGAACCCTCCGTGCTGGCGGCTCCGGACCCTCCGTGCTGGCGGCTCCGGACCCTCCGTGCCCGCAGCTCCAGACCCTCCATGCTGGCGGCTCCAGACCCTCCGTGCTGGCGGCTCCGGACCCTCCGTGCTGGCGGCTCCGGACCCTCCTTGCTGGCGGCTCCGGACCCTCCGTGCTGGCGGCTCCGGACCCTCCGTGCTAGCGGCTCCAGACCCTCCGTGCTGGCGGCTCCAGAACCCTCCGTGCTGGCGGCTCCGGAGCCTCCGTGCTGGCGGCTCCGGAGCCTCCGTGCTGGCGGCTCCGGACCCTTCGTGCTTGCGGCTCCATAACCCTCTGTGCTGGCGGCTCTGGAGCTTCTGTGCTGGCGGCTCTGGACCCTTCGTGCTGGTGGCTCCATAACCCTCTGTGCTGGCGGCTCCAGAACCCTCTGTGCTGGCGGCTCCGGAGCCTCCGTGCTGGCGGCTCCGGACCCTCCGTGCTGGCGGCTCCAGAACCCTCCGTGCTGGCGGCTCCGGACCCTCCGTACTGGCGGCTCTGGAGCCTCTGTGCTGGCGGTTCTGGAACCCTCTGTGCTGGCGGCTCCGGACCCTTCGTGCTGGCGGCTCCATAACCCTCTGTGCTGGTTGCTCTGGAACCCTCCTTGCTGGCGCCCGGCCTTTTCCGTTGAGCTCCTGCCACGAGCACTCTTCCCGGAGTAGACGCTCCGGAGAGGCTGTGCGGGCGTGGGAGCAGCCTCTGTGCCAAACTGCCCTTCGTCCCGAGATGAGGCCCCCCTCCCCGCCCGTTTTCTGTGTGATCAGCCCTGCGATGGTGACTCCCGTTTCTCCAAACACTGACAGGTGCAGCCACGCACCCGGCTCTCCAGCTGCAGGGAGGTGAGACCGAAGACTGCAATAGACAAGGAGACCATCACACACACACGTGCGCACATACACACATACACATGTACACACACGCACGCACATGTACACACACACGGCTAACTGATCCCTGGGGTTCCACAAAGCAAGTCAGCGGAGCCAACTGGAAAGCACACGGAGTGACATGAATGTGTAATAACCAGGACACGTGAAGGCCGTGGGGGATTTATATCTCAAACGGAACTAGAAAACCTTCAACTTAATGGTTCCAGCTCCATCTGGAAACTTCAAAAGGAGCTAAAAATAAACCAGAGCAGCCGGAGGATGGACACAGAGAACGGCAGGAATTGGGGAAATTGGAAACAGAGAAGTAACAGGGAACATGAGGAATGAGGAGGCAGGTCTTTAAAAACATCAGCGACCTGGCAAAGGGGGAGATCGGCCGCGGGAGAGCGGGGGCAGAGGGCACTGAGGGCATGGCTCCGGAGCTCCAGGGGTCAGAGGGCAGCGATGGGCACTGCAAACAAGCCCTGCAGGTGAACTGGCCACCGAGGAGCAGAGCCATTTCCCAGGAGCATGAACCCACACCCACTCGGGGGCCGCCTGCAGCACAGAGACACAGAGACACAGAGACACAGAGATGCTGCGTGAGCAGGCCCCGCCCACCGCAGCCCCCGCCTGGAGGGTCTCACTGAGCTCCCTGCCGAGTGTGCCAGCAGTGCCTATGGTCAGACCAGACAGACGGGCAGCACACATGCACAAACAAGCACACACGTGCACACACACATATGTGCACACTGCACGCACATGCACGCACACATGCATACACACATGAAAACTACAGACGAACATCTCACACAAATGGAAAAGCAGCGTTCCTGGGTTGAGGACTGGCCATTAGGACCGGGCAGTCTGTAGAGGGGCCGACATGCCGTGACCACGCGGGCTCTCCGGGCGGGAGGCTGGCTCAGGTGCACGTGAAGTATCGCAGCGCATTTCTTAGTAAAAGTTTCTACCAAACGTCCCATGGTCGTGTCGGCTGATTCCTGCCTCCCTGCCATTCTCCCTGAGACTTTAACTCCTAAAAGCCTTTCTGAGACGTAAATGCAGAGACCTCTATTGACAATCTCTCCATCTGCTCAAGAAGAGGGACAAGCCGAAACCGGTTTGGCTCAGTGGTAGAGCGTCGGTCTGCGGACTGAAAGGTCCCAGGTTCGATTCCGGTCAGGGGCATGTACGTTGGTTGTGGTCACATCCCCGGTAGGGGGTGTGCAAGAGGCAGCTGGTCGATGTTTCTCATCGACGTTTCTAGCTCTCTATCCCTCTCTCCTCTCTGTAAAAAATCAATAAAATATATTTAAAAGAAGAAGAAGAAGAAGAAGAAGAGGAGGAGGAGGAGGAGGAGGAGGAGGAGGAGGAGGAGGAGGAGGAGAGGGACACGTGGGGCTGAGCGGACACGGAGCGTGGTTCTGCCGTTAGAGTTAGGGTTGGGGTCAGGGATGTCGTGAGGACGCCGGCTGCTCACAGGAGCACACGGGGAGCCTCGCTTAGCGTCGCCTCTAAAAGGAAGCTGCCGCTTTAAGAAGCCGCCTTTGGAACCCAGGCACCTGGCTCTTGCTCATGCAACGAGCTCGAGACAACCTCGGCGTCTTCACGTCTTCCTGCAAAGTGAAGCACCTCAGATGACGTGGCCGCTAATCCCCGCTTTGTCAGCAGGTGCGGCCCCTGCCCCGCCCGGCGCGCCCAGGCCGTTCCTGGTCGCTAGGATACGGGCGTCAACATCTCCGTGTTGATGGAACCTCTCCCTCCGTCCCCAGGAGGGTGTCCCCTTGGGATGAAGATCCCTCTCTGGCCGGCTCGGGCGAGCCCGTGATGGGAGGACGGAGATCCCTCTCTGGCCGGCTCGGGCGAGCCCGTGATGGGAGGATGGAGATCCCTCTCTGGCCGGCTCGGGCGAGCCCGTGATGGGAGGATGGAGATCCCTCTCTGGCCGGCTCGGGCGAGCCCGTGATGGGAGGACGGAGATCCCTCTCTGGCCGGCTCGGGCGAGCCCTCTGATCTTACGTCCGTTTGCTTTAATTCTCCCCTTCTCCCCATGAGCACAGAGTGATGGCGTTTTTAAAGCTCGGGTGTCTTGGTGGCTCCTGTGAACCCCGAGTCCCCGTGTGCGACCTGAGAGGCTGAAGCAGGAGCCCAGCGTGGGGTCTCCCACCCTGAGCCCCTGCCCGGCCCGGGTCGGTGGTGGCCCTTCCTCTGGACCTTCGTTACACGTTGGAGGCGTGCCGGCCGGCCTGGCTCAGGGGCTGAGCACTGACCTAGGAACCCAGAGGTCAGGGTTCGATTCCCGGTCAGGGCACAGGCCCGGGCTGCAGGCTCGATCCCCTGGGGGTGGGGTGAGGCAGCCAGACATTGGTTCTCTCTCATCACGGGTGTTTCTCTCTCCCTCTCCCTTCCTCTCTGAAGCCAATGAAATGCATTTGATGAAGTTGGAGCGAAGACATTCTTGCAGGAAACTCATCCCGTTCACTTTATTTAAAAAAATATTTTTTAATTGATTTTTTACAGAGAGGAAGAGAGAGGGACAGAGAGTTAGAAACATCAATGAGAGAGAGACATTGATCAGCTACCTCTTGCACACCCCCTACTGGGGATGTGCCTGCAACCAAGGTACATGCCCTTGACCGGAATCGAACCTGGGACCCTTCAGTCCGCAGGCCGACGCTCTATCCACTGAGCCACACCGGTTTTAAACAGGTCTGTCTCAGACTCGCAATGCGACGGGTGTGTGTGGCTGGAGAGACGGCAGGTTTGCTGCAGCCAGATCGTGTGTGTCTCTTCCCCTGAGAGAGCCCGCCTCAGGAGCCCCCGAGAGCCCCCCAGCGATGTCGCGGCCGCGTGCTGGGGACGGCAGGGTGCCCTGGGTCCGTCCGCACGGCCGGCTCCGGGTGACCGGGCGCTGCTCCGAGGCCTCCTGCTCGTGAACAGCCGGCGGCGGCTGCAGGACTGGCTCGGCCTCCGGTCTCCGGCCCCCACCCCCCCAGCCTCTGCCGCTTTGATGTGGTCTGCGCCCGGGCCCCCTCCCCGTGTGATGGCGAGGCCAGTGGAAGAATGGCTTCCTGGCGGATGGGGTAACCGAGCCTCTCATCTGGGAGAACATTCCGGAGGCGTTTTAGTTACTAAAATACTCCAGACGATTGCAACACAGCTGGGCTGCACGCGTGTTTCGTGTGGGAGCGTGAGAGCCGTGCGGAGGCAGGCTGGGCCGGAGGGGGGGAGGTTTGAGGGGGCGGGGGGGGGGGCGGGGGACTTCCAGGAAGGTTTGTCCTCGTTAATCCTCACCTGAGGGTGTTTTTCTGTTGCTCTTTAGGAGGGGCAGGGAGGGGAGACAGAGACCTCCCGCGTGGGCCTGACTGAACGGGATAGAGCCTGCAACAGAGGGACAGGCCCTTGACCGGAATCGAACCCGGGACTCTTCCACCTGTGGGCCGATGCTCTATCCACTGGCCAGGGCTGGGAAGGCCTTCAGGGGCAGAGACATTCCTGTTAAACAGCAGCGTGGAGAGCGTGCAGAGGAGTAAGTTCAGAAAACACAGTTAAAAATCGCCGGACGCCTTTCCATGCAGGAGCTGCGGGTGCTGACCCGGCCGGGGCGGCCCCAGGCTCCCGCCCGGCGTCCAGGGCACCGGGGAAGGACCGGGACGCCGAGGGCTCCACCGTGGGGTCCCGGCTGTGAGGGCCGGGCTCGGGGGCCCCCGCCTCACCCCCTCCGAGCCGCTGAGCCTCCCGCAGCCGCTGGCTGTGCGTGCGAGGCTCGGGCTCCACACGTGGACGTGGTCCGAGCGGCTCAGTAACCCGACCACTCCTGCAGGCCATTCCACTGTCTCTCAGCGGAAACTCAGGTTATTCGCCCTCTCACTTGTTTGCCAAGAGACAGCCGCCTCCTGTGCTGAGCGGCTGCCACCCGCCAGTGCGGCCAGGAACCCCGGGGCTCTCCCTCCCTGCCCCAGCCTCTCACCGGCCCCGCAGCGGGAACCTAGTCTCTGAGGGACATGCTGGGTGGGGGCCCCTCGCTAAGGGCAGAGGCACGGGGGGGCGTCTCAGGTGAGGCCGCGGGGAGCCGGAGGTGGGGGTCTGGGCTCCCCTGCTCCCAGGGCCGAGGGCCGCACAGGGAAAGGCCTGGCCGATGAGCGGGGGAGGTTGGGTTCAGGGTCAGTGCCTTTGGTTTCGGGGCATGTGTCTGGGCGGCAGACCCCAGGGTCTCTGTGGGGCCGGAGCACTGATGCTCGCGTTGCCGTGAATAACCTCACGTGGAGCCGCCGCGGAGCCGAGGCGCCGGAGGCGAGGGCCAGCTGTCCCCCCACCACGGACGTCCTGGGATTGTTGTCTTGATTCACCCTTTTTAAAAAAATATTTTTTAATTGACTTTTTTACAGAGAGGAAGGGAGAGGGATAGAGAGTTAGAAACATGATGAGAGAGAAACATCGATCAGCTGCCTCCCGCACACCTCCTACCGGGGATGTGCCCGCAACTGAGGTACATGCCCTTGACCGGAATCGAACCCGGGACCCTTGAGTCCGCAGGCTGAAGCTCTATCCACTGAGCCAAACCGGTTTCAGCTTGATTCACCTGGAATGATAAAACAGTAATTTCACAGAGAACACATTCCACTCCACAGCCCGACCACCACAGTCCGTGTGGAGAGGGCGGCCCCGGCGTGTGGGCAGGTCCAGCCTGGGACGAATGGACAGGAGGCACCGTCCTCTCCTGGCACAGCCACGGCGAGTCCCAGCACAACTGCCGCCAAAGGCTGTGGTGTGAGTGTGACCTTCGGGCCGTAACCTGTGGTCCCACGTGGCTGAGTGCAGCGGGATGACAGCGTTCAGGTGTGTGGAATCGAGTCGATTAGAACACTAACCATCTTGGCCACGCTTCACTTTGCCTCCTGGGATCTGGCTGTAAAACACAGACTCGCTGGCAGGCCCTGGCGCTGTCTCTCCACCAGAGAGGCAGGGACCCACCTGGCCCCAGCTTTATTCTCTGTCCGTCATGTCTAACCCCCCCACCCCCCAGTTCACCCATGGTCAGGCTGGCGCGGCACCCAGTGGAGCCGGCTTCGTTCTGGTAAGTTCCGAATGCACAGCAGCACCGGGGACCGGCGGCGGGTGCCGGTCGCTGTGCCGGCTGCCACGTGGCACTGGCTCTGCCTGCTGTCAGGCTGCAGGGCGCACAGGCGACTCGTACTCAGTTTTAATCCACAGCTGCTCCTGCTCAGCGGGCCGGGTGCCAGGCGTTAGTCAGCGCTCCTCCCGCCAGGTGAGCGGCAGTCCCTGGCCCGGGCCGGGCCGTGGCACCACCCCGACAGCCCCACACGCCCCGCGCACCTGGCAGCGCCTGCCTCCTGCACACCATCCGCCCAGAGAGGGGGCGGGTCCGTGTGGTGGCGTGTTCCCTCGGCCTGTGCTGTCTCCAGCTGTGGCATCGAGCACCTTCAGCCTGATCTTAACGTGTCCTCCCCTCACCGCCATGGCCTACTTTCTCAGAAAACAAACAAACACTGCCAAGTTGAATTGATCGATTAGTAATTTTTGCGTTTTTAACCCTTAATCCTTACCTGAGGACATTCTTCCATCGACTTTTGGAGACAGAGCAGCAGAGAGAAAGACAGAGAAACACAGTTATGGGAGAGACACATTGATGGGTTGCTCCTGCACAGCCCTGACCAGGGCCGGGCTGGGGAGGAGCCTGCAGCCAAGGTACTTGCTCTTGACCGGACTCTATCCACTGAGCCACACCGGCCCGGGCTTGGCTAGTAACATGTTCTTAAACGTGTCCTTTGAGAGCCCTGACCCCATTTTGAGGGGCTGGGGATAGACCGCTCCCCACGCGGCCCAGCCCCCGAGCAAGCAGGCGGGCCTGGGCCGTGACCTCTGCCAGCACTGACACTGGGCCTCGTGCCGATGCTGATCTAACAGTTTCTGGAACATGAATCAGCCCGTGGGCCCCGGGGAGTGAGTGACGCCTAAAATAGCAGGCGCCTGGGAGGGAGCTCACCGCAGCGCCGGGGTTGCCCGGCTCAAGGTGAAGGAACGTTCCGGGCGTGAATTCCCAGGATCCCCTGGCCTCTGCCCCCCGGGGCCGGGACGGCCACAGTCAGGCCCAGGTCCCGGAGGCACGTGGCTGCCACGCACCCACGCGACGGCCAACACCGGCGCCCAGGGCTGGGTCCCGGCGCCCGCCTCGCCCGCCTGCCTGCTAACCTTCTGGGTGTGTTTGCAGCAGGACCTGTGCTGCTCCTGGAACTGAAGTTTAAAAAGTAAAAACCCTCTCGGAACGGATAAAAGATGCATTTTGGATTTGTTTTTGCAGCTCAGTTGCACTTTATATTTATTCCCACAACTCAAAAAAAATACTACTTAAAGTAAAAACACTTTCCTTCTGCTCAAAAAAGTGTGTTATTATTGGGGAAAAAAAAAAAATCTGATCAGCAGGCGGCTCGCCCAGGTAACTGCTCCTGGACAAGTTTATTCTGAATCGGTCGTTACAAAACTGCCCGGATGACGACGCGGTCTGTGTGAGACCCACACGCTCAGAAACGCGGTTCTCCAGGCGTGAACCCCTTGTTTACTGTGCTCTCGTTTTATTTTATTAAAAATATATTTTATTGATTTTTTAGAGAGAGAGGGAGAGGGATAGAGAGTAGAAACATCCATGAGCAAGAAACATCATCAGCTGCCTCCTGCACACCCCCTACTGGGGATGTGCCCGGAACCAATGTACGTGCCCCTGATGGGAATCGAACCCGGGATCTTTCAGTCCGCAGACCGACGCTCTATCCAATGAGCCACACCAGCTAGAGCTGTTGTCTGATGTTATCTGGTGACGTTTTATAATCTACCTGCAAAACTCCACGTGAAAGCATTTCCATAAGCATGTTTACGAGAAGCGGGAAACGGAAGGCCATATAGCAATGTCCTGGGGCCACACTTCCCGTCCGCGCTCCCCCTGGGTCCGAGCTCCCGGCGGCGCCCACTGCCAGGCCGGTCGGTCTGGACACGGCTCCTGTGGACCCTGAGCATGAAGACGCCCACTCGGAAGGGCACCTGGTGGCTGCGTGGGCTCAGACTTAAAACACAAAGAAGCCGAGCAGCGTGGCTCAGTGGTGAGCGTCGACCTGTGAGCCAGGAGGTCAGGGTCCGATTCCCGTCAGGGCACAGGCCCGTTTCCGGGCCGGATCCCCATGGGGGGCGAGCAGGAGGCAGCGGATTCATGAGTCTCTCTCATCATGGATGTTCCTCTCTGAAGTCAATAGAAATATATTAGAAAAAACCCCCACACAGCGCCCAGCAGCCATTGCTCACAGGCCTCACACGGCTCCTCAGGGGAAGGCCGACCGCCCGGAATCCGAATCCCATTTCAGCCAATAGGACTAAAGTTTTCCCATCCAATCAGAGCTGCACAGCTATAGCCCATCCACAACTTCACTGACCAATCAGGACAGTGCCTTTTGGACCAATCACACCATGAGACTTTGGAGCCTCATTTGCATGCGCAGGGACCAATCAGAACCGGGGGCGGGACTCGTCTATAAATTAGCTCCGCGGGCCCGGGGAGCGCCATGAAGTCTCCGTTCCCCGTGGTGCTGGCCCCGCGGAGCTGCCCCCGCTCTGCGGGCCCCCGGGAGCTGTTGCCGGACAGTCCTCCCCTGCGCCCCGGGTTAGGAACTGGGCGCTACACGGGCACCGTGTGACGAGTGCGTCCTCTTTGTGTTTCCGTGGGCGGCCGGTGGGGACCACGCGCTGTTCTCCGGGAGCGTCTTTCCTGGACTGTCGCTGGGGAGGGAGAGGAACGTCGATGAGGGGAGGAGCGTGGGCCAGCCGCCTCCGGCGCGCCCTGCGGGACGGAGCCCGCACCGGGCCTGAGCCCTGACGGGACCGCCTGGAGCGCGGCCCGGAGCGCGGCCTCACCGCAGGGTACAGACTCGGCGGGTCCCCTGTTCGGGGCTCCGTGTCTGTGGAGGCTGAGGGTTGGGGTGTTTTTAGTCATTTCCTGCCGCTCAGAGCGCCGTGCGCGTGCTCTCTCTGCTCGCGCGTGCACGTGGTCACTGACCGGGCCGTCGTCACGTGGCTGTCCCCGTGGCGGGAACTGGTGCCCACAGAGTGGCCAGCGGAAGGCCAGCGTGGGGTCCCGGTGTGGGCGCCTGTCTGTGGCTCAGAGGCCGGGCCCCGTCCCCCGCCTTGGGGCCCCTCCCCCAGAGCAGCGCCCCCCTCTGACCCCGGGCTCTGACCCCCGCCCCCCGCCCTGTCCCCTCTGCTCGGTGCCCACGTGGCCCAGGGCGTGGGCAGCCCCCGTGGCCTCCGGCTGCCTTCCCGTCCTCACACACAGGAGTCTGCAACTCCCACCCACACCCAGACCTCCCCCGCCCCCTTTCCTGCCACATCTGCCGGTCACGGCGGTCTGAAACCTTCCCGGTGAGGAGCTGCGGTTCAGGTTCACGTGGCTGCAGCGCGGCCCTTCGCCTCGGCCCGTGGAGTTCAGACGCGGCTGGGCCTGTGGTCCCTGAGCACAGCTACGAGCCAGGGGCACGGAGGCCCCGGAGTGAGGAGCACGGCCGGTGGCCTCGCCTGGCAGGGGACGCCCCCTCTGACCCCCCACCCCCGGCTCTGACACCCCCCTTAACCGCCCCCCCCCCCCCCCCCCGCAGCTCTGACCTCCCACCCCTTCTGACCACACCGCCCCCGGCTCTGACATCACCACCACTCTGACACCCCCCCCCCCTGACGCCCCCCCCCCCCCCGCCCCCTCGGCTCTGACACCCCCCCCCCCCCCTTGGCTCTCACCCCCCGGCCTGTGCAGGGGAGGCTCAGGCAAGTCCTGGGCAAGGCAGACGCTCAGAGCATCTGACAACCTGGCACCGGAGCCCTGAGCCAGAGACGCCCTCCTTCCTCCCCGAAAGCCCTCCTGGCGGCTTCGTCCCAGCCGGTGCAGGTGTGCCCTCTCCCCCCTGGGAGGCCTGCGGGAGGGCTGGGCTCCGAGGCAAAGTGGAAGCAGGAGGCCACGCTCCAGGGACAGAGGGGCCTTGGATCCACACGGCTCCCTCCGCTCAAACCCGGAGCAGTGGCCGTGCCGGGTACCGGCCCCGGGCTTCTGCCTCCCGCCTCCCCGGGACCTCAGGACCCCAGGACACTGGGACCCCCAGACCCTGGGACCCCCCCCAGGACACCGGGACCCCCAGACCCTGGGACCCCCCCCAGGACACTGGGACCCCAGGAACTCCGGACCCCGGGCCGTGCGCACGCTCACGAGAGCCCTTGTCAGCGGACACGCCTCCTGCGAAGCCGGAGCGAGGGGAGACCAAGGGGTGAACCTCCGCTTCTGAAGGTCACGGCCGCCGAGGCCGAAGGGGACGGAGACTGAGCAGGACAGCGGCTTATTCCGTTTTTTGGAAAATCGTTATTTTTAGTGCCATGACGTCGAACGGTTCATTATTCAGACAGACGGAACCAGTTAGGACTGTTGTCTCGTCAGAAGCTATTTTGAGGCGGCCGTAAGGGGTTCTGGACACCGAGGGTAAGGCGTTGGGCAGACAGGCCTGTTTTCTCAGGGTGCCGGGGAGCGAGGGCGCTTGGCCCTCCCCCTGCGTCGTCCCTCGGGCCCCTCCCTGGTCACGGAGGGCCTGGGTCCGAGGGCCCCACCTAGGGGGAATGGGGCGCCTCAGGGTGCCTTTTCATTCTCCCCTTTTGCACCTGCTCGTGTTCCTCACGCTGCTTTGTACTCACTGTGACTTTGGTTATCGGACGCTATTGGAGCCTTAGTGGGCATAGGCCTGTCCTGAAGGCTTGGAGGTTTATTTATTAGTATATTTTTATTGATTCCAGAGAGGAAGGGAGAGAAACATCCATGATGAGAGAGGATCACTGATCGGCTGCTTCCTGCACACCCCACACTGGGGATGGAGCCCGTAACCCAGGCCTGTGCCTCCTGATTCATAGGTCGACACTCAATCACCGAGCCACGGCGGCCACGGGGGCCACAGCGTGGTCTACAGGGATGTTTGCTGAGTGAACGAAGGAGGTGCGTGTGGAGGTGGCCTGGGCAGGCGGGCGTGGGGGATTTTCCCGTGACCAGCACGTCTCCCGGTCTGAAGGGCACCCTCCAGCACAGCTGTGTCTGGGCCCGGCCTCGGAGCGGGCAAGGCCGGTGCCGCCCGGGGACGCCCGCCCCGCACAGCCACAGTCCTCGGCGGAGCAAATGGGGCTCTGATTCGTTTCACATGTCGCGTCTGAAACGTCTGTTTTTCCCGGAGAATGCCCGGTGGCGGAGGAACGGGGGTGCGTCCAGGAACCACACGTGGGTGCGTGTTGTTTCTCGACAGAAGACGCCGCCAGGCTCTGCGAGGGGAAACAGAATGTTCTTTGGGTCCCGGCCAGTGGTTCAGTGGTTAGAGCGCTGCCCACACACCGAAGGCTCGTAGACCTGGTCCCTGGTCAAGGGCACGTACCGGGGTTGTGGGTTCGATCCCCGGCCCCGGTCACAGCGATGTTTCTCTCCCTCCTCGCCCCTCCCTCCCGCCCTCCCCCCGCTCTCCCGAAGAGCAGTGGGAAAGCCTCCTCTGGGGTAGGACGCCCAGCAGACACCCCAAGGTGCCATCGCTGTTGTCACTGCTCTGGCTGGAGAGCAGTTCCGTTCCGGTGGCCGCACGGGCGTCTGCCTTAGCTACATGCACGGGGGACCGTGACCCGCTCTGAGCTCCATTAAACCCGCTCTGAGCTCCCCGTTGTGGAAGTGACCCGGCCCCTGGGCCCGCCCTCTGTACCGCCCCCGCCCGCACCGGGTCAGAGATCACCCTGCAGGCAGCCTTCCCGGGGGGCACCAGGCGCGCAGACCCTGCCCGCCGGCGGCTGCCGGAGCCAGCTCTCCGCTTCTCGGCCCCACGGCGAGGAAACCCTGTGTAACCAGCGGCCGTGGGGTTTGATAACCACGCGTTTCAGCCAAAGTCCCGTCTTAACATCTTGTTCACGAAGTTCACTCAGCACTGACTTTGCTGCTGGGAGCCGCGGTCCGGGCCGGACGGGACCCCCGTGTTTGGCTCCCACGGTGGTTCTCGTCCAAACACGAGCACGGGCTCTGCCCGCCGGGGAGTGCTGGGAGCAGCCGTTAGGACCGGTCCCGGCGATAAGCCTGGAACGGGTAAATATTTACTCGCTCGGACTCTGCAGTCCGCCGGGACCTCTTGCCCGTAAACACAGCGGCCGCGGGGAGGGAGATGGGCCCAGCTGTGCGCCCCGGACCCGCACGCAAAAACGCGTTCTCGGGGTCACTGACCTTGGACCTGTGTGTGTGAACTCACTGACCGCGGTTTAGGGCTGGAAAAGGAACCTGCGATCCTTCGCCAGAGAAGTTCCTCTCTAGTCCTTCAATCGTTTCTAGCAACCGCAATGGCTCCCCGTTAACATCTGGTGTGACAGACACTCTTGGTTTTCGTTCTCGGGAGCGAGGCTGCGTGTGTGCTTACATTCCGGACAGCTCACGCTCCTCACGGGCGCGGTCGGCCTCGCTGTGCCTGAGCTCCGCGGTGAGGACTCGGCCCTCCACACGGGACCTCATTCCTCCGCCCAGGCCACCGCTCGGCCCTCCCTCCTCGCCTCCGTGCCGGCCCGTCCGGGCCTCCGTCCGGGTATCTGCGCCGCTGGGAGGGGGGTGGCTCTCAGACCTGAGTGGCATCGGAATGACCGGGGGCTGCTGGGCCCGCCCCCGCGTGCCGATTCCCGCGTCCCGTCCGGGTGGGACTGGGACTGGGACTGGGACGAGGTGTGGCTGCCGGCCGCCACGCAGACCAAGCTCGCGAGGCGGGTGCTGGTGGGACAGGAAGGGGGTTTATCCAGGTGCCGGTCACTGAGGAGGGGGTTCTGGTCACAGCCACGCCCACGCCTCGGCTCGGTGCAGGCAGAGGGCTCTGTGGAGGGAGAGGGAGAGCCGGACAGCGGGAGGGGAGGGGCGGAACGGCCCCACGTGCTGCCCGGCGGGGCCCTGCTCACGGCCTCAGAGCCGCTCGGCCGGCTGGGCGGCGGCCTGGTCCCCGTCACGGCCCGCCGCGGACGGCCGGAGGCCGGAGGCGGATGTGCCCGACCGTCATTCACAGTGAAAATAAACTCCCGGCGTCGGGGCCTGAACGAGCCCGCGGCCGCAGCATCCAGGGGGCCGGTGACGGGAGCCGGGCTCCTGGGGAACAGAGGCCGTGGAGCCGCGTCCACTGCGAGGGAGCGTGGGGAGCACGTGGCCTCACACGGGAGCCTGCCCCCCACCCGCCTCCCCCGCAGACGGCGCCAGGGGAGAGGGCCCCGGGCGGGCGGGCGGGCGCCTGCGGGCTCCTCCCACGGAGACGGCTCTCACAGCTGAAAGCTGCCCGGGTGCGGCCGCCCTCGGCGTGTGGACGGTCGGCCCCTCTCCAGCTCCCTGTGGGGATCGGCTCTTCCCCGTCAGGCAGGCCCTGGCTCTGTCCCGACGGGCCAGCGTGTCCTTCATTCTTCCTCTCCCATCTCGACCCGAACGACTCTCCTCTTCGGAGCCGATTGTCTCATCGGAGGCCTGAGCTCAGCGCTGTGGCCGTCCTCAGTCGGCGCTCCCTGCGGGGACGGGAGGCCAGGGGGTCCTGGACAGCACAGAGCGGGCACCAGCAGAGCCCCGCCCCCGCCTGTCCCCCCCACGCCCCCGCCTGACTCCCCTGTCCGCCCTCGCCCCCGCCCCCGTCGCCATGGTGGAGTGGTGCAGGCCCAGTGGCTATGAAGACAACTCACTGAACGGCATCCTGCTTGCTTTGCTCCCAACGGTTCAAACGTGTTTAAAACCTGGCCATACACTGTCCGGCCCTCCGTCCTTGCGGCTCTGCCCCTGGAGGGAGCACAGGGAGGCCCTGTGCCAGGACCAGCCACGGGCACTGCCGCTGCCCGTGGTTGCCGGTGCCTCCGCTTTCTGCCTTAAACACGCTGCACACTGAGCGCGTTCCAGCACAGGGAGCTTCCAGACCACAGTGCCGGCACCGGGGTCGCCTTTCCGGAAAGTTCCGTGTGACCCCCCTGGGGAGTCCCTGCTCGGGGTCACTGTGCCGAGTTGCCTGGAGAAGCCGCCCCTCGGGGAGAAGGGTTGCGTGGACATGTCCTGCCCACAGGCCGACAGGGCCCCGTGGCTGCCCCCGTGGCAGCGCTTCCAGCGGCTTGTTTTCCCCCGAGAACCACTTGGTGAAAACACCCTGAGGGATCAGCCAGCCGCGGCCAGCCCTCCGCCGAGCCCCTCCGCCCGGCCCCTCCCGCACTGGCTCCAGGCGGCCGAGGGACGAGCTCGGGCTTCAGCTCCCTTTGTTTTTGTTCGGACGATCTCTCAGATGCTCGTTATTTATGTCGCTGTTTTGCGAAACGAAGCCAAGGTTCCCTTAGAACGGAGATGCCTCCCCGTATCGGAGGGCGGGAGCGATGCTATCGCCGTGTGAGCGATGGCCTGGCGAGCGGGAGGGGGCGCCTGCCAGGCCGCACATCACGGAGAAAAGAGCGGCTTCTCTTTATCGCTTAACCAGACCGGCTTCGGGGCTCTTCCACGGCGAGTGGAAATAAAGACGAGCTGGGAGAGTGGGAGTTTTCTCCAGATAAACATCTGCTTTTTAAGTGTTGATCCCAAGCTGCTGGGCCGGGAAGGGCTGGCCGTGCGGTGGGTGCGGGCCGCGGGCCGTCTTCCTGTTTACGCTCAGAGCGAGCTTCACGCGGGGCCTCGGCCGCGGGCGCGCTGTCCTGGGAGGGAAGGACAGTGGCCCGTCGGTTCGCCTCCAGTTGTTTGAGCCTGAGAGGCGTTACGTGCACAGACCAGAGATTTCAGAAAACCCTCTGCAAGCCAAGCCGTCTGTCCCCGTGAAGTACGAGTAACACACTCGGAGGGTCCTCAGGGGAGCAGCCGTGCTGTGGCCGCCGTGGGTGGTGACGTGGCTCCTGCAGGCCACCAGGCTGCCACGCCGAGTCCACGGTTCTCCCTCAAACCAACAGGCTCTGGGCTGTTAACCTGAACACCGCGGCTGCGTACGTTTAAAAACATCAAACACGGAGACGCAGCATTCACCGTCCTGAGGGAGCCGCCGTCCATGTGTTGATGGTTTGTGCCCGCTCGGTACGCAGCACCCTGTCTTCACCCAGCGGCTTCTGGCTGTTATCTGGACACTCTGCTTCCTCTGGCCCGTCCTCTCTCTGCTCGTCTCCACAATGCCTCCAGAGCCCGGGGATGCGGTGTGAACGAGGTACTGGCAAAGTGTATCGTTCTACCATCTGTATCTACACCAATAAAAGAGAAAGATGCAAATTGACCATACCTTTGTGACGCCCACCAGCCAATTCAGGAGTGAGTATGCAAATTAACCCAACAAAGATGGCAGGTTAATTTGCATACATAGGTGCAAGTGGCTGGGGCGGGAGGCAGGCCTCTAGGCAGAGCGGGATGGTGGAAAGGCGGCTCTGGCCACAGTGAAGGCAGGGCCGGCAGCCAGGGGAAGGAATCTCACGCACTGGGCCTCTCGTGTGCAGATAAAAGGCCAAGAGACCGGCTGTACATCCAACCAATCTGACCCACCGACCGACAGGCCGGCCGGTACCTTTAACACACTGGCAATGGATGTGCTCTGGCAATTTAAAAATAAACCTGACCCGCCCACGCAAAATACACACTCAGCTCCCGCTGGTACCCATGGAACTCGGCAACAGAGAGAACTGGTTCTGAGGCCAGAGGCCCAGGGCAGTCTCAGGCGGAATGCGATGGCGGAAGAAGCGGGACTGAGTGCCTGGTCCCACCACAGGGAGGTGGGAGCTGGGGGCTGACCTTTGGGGAAGAGACTCGTGGCTGCCTGGGGCTGGGGGAGGGTGGGGCCGGGGGGCGGGCAGCAGGACCGGGGACCACAGGGCAGGGGCGTGTTAGCAGGAGGGAATGTCCGTTCTCCTGCCTGTGCTGTGGGTTCACCGGGGTCGGTTGTGCTCTCGGGTTGTGTGCACGTTAACTGTATTTCACGACCAGTAAGTTAGCTGCTGCAGCCGGGGCCGCCCTCGGGGCGAGGACCCTGCTCCCTGCACCCTTCGCAGACTCCCCTCGACACCTCGCTGTCCAGAGGGGGAGACCGGACCTTCACTGCGTTTATGAAGACCGGTCAGCAGGAGCACGTGGATCTGCTATTGGTTTTCTTCTAACTTCATTCTGTGTTTAGTTATCTGTCTTTTTAATCAATTGGCATATTACTCTTTTATTGAGATGTTGAAATATTTTTTCAAATTTTATCAGCTGCTGACATCCTGCAGCATAATCTCTGTGCTGTTCTGAGAGCCACACGGTAAAGCGTGTGTGTGTGTGTGTGCGTGTGTGTGTGTGTGTGTGTGTGTGTGTAAGTTTTATTTCTGACGTGACACTTCTCCGCAGACACCCGGCTGACAGCGGCGTGGGGCCTGGGGGCCCGCCCGGGGCTCGGGGCCTGACGGGGACGCACAGGAGGCCAGCAGGGAACTCTGGGTCCCTCATGGCTTCGTCACGTGACCTTCACCAAATTGTTTAGCTTGGTTTCCAGAGGCAAAGCTGGGAATGGCTGTCTGTGATACGAGTAGCCAATCACACTTTTAAAAGCCGTAAATCCTCAGGTTAAATCTGATCGGAAACAACCTGTTTGACAGAGAGCCTCATGTAATCACGTCAGAGGACCAGGAATGAGACGGAATACCGAAAGGCGTAAGGAGTTCTGAACATGGACTTACTGCCTTTTTGTTCAAAAGCGAACAAAATTGTAAATTGTATCTGAATTTAGAGGTTCCCTGCTTTAACCCTGACTTTTTAAACGGAATCAGTGACCTCACCGGCGAAGACGGCCTCAGTGAGGCCCACTGCCTGGTGGAGGCCGTCCTTCCCCGGGCTCGGAGTGCCCTAGCCGGCCCCCAGCGTGCAGACCCCCGGCGCGCAGACCCCGGCACGCAGACCCCGGCACGCAGACCCCGGCGTGCAGACCCCCGCGTGCAGACCCTCTGTGTGCAGACCCCCGCGCGCAGACCCCGGCGCGCAGACCCTCTGTGTGCAGACCCCGGCGCGCAGACCCTCTGTGTGCAGACCCCGGCGCGCAGACCCTCTGTGTGCAGACCCCGGCGCGCAGACCCCCGCGCACAGACCCCCGCGCGCAGACCCCCCGCGCGCAGACCCCGGCGCGCAGACCCCCGGCGCGCAGACCCCCGGCGTGCAGACCCTCTGTGTGCAGACCCCGGCGCGCAGACCCCGGCGTACAGACCCCCGCGCGCAGACCCCGGCGCGCAGACCCTCTGTGTGCAGACCCCGGCGCGCAGACCCTCTGTGTGCAGACCCCGGCGCGCAGACCCTCTGTGTGCAGACCCCGGCGCGCAGACCCCCGCGCGCAGACCCCGGCGCGCAGACCCCGGCGCGCAGACCCCCGGCGCGCAGACCCCCGGCGCGCAGACCCCGGCGCGCAGACCCCGGCGTGCAGACTGGCGGGGGCAGAGGCCCGGGGTGGGCCCGTGTAACTCTGTGTCAAACGGCCCTTTTAATTCCTGACCTCTGTGGGACTCGTGGGCGCCGGTTCGGGAAGAAAATGACACCGTGTCTCCCACCTCCCGCCGTGTGCCCGGCTCAGCCACGTTCCTCAGCGGTGGCCGCTGGCCGGGCCCTCAGGGGCGGCAGCCGCAGGGCGGGCTGTGTTGCCAGGGCGCCCGGGCTCAGGGCAGATGGGCCCGGCTCAGGGTGTGAACCTGCTGAGTCACTCAGCTCAGCCCTGAGCTGCCCCGGGCGGTGCTGGCGCGGACTCGGGGGATGAAGTAATGACACTGAGTAATCGGTGTCGCACGCGGTGCAGGCTCACGACCGTCATTCTGGGCGCTGACTCCCCGGGGACGGCGGAGGGGGGGGCGTGAGGGGGGACGGGACTGCGAGTCACCTCGGGCCCACCCCCTCCCTCCCTCCCTTCCTGTTACTTTTTAAATCTGTTGTTTATTGATAGCTTTGCAGATACCTCCCGTTTTCCTCCCAGCTCCCTACCCACCCGCCAGGTCTTCCCTCCCGTGGCCTGTGCCCATGGGTACGGATCTCTCTATAAAAGGCCAATATGCAAAGTGTCCCCGCGGGAGTTCGACCGGGAGAACAGGAGTTTGGTCGCTGGCTATGATGGCGCGGACCACCAGGGGGCAGCGTGGAACACGGTGGGCGACCAGCAGCAGTGGCAGTGGGGCGCGGAGGAGCGAGGGCAGGAGGAGGCGGGAGGCGGGGAACCTGACAGCCCTGACAAGGGACCTGCCCGTGTGCGAGCTCCGTGCCCGGCCTCCAGGCAGTCCCGCAGGCTCTGGTTCACCTCCTCTCGGCCCGCCCACCCCGGGGTGTGAGAGTCCGCACCCCTGCGCCGGGCACTGCCCGCTTCGTTCGGTCCCACAAGCAGTGAGGCCCGTGCGGCCTGCCTGCCCGCTGGCCATTTCACCGGGCACAGCCTTCTCTGGGCTGCCCTTGCCTCCAACGCGGCGAGGATTTACCGGACGGTCTAACCCGGTGCTGTCGGTGTCATGTGACAGTCCCCGAGACAGTGCCCGCAGACGCCTGTCCGCCGTCCCGCGTCTCTGGGTAACGGTCATGTCTCCGCCCCCGAGCCCCTGCGCTCGGCGCTCACACCCATGAGCAGAGCCCAGGTCCCCGTCGCTGGAGGAGGTGTGTGTGTGTGTGTGTGTGTGTGGTGTGTGAGTGTGTGTGAGTGTGTGTGTGTGTGTGTGTGTGTGTGTGTGAGTCCCTGGGACGCGGAGGCGCTGACACCTCGGAGCGGAGCCCAGGTCCCCGTCGCCGGGAGGAGGTGTGTGTGTGTGAGTGTGTGTGTGTGAGAGTGTGTGTGAGTGTGTGTGAGTCCCTGGGGCGCGGAGGTGCTGACTCAGCACGGGGCCGGGGCCGGTGCCGGGAGCGAGGTCCGCACGGCGCCGCCCGCGCTGGGAGCTGCCGAGAGAGCGACTCATCTGGGCTCGGGGCCGGGCGGGCGGCAAGCAGCCTGGGCACGCCGGCGGCCCCGTGAGGCCGCGCCGCACACGCCTCGCACAGCGGGCCCCGTCCTGCCCGGACAGCCTTCCCGTCCGTCCCGTGGCCGCGGTGACCGCGGTGGTGGCGCAGCCCGAACCCGCACCGCTCCTCGTGGGGCCGTCATCGGGCGGGCAGCGCTCGGGACCGCTCGGGCCGGCGGGCCCCGGACGGCGGTGCCGCTGTAAGACCGGACGGCGTGCCTCCCGCCCGCCGTGGCCGGCCCCTCACTCACTCTCAGGAGCGTCGTCACGGCTCACGGTCGGACACGAGGGGACGGGTGTGACGGGCGGGGGCCGCTGCTCAGGCAGAGCAGCCGAGTGTTTATAGCAACGAGATCAACAGCCCGGCCCGGCTTCTCGGGTTCTATGGCAAAGGGGCGCCCCGGTGCCGGGGCTGAGCGCTGGGCCTGCTGCGAGGTGTGGTGCCGCCTCACGCCCTCCTTAAACAGTGATGTTAGCATTGCGTTCAGAGAGGAAGGGGGCGGGAGAGAAAGGATGGATCATTGACCAGCGCCTCCTGCACGCCCCCTGCTGGGGGCCTCCTGTGACAGCTCGGTCCCGCACGCCCTGCCCCGGGGGGCGTGGCAGCCGGGTCTGAGCCGTGGCCGTGCTCCTGCGTGAGGCGGTTTGGGGCAGGAGGACATGAGGTGGCCGGCCACGGGCCGGGAGTGACCCACCGGGCTGGGTGCCCGCACAGCCTCGCCCGGGCCCGGCAGCCCAGCGTGACGTCTGCCCGGAAGACAGCCCAGCCTGGGTGTCCTGGGGCGGCAGCCCGGCCAGCACGTCCACAGCCCGGCGCCCGCGGGGACGGGGACGGGGACGGGGGACGGGGACGGGGACGGGGACGGGGAGGGGGAGGGGGACGGGACGGGGACGGGGACGGGGACGGGGACGGGGAGGGGGACGGGGACGGGGACGGGGACGGGGACGGGGAGGGGGACGGGGACGGGGAGGGGGACGGGGACGGGGAGGGGGACGGGGACGGGGACGGGGACGGGGAGGGGACGGGGACGGGGACGGGGACGGGGACGGGGACGGGGACGGGGAGGGGGACGGGGACGGGGACGGGGACGGGGACGGGGAGGGGGACGGGGACGGGCGGGACGGGGAGGGGGGGGACGGGGACGGGGACGGGGACGGGGACGGGGACGGGGACGGGGACGGGGACGGGGACGGGGAGGGGGACGGGGACGGGGAGGGGGACGGGGACGGGGAGGGGGACGGGGACGGGGACGGGGACGGGGACGGGGAGGGGGACGGGGACGGGGAGGGGACGGGGACGGGGACGGGGACGGGGACGGGGACGGGGGACGGGGACGGGGACGGGGACGGGGACGGGGGACGGGGACGGGGACGGGGGACGGGGGACGGGGACGGGGGACGGGGGACGGGGACGGGGACGGGGACGGGGACGGGGACGGGGACGGGGGACGGGGAGGGGGGACGGGGACGGGGAGGGGGAGGGGGACGGGGACGGGGACGGGGACGGGGACGGGGGACGGGGAGGGGGACGGGGACGGGGACGGGGGACGGGGACGGGGAGGCGGACGGGGAACGGGGACGGGGGACGGGGAGGGGGACGGGGAGGGGGACGGGGACGGGGACGGGGGAGGGGGACGGGGACGGGGAGGGGGACGGGGACGGGGACGGGGACGGGGACGGGGGACGGGGACGGGGACGGGGACGGGGACGAGGGACGGGGACGGGGACGGGGACGGGGACGGGGACGGGGGACGGGGAGGGGGACGGGGACGGGGACGGGGACGGGGACGGGGACGGGGACGGGGACGGGGACGGGGGGACGGGGACGGGGACGGGCGGGGACGGGGACGGGGACGAGGGACGGGGACGGGGACGGGGACGGGGACGGGGACGGGGACGGGAGGGACGGGGGACGGGGACGGGGACGGGGACGGGGACGAGGGACGGGGACGGGGAGGGGGACGGGGACGGGGGACGGGGAGGGGGACGGGGACGGGGACGGGGACGGGGACGGGGGACGGGGACGGGGACGGGGACGAGGGACGGGGACGGGGACGGGGACGGGGGGACGGGGACGGGGACGGGGACGGGGACGGGGACGGGGACGGGGACGGGGACGGGACGGGGACGGGGACGGGGACGGGGACGGGGACGGGGCGGGGACGGGGACGGGGACGGGGAGGGGGACGGGGACGGGGACGGGGACGGGGACGGGGACGGGGACGGGGACGGGGGACGGGGACGGGGACGGGGAGGGGGACGGGGACGGGGACGGGGACGGGGACGGGGACGGGAGGGGGACGGGACGGGACGGGGACGGGGACGGGGACGGGGAGGGGGACGGGGACGGGGACGGGGAGGGGGACGGGGACGGGGACGGGGACGGGGACGGGGACGGGGAGGGGGACGGGG
>NC_140512.1:506682-548715 GCF_964339955.1 Pipistrellus hanaki
GGGAGAACAGGAGTTTGGTCGCTGGCTATGATGGCGCGGACCACCAGGGGGCAGCGTGGAACACGGTGGGCGACCAGCAGCAGTGGCAGTGGGGCGCGGAGGGAGCGAGGGCAGGAGGAGGCGGGGAGGCGGGGAACCTGACAGCCCTGACAAGGGACCTGCCCGTGTGCGAGCTCCGTGCCCGGCCTCCAGGCAGTCCCGCAGGCTCTGGTTCACCTCCTCTCGGCCCGCCCACCCCGGGGTGTGAGAGTCCGCACCCCCTGCGCCGGGCACTGCCCGCTTCGTTCGGTCCCACAAGCAGTGAGGCCCGTGCGGCCTGCCTGCCCGCTGGCCATTTCACCGGGCACAGCCTTCTCTGGGCTGCCCTTGCCTCCAACGCGGCGAGGATTTACCGGACGGTCTAACCCGGTGCTGTCGGTGTCATGTGACAGTCCCCGAGACAGTGCCCGCAGACGCCTGTCCGCCGTCCCCGCGTCTCTGGGTAACGGTCATGTCTCCGCCCCCGAGCCCCTGCGCTCGGCGCTCACACCCATGAGCAGAGCCCAGGTCCCCGTCGCTGGAGGAGGTGTGTGTGTGTGTGTGTGTGTGTGTGTGTGTGAGTGTGTGTGAGTGTGTGTGTGTGTGTGTGTGTGTGTGTGTGAGTCCCTGGGACGCGGAGGCGCTGACACCTCGGAGCGGAGCCCAGGTCCCCGTCGCCGGGAGGAGGTGTGTGTGTGTGAGTGTGTGTGTGTGAGAGTGTGTGTGAGTGTGTGTGAGTCCCTGGGGCGCGGAGGTGCTGACTCAGCACGGGGCCGGGGCCGGTGCCGGGAGCGAGGTCCGCACGGCGCCGCCCGCGCTGGGAGCTGCCGAGAGAGCGACTCATCTGGGCTCGGGGCCGGGCGGGCGGCAAGCAGCCTGGGCACGCCGGCGGCCCCGTGAGGCCGCGCCGCACACGCCTCGCACAGCGGGCCCCGTCCTGCCCGGACAGCCTTCCCGTCCGTCCCCGTGGCCGCGGTGACCGCGGTGGTGGCGCAGCCCGAACCCGCACCGCTCCTCGTGGGGCCGTCATCGGGCGGGCAGCGCTCGGGACCGCTCGGGCCGGCGGGCCCCGGACGGCGGTGCCGCTGTAAGACCGGACGGCGTGCCTCCCGCCCGCCGTGGCCGGCCCCTCACTCACTCTCAGGAGCGTCGTCACGGCTCACGGTCGGACACGAGGGGACGGGTGTGACGGGCGGGGCCGCTGCTCAGGCAGAGCAGCCGAGTGTTTATAGCAACGAGATCAACAGCCCGGCCCGGCTTCTCGGGTTCTATGGCAAAGGGGCGCCCCGGTGCCGGGGGCTGAGCGCTGGGCCTGCTGCGAGGTGTGGTGCCGCCTCACGCCCTCCTTAAACAGTGATGTTAGCATTGCGTTCAGAGAGGAAGGGGGGCGGGAGAGAAAGGATGGATCATTGACCAGCGCCTCCTGCACGCCCCCTGCTGGGGGCCTCCTGTGACAGCTCGGTCCCGCACGCCCTGCCCCGGGGGGCGTGGCAGCCGGGTCTGAGCCGTGGCCGTGCTCCTGCGTGAGGCGGTTTGGGGCAGGAGGACATGAGGTGGCCGGCCACGGGCCGGGAGTGACCCACCGGGCTGGGTGCCCGCACAGCCTCGCCCGGGCCCGGCAGCCCAGCGTGACGTCTGCCCGGAAGACAGCCCAGCCTGGGTGTCCTGGGGCGGCAGCCCGGCCAGCACGTCCACAGCCCGGCGCCCGCGGGGACGGGGACGGGGACGGGGGACGGGGACGGGGACGGGGACGGGGACGGGGAGGGGGACGGGGACGGGGGACGGGGACGGGGACGGGGACGGGGAGGGGGACGGGGACGGGGACGGGGACGGGGACGGGGAGGGGGACGGGGACGGGGAGGGGGACGGGGACGGGGAGGGGGACGGGGACGGGGACGGGGACGGGGACGGGGAGGGGGACGGGGACGGGGACGGGGACGGGGACGGGGACGGGGGGGGGACGGGGACGGGGACGGGGACGGGGACGGGGAGGGGGACGGGGACGGGGACGGGGACGGGGACGGGGAGGGGGACGGGGACGGGGACGGGGACGGGGACGGGGAGGGGGACGGGGACGGGGAGGGGGACGGGGACGGGGAGGGGGACGGGGACGGGGACGGGGACGGGGACGGGGAGGGGGACGGGGACGGGGAGGGGGACGGGGACGGGACGGGGACGGGGGACGGGGACGGGGGACGGGGACGGGGACGGGGGACGGGGACGGGGACGGGGACGGGGGACGGGGGACGGGGGACGGGGACGGGGGACGGGGACGGGGACGGGGACGGGGACGGGGGACGGGGAGGGGGACGGGGACGGGGAGGGGAGGGGGACGGGGACGGGGACGGGACGGGGACGGGGGACGGGGAGGGGGACGGGACGGGGACGGGGGAGGGGACGGGGAGGCGGACGGGGAACGAGGACGGGGGACGGGGAGGGGGACGGGGAGGGGGACGGGGACGGGGACGGGGAGGGGGACGGGGACGGGGACGGGGACGGGGAGGGGGACGGGGACGGGGGACGGGGAGGGGGACGGGGACGGGGACGGGGACGGGGATGGGGACAGGGATGGGGACAGGGATGGGGACAGGGACGGGGACGGGGACGGGGAGGGGGACGGGGACGGGGGAGGGGGACGGGGGACGGGGGACGGGGAGGGGGACGGGGACGGGGACGGGGACGGGGACGGGGACGGGGAGGGGGACGGGGACGGGGGACGGGGAGGGGGACGGGGACGGGGACGGGGACGGGGACGGGGAGGGGGACGGGGACGGGGGACGGGGAGGGGGACGGGGACGGGGACGGGGACGGGGACGGGGACGGGGGACGGGACGGGGACGGGGACGGGACGGGGACGAGGGACGGGGACGGGGCACGGGGACGAGGACGGGGACGGGGACGCTGGATGGGGCGGGGACGGGGGACGGGGGACGGGGAAGCGGACAGGGACACTGGATGGGGCGGGGACGGGGGACGGGGGATGGGGAGGGGGACGGGGACGGGGACGGGGGACGGGGAGGGGGACGGGGACGGGGACGGGGACGGGGACGGGGGACGGGGGACGGGGGACGGGGGACAGGGACGGGGACGGGGGACGGGGAGGGGGACGGGGACGGGGACGGGGACCGGGACGGGGAGGGGACGGGGACGGGGACGGGACGCTGGATGGGGCGGGGACGGGGGACGGGGGATGGGGAAGCGGGACAGGGACACTGGACACGCCGTCGGGAGAGCAGGGCCTGTGTGGACCAGGCGTCGGCCGCTGCAGCTGCCCCGCCGTGTGGCAGAGCCTCGTCCGCCCAGCTCCTCCCCGGACGGACGGACGGACAGAGGCAGGGGCGCTCACCCCCCCTCTGCCCGCCGTGCGGCCTCCGCGCGGGCCCGCTGAGACGGGATTTACGAGGACGGCCGGGGCCAGAGCGCTTATCGCACTCGAGTAAGTCCTGCCCGGACGGCTCCGTCCTCTCAGCGTCGCCGCCCGCCAGCTGGGTCACCGGCCAGCATTCCTCCGGCTTCCAGGAAGCGGGCGGCCGGGCCGCGGCCGGTGACCTCGGGGGCCGGGCGGGCGGCCGCCTGGCGCTGAGGTCGGCAGGCGCCGTCGGCGGAGCCGGGGCGCGGGGCTGCCCGGGCCTGGGTGTGGGGCGGCTGCGGGCACACGGGCCCCAGGGCAGTGACGGACGCGCCCAGGGAAGCGGACGGACAGGGCCCGCGCCGAGGGGCAGCAGCCCATGGGGTCCCCAGTGAGAGGCACCAGGCCGCGGGGGCTGAGAGGGCGTGGGCGTGGGCGAGGGCCAGTGGGCGGCCAGCGCAGGAGTGCAGAGACCCGTCCCCGTCCTCTCGCAACAGCGAATAGCACGTACAGATTACGGCTGAGCAGGAAGAGGGGGCGGAGGGAGGAGAGCACGCCCCGCACACGGCCGCGCGGCCCAGCGGGCACCGCAGACGGACGGAACGCGGGGGGCGCCAGGAGGAGGTGGGGACAGCGTGCGGCTGGGCCCTGAGCACGTCTCAGAGCTCCAGCTCCCGAAGGTCCCGCCGCCTGGGTCAGTGCGGCCGGGGAGCGGGCGCTCCCGGCTCCGGGCGGCTCCGTCTCCGAGGACACCTCCAGCCTCCCCCGCCCCCCCCAGCCCCCCCCGTCCCCCATCCCCCCACGGCCCTCCCCCCACACTGCCCCCCATCCCCCCACGGCCCTCCCCCACACTGCCCCCCATCCCCCCACGGCCCTCCCCCCACACTGCCCCCCATCCCCCCACGGCCCTCCCCCCACACTGCCCCCCATCCCCCCACGGCCCTCCCCCCACACTGCCCCCCATCCCCCCACGGCCCTCCCCCCACACTGCCCCCCATCCCCCCACGGCCCTCCCCCCACACTGCCCCCCCATCCCCCCACGGCCCTCCCCCCACACTGCCCCCCATCCCCCCACGGCCCTCCCCCCACACTGCCCCCCATCCCCCCACGGCCCTCCCCCCACACTACCCCCCCGCCCCCCACGGCCCTCCCCCACACTGCCCCCCCATCCCCCCACGGCCCTCCCCCCACACTGCCCCCCATCCCCCCACGGCCCTCCCCCCACACTGCCCCCCATCCCCCCACGGCCCTCCCCCCACACTGCCCCCCCGCCCCCCCCGTGTTCGCATAGCCGCCCGCACAGTCTATGCTGCGGCTCGAAGGAACGCCCTCTGCGTGTGGACGTTGGTGAAGAGGAAACTGTCTCCCAATGGCTGATGGTGGCCTGTGCTCGTTCTGCAAACCAGTGGACACACAGATACACACGCGGTCACGCATGACCAGACACGGTCCCGGGAGAGATCATCACTCAGTAAAATACTTGCGGTAAAAGTGTCTGATTCTCGCAGCACAGACCAGAAACGTGGGAGGATCTGAACCCTAAACTCACCCCGTCTCCTGGTCGCTCACAGGTTTTCCCCCCGAACTCAACGGCGAGCAGCTGGGAGCAGCCACGGCCGCAGGCTCCGCCCGCACGGGGCCACGCATGGAGGAGCCCCAGGCCGGGCCCCGTGCCGCCTGGGAGGCCGGGGGGGGGGGGGGGCAGGCAGCGTGGACGGCGGCTTCCCGCCCGCGGTGCCGTGAGGCTGGTGCGGACGTTCACGGTGAGTCACTCCCCAGCACGAGGTGAAGGGGGTCCGGAGCCGGCGGGCGGCTCAGCGGCTGAGTCACCCCGGAGCCGGGAGGTCAGGGCACAGGCCCGGGGGTGGGCTCCATCCCCAGTGTGGGCTGCAGGAGGCAGCCCGTCAATTATGTTCCTCTCATCGGTGTTTCCATCTCTCCCCCTCTCTCTGTAAAATCAGTAAAAACATATTTTTTTTAAAAAAGGTTGTCTCAGAAGACAAATGCTGGGCGGGGTCCCCCCACAGGACCTCTGTGGGGTCCAGGTGTGTGCTGCCCCCAAGACTAAGGTGACCAGACGTCCCGATTTTTCACAATTTGGCCCGCGGCCCGCGGCCCGGGCCTGTGCCTTGGCTGGAATCGAACCTGGGACCCTTCAGTCCACAGGCCTATGCTCTATCCACTGAGACACACTGCCTAGCGCCGCGTGCCGTTTTAAACGTTCTGTTTCGAGTATTAGCGTTCTGGCCGATTCTGGATGCAGCTCCCTCCCTGGGTGTCTGTGTCCCAGACACTCAGTTCCCATCCTGTGACTTGTTTTCATTCAATGAACAGTTTCATTTATAAAAAAATAAAGCACAGCTACTATTCTTTTAGTTCCATGGGACTGAACGCTTGGTGTTCTGTCTGCAACGGATTGCCGAACTCAAGTCCCCCCCCCTCCCCCCGCCCCGACCTCTCTCCTCCGTCGCCTTCACACACGCCATCCATCCCCCCCTTATTTTTTTTTATTAAATTATTATCTGTGTACATATCCCCCCCCCCCCCCACACACACACACACACCATCCTTTCTGTTGCCTTTGAGCCTCTGGTCGCTGTGAACTGTTCTGCAGAAGGTGAGGCCCGTGTGGAGGGCAGCTTTCTGCACACGGGCTTCCTGTTGTTTCAGGGACTTTTCAGACTGCAGGCCAGGGGCCTGGGCTGGGGGGCTGTCAGTCTGTCCCTCGAGCTGCCTCTGCTCCTGTCAGAGGCCCGCTCTGGCCTCTCGGTCCTGTCCTGTCACCTCCGTGCTGATCCTCTTACCGATGATTTACTCAGTGAACGTGCGTCACGGGAGTCCTGTGGTCTCGCTCTTTTCCACGTTCGTCCTGGGTCTCTGCCTCTCCAGGTACGTTCACATCCGCTGTTCGCTCCTGTGAGATGTCGGTGGGATGTGAATGGGGTAACAGCGAGTCTCTAGCTCAACGGGGAGAGCTGACATCTTAACAAGATCGATCCTTCCAGCCCTGACCTCGCCCACAGCTCCGCTGGCTTAGATCGGCTCCGACCGCTAAGTCACGCGTGTAGCGGCTGCGTGCGGCTCCTGCAGGCTCTGCTGGGCTCACACGGAAGGTTTCGTTGGTGCTGTGGTGACTGACGGGTGCTGGGCGTTTGTCTCAAACCCTCAGGGTTCCGTGCTGGGACATGGATAAGCCGCTGCGGCTGGCGTGTTGGCATGTTGGCATGTTGCATGTATGTGCTGTGGTTGCGCATGACGTCCAGGAGTGTGACCAGCTCCCTGTGTTTCCTCCACTCTTGCCCCTGAAGGCGGAGAGCAAGACGAGGTGCCATCTCCACGCTCCCCCTGCTGCCCGGGGGACGGTGGTCGGCAGCAGGAAGGGAATAAGAGCGTCGGCTGAAAGAGGAAAAGCCGTCGGCTTCAGGGCAAGAGTCCAGTTTTCTCACAAGAAAAGTAACATTTTTGTAGATTTTTAAAAAAATCAGGCCGGGAAGTTTCGAACCGGAGACCCTCCCGTGTGGGGCCGGCACCCTGGCCGCGGAGCGGGTTCAGTGGAGGAGGGCGAGTCCGAGAGCACCCCTCGGGGAGCAGCCGGCCACCCACCCTCCGCCCGCCCAGGCCGTGTGGTGGGAGGACGGAGGGCGGGGGAGCGGGGACACGGGCCGGCACGTGGGCGGGTGCCGGGCCAGGCCGGCTGCGCGGCGGGCGTCTCGGAGCCGGTGCCTGGGCCCGGGGCTGCGGGGGAAGGGCTGTCAGTCTGTCCGTCACGGCGGCCGTCCTGAGGTCGGCTCCCACGTCCGGGGCTGCGGCTCCAGGAGGGGAGCGGGTGCCGTCTGATCGACAGAACCCACCCTCAGGAACGGGAGGCACCTTCTCCTCATGGCGGCTGCCCCTGAGGCGACCACGGAGCCCCAGCCAGGCCCCGGGCTGCCCCCTCCACCCTGAGACCCGCCCCCAGCCTCACACGCGTGGTGGGGGCGGGCGTGTGGTCCCCGGAGAACGGCAGCTGTCACCGGGCCTCCCCCTCTTCCCTGTCCTCCCCGTCCCCCCTCCCCGTCCCCCCTTCTCTGGCCCCCGCCAGGTTCCGAGGCTGAGAGCTCCCGAGCTTTGCCGTCGGGCCCAGCTGCCCCAGGAGAGCCGAGAGCCGGGAGAGCCGGCACAGCTCAGCTGGAGCCCGTGTTTGTAGCCAATACAAACCATGTGTTTTAAATATTTGAGCAGAGCCATCTAAGCCGTTTCACAGAAACCATATTAACTGGACAGATCCAAAGCCAGAGTTTATTATGGTTTACAAAGAGGAGCTTTTAGAAACAATAACCTCATTGTGTGGGTTATTCTTAGACGGTCCCACCAGCCCAGCCCTTCAGAACGATTGTTTACACTGTGAAGTGTGCTAATGGCCTCCGCTGGAGGAGGGGGGGGTTTGAGGAGGAGAGGGAGGGAGGAGGAGGGGGAGGGGGAGGGGGAGGAGGAAGAGAAGAAGGAAGAGGAGGGGGGAGGAGGGGCAGGAGGAGGAGGAGAGGGGCAGCTGAGCGGTGGCAGGCTCCAGCGTCGCCCCAGGACGTGTCCCTCCAGGGGGGACCCGGCCAAGATGGGACAAAGTGCCCAGCACGGCGGCCATGCCCTGGCCTGGGGACCGGGGCGGGGGGAAGTGGGGGTCTGAGTCCTTCTCTCCTCCAACGGAGGACCACGAGGACCACGTGGCGGAGGCCACATCTCGTGGCCCGTGGTTCTGCCGCCCGCCCGGCCTGCTGTCCGGGCGGGCGTGTGTGAGCAGTGAGCCCGGCCAGGCGCTGGGGCTGGGGCAGGGGCTGCGGAGACGCCGGAGGCCAGGCCTGAGGGTTGGTGCCGGCAGAGGGGGCCTCAGTGCCGGGAGCCCGGTGTGGCTTCTGGGCCGTGACCGCTCGCTGCCCTCGGTGCGCAGAGGCACGCGGAGGCCACAGGCTCGGGGACGGGACTGTGCTCAGCGGGCCTCGGGCCGGGGGAGCGGACCTCGGGGAACAGCAACACGACAGGAGCCGCCGGCGGCCGGTCCGCCTGCCGCACTGAGCGCTCGCAGAGGCGGCGGAGTCATTGGGGCATTGATCCCAGTGCGGCCGGCGGCAGGGAGCCCCGGGCCCACCCTCTGCTCTGCCCCCTGCCAGCTGCCTGCATTGGGCAGAGGGACGAGGACCACAGGGGGCGGGGATGTGGGCAGGTGTGCCAGGTGGCACTTCACCGTAACGCAGGCGTTTGCAAAGGCCTGCGGGTCTCAGAGGGCGGCTCTCCCTCATCCCGCCGCCCCCGCCTCGGCTGAGGGTCCGCCAGGGGCCCTCGGGGCAGCGATGGTGTGTGCAGCCTGTGGGGCAGGCGAGGCGCCTCCTGCACCGGCCGCACCCGCTGAGCAAGGCTGCATGTCTCTCCCTACCCCTTCCTCCCCTTCCTCCCTGGAATCAACTGAAAATGTATCCCATATGATAAGAGCATGAGATGCTGAGTGTCGGACTGATCGGGTGACCGTTTGGGTGACGGACAGGCAGCTCCAGGGAGGAGGGCCCGTGTCCCGCTGAGCTCCCAGGTCCGAGGGCACCCCCAGCAGCTCAGGACGTGCCTCCTTTAATATGTATCTTATTGATTTTTTACAGAGAGGCAAGGAGAGGGATAGAGAGTTAGAAACATCGATCAGCTGCCTCCTGCATTCCCCCCACTGGGGATGTGCCCGCAACCAAGGCACATGCCCTTGACCGGAATCGAACCTGGGACCTTTCAGTCCGCAGACCGACGCTCTATCAACTGGGCCAAACCAGTTTCAGCTGGATGCACCTCCTTTAATCAGAATAAAAGCCATCAAGGCACTGCAGCGTGGCTAGCACTTCTTACAGTGAACGGCCCGGGTTCGAGCAGCAGCCCGATCTGAAACTGAAACCAGGAACACAGTGGAGGGTTTGGAATTCAGGGAGGAGGTGGATCAGACAAGAGCTGCCGTTGCCATGACTTCCCAGTATCCCCTCACAGCGACCTGACCGCTGCCCTGTATCTGGTCCTGTATCTGGTCCTGGGGGCAGGGGCTTAGGCACGTCCAGTGGCTCAGGCACGTCCTGGTCGCTGGCCGGCCTCCGGGCACAGGGTCCGAGGGCTGGCGGGTCTCCTGAGGCCGGGGCAGGCCCGGGCACACCCAGGCCCTGGGGCAATGGCTTCTGTGCCCCAGTGACCCAGCCTAAGACTGTGAGCTAAAATGTCAGCTTCTCGAGTTCCCCATCAAAATGTGTCATCAGTGGTTGAGTGTCAAACTGTGAACCAGGAGGTCAGGGTTCAATTCCCGGTCAGGGCACAGGCCTGGGTTGTGCGCTCCATCCCCAGGAGGGAGCATGCAGGAGGCAGCTGATCCATGGTTCTCTCTCATCATAGATGTTTCTCTCTCCCTACCCCTTCCTCCCTGAAATCAATAAAAAATATATCCCATATAATAAAAGCATAAAAGTGTCGGACTGATCGGTTGGCCATTTGGCCAACTGCTTGACCAATTGCTAGGACGCACACTGACCTCCAGGGGGCAGATTTCGACGGGTAGGTTAGCTTGCTGCTGGGGTCCGGTCCATCGGGACTGGGCCCTCCCTCACTCCCTCCCCGGCCAGCCGGACGGCCCGATTGCCTGATGCTAGCCAGGCCGATGCCAGCCTGGCACAGACACAGGGAAGGGTCAGGGCAGGACTGCAGTCCGGGGGAGGCAGCCCAGGACACACGCGTTCGCTTACATGTTAGAAAACGTATTTGTGTTGTCGTCCAAACGTTGTGCCGGTGACAGAGATTCCCCAGAAACGTGAGCCCTGTGCAGCTCCGCGCCAGGCCCCGCCGGACACGCGTTTTCTCTCACGGATGGATGCGTGTGTCGCCGCTGCCTTTGGAAGGGAGCCGGTCTCTGGTCCCGGGACACAGGACGGGTTCACTGCCCACGGGGAGAGCTCGCCAGCAGGGAGCGTGGAGGGAACATGCTTTCCCCACGGAAGCCGCCTCCGCTGTCCGTGTGTGAAAACTGTGGCCCCCACCTTCCCGCCGCCACCTCCACCTTCCCGCCACCACCACCGCCACCGCCACTGCCACCGTGTGACAGACACGCCACCGCCACCGCCACCGCCACCGCCACCTTCCCGCCACCGCCACTGTGTGACACGCACGCCGGTTCTCTCTTACACACGTACACCTGCTGTTCTTATTTAAAATCTGTTTTTATTGGTTTCAGAGAGGAAGGGGGAAGAAACATCACCTGTCGGCTGCCTCCTGGGCGCCCCCACGAGAGACCCCCTTGCAGTCTGGGCGTGTGCCCTGACCTCTGGGTCCTGGGCTGCCCCCGCTAAGCCACACGCAGGGGGTACGAGTGCCCCCCGCCCTCCGTTCAGGCCGGTGCCTGGCTCTCCCTGTGTTTTCCTCCGAGCTCCTCCCAAAGCCCGAGGCTCCTTCTTCCTAGAAAAGCCGTCTCTGCTGATAACGCCATGTTCGTGTCTGCAGTTCAGGAGGCGCCTGAGGCTGGCGAGCAGGTCTTATCGGCACCGGCCTGGGCCTGTCTGTGCACGCCGCCCGGAGCCGAGAACCCCTGTTCTCCGCTCAGCGAGCCGTTCGGCTGAGCCTCAGCACCAGCTAACCCTGACCCTGACCCTGACCTTATCTATCACGACGCCAGAGGCGCCAGCAGCTGCCAAAGCCTCAGAATCTCCGTGGCTGTGGTCAGTGGCTCATCTCCCGTGGAGGGGGCCCCGGGGGAGACCCGGTCTCCAGCCCGGGAGCGGGGGAATCTCTCCTCCCTGCTGCTCTCGGCCGTGTTTGGAACATGCTCTGGGCGGCGGGCGAGCCTGGGCTCAGTCACGTCCTGAGTCCGCGGCCCTGGGACCGTGCAGGTCGCTGGACCCTCCCGCTCAGCAACGAGGGTCTGCTCCGAGCTCCGTGACTGAGGGCAGATATCGCTGTTCTCTCTTACGTGCTGGATTGACTGACTGATTTTAGACAGAGGAGAGGGGAGAGAGAGAGACAGACAGACAGTATGTTCTCCCACTCCTCTGTGCATTCACTGGCTGACTCTGGCGTATGGGTCCCTGGGGTGGGACCCTCCTGACCTGCTGACCAGGATGAGGCTGTGCTGGGGGCAGGGCTGCTCCTACACGGACGGCTCCTCGTCACCCGCAGAGACCTCTGTGGAGGGAACTGGAGGGGACGCTGCTGACGAGGCAGACAAGAGAGTTACCGAGTTGTCTCAGAATTGTCTCGTGTGCTGATGGTCAGATGCAGGTGTGGACGGAAGGAGCCACACGCTGACCTGACCAGCTCAGGGGAGGCCTGCGTGGCCGTCTTGCAAACTCAGACCTACAGTCACCACAGGATGGTCTGAAAATTAAATATCTAACTACAAACAGGTGACAGTGGGCAGTCACGTCCCGGACAAAGATCAACTTAGATCCTGACTGAGCCATTTGCCTTTTTGCCTCCAAGATAACCTATCTGTGAGAGGCTGGGTAACCTGTAACTTCCTTTTACCCCGGACCCCTCAGGCCACAACAGGTGGCACCTGGACATTCCCTCATTGTGATTGTTATCACGTTAATTGTCAGCTGTTAATTAGGTTAAAGCACCCTGGATCCATCTCTGTAAGAGAAGCACCTGTCCATCATTTCACTTTTCACCCTATCCCAGGGGTCTCCCACTTTGCTTTCTCACACCCCCTTACTCCATCACCAATGGATTTCATGTAACCCACCTACACCCTCCTTTGATGGCAATGTTTAAACACAGGTGTAGCCCGCCATTCTCCGGAGCATTATCTCAGCTCATTGAGGTCCTGCTTCCTGGCATGTGTCGGCAGTTTGGCTCAAATACACTCACACAAATTCTTCACAGGTTTCCATGTTTTCTCCTTAACACGGGTTCAGTGTGTCAGCTGTCCACACACGCTCCTCCCAGGGGAGCCAAATGCAATGATGGAAAAGTTTGGGAAGTGGGGCACGGGGGAGTGTTTGGCTCGGAAAGCCCTTCCTGGAAACAGCGGACACGGAGTGCGGAGGCGTCGGCAGAGATCAGCCCCTGGAGGGACAGAGACCTTGCGACACAGGGACACGCCCGGACCGCGCTCCTCGGTGCTGAGCCAGAGCACAGCTTCCACGCTAACACGGAGTCCACACGGGAGCGGGGTGCGTGCACAGCCGCCCGCCGGAGCGGGGAGCTGGGATCCCACTGTTTTAATCACACACAGGCCCTCGTCCCTGAGACGGGGAGTTCGTAGACACGAAGCACAACCCTGAGGGTGGGAGGGCACATTGTCTCCCACCTGTGAGCTGCTGGGCTGAGCAGCCACCGGATCCAAGACCTGGATACACTGGAACCAAGCAAAGCAATATCCCTCCTTCTAAGAGAGACAGAGAGACAGAGAGAGAAAGAGACAGAGACAGGGGCAGAGCGAGACGGAGACGGGGAGACAGAAAGACATGGGGAGACAGACAGACGGGAAAGACAGAGAGACAAAGACGGTGGGAGACAGAAAGACAGAGACAGAGAGACAGAGACTGGGAAAGACAGTGAGACGGGGGGATAGAGAGGAAGAGACAGAGAGATGAAAGACACAGACAAAGACAGGGAGAGACAGAGACAGAGATAGGAAGAGGAGACAGAGACGGGGGAGACAGAGACGGGGAGACAGAGACAGAGACAGGGAGAGCAGAGATAGGAACAGAGAGACAGAGGGAATCTGTTCGTTAGCCTTCGACCTGGAAGGAAGCTCATGGGAATACGACCTCCTCTGAGCGAAGCCGACCCCGAGCTCGCTGAGGCGTAAACGGTGGCGGAGACGAGGGCCCATGGCCCGGACCACCTGCGGCTGCACGGGGCCTGCTGTGCGGCTCAGGGGCCGGCTCTGAGCGTGGCCCCCGAGTGCCAGTCGCTGACCAGACCCAGAGCCCTCCCTGGCTCGGCGGCAGTCCATCTCAGAGGAACCCCAACACTGAGCTGTTTCACCCCAGAAAGTCCACGTGCTTTCCGGGGGGGGGGGTCAAAGGTCACACGCAGCATCCCTTTGGGGTCGGGACAAAAGGGACAGCATCCCAACACCGGAGCTCACGGAGGGAGAGTGACGCTGAGGAACGTGGTCTGAGCGTTCAGTGTGGGACCTGCCATGGTCCCCGTGACCTGAGGAGCTGTCATGTCTTATTGGCTGTTCATGACTTTCTCTTTGATGGATTGTTAGTTAGATCTTTTGTTTGTTTTTTGATTGGGTCATTTGTCTTTTTCTCATTTATTTGTACATGATAAATGGATATATTGATGGATGAATAGATGATGGATGGATGGAGGAAGGAGAGGCAGATGGATGGATGGATGGATGGAGGAAGGAGAGGCAGATGGATGGATGGATGGATGGATGGATGGAGGAAGGAGAGGCAGATGGATGGATGGATGGATGGAGGAAGGAGAGGCAGATGGATGGATGGATGGATGAAGGAGAGGCAGATGGATGGATGGATGGATGGAGGAAGGAGAGGCAGATGGATGGATGGATGGATGGAGGAAGGAGAGGCAGATGGATGGATGGATGGATGGAGGAAGGATAGGCAGATGGATGGATGGATGGATGGAGGAAGGAGAGGCAGATGGATGGATGGATGGATGGGCAGGGATTTCATTTCAACTACAGGTATTAAACGTGTCTTCTCCCCAGTTTTTATGTGATGGTTTGTGACCAACAGATGTTTTTAATTTCCACGGAATGGGTCCATCAATCATTTCTTTGTGATCAGTGTGTTTTCTGTCTTGCTGGAGAATCCCCTCCCAAACCCAAGGTCAGAATGATTTTCATCTGCTTTGCTTCCACAGCTTTAAAACTTGCTTTGGATTTAAGACCTGAACCCATCTGGACTTAATTTTCCCCGGTGGGAGGGGCATCTATTCCATAAATCCCACATGGGAATCCGTCTTCTCAATTCCATATATTACGTGGTTCCTCCTTTGAACAACGACCTTCCATGGCGTTATCACCGCGGATCAGAACTCCACACGGTCTCGGCCTGTCTCTGTAGTCTTTATTCTCCGTTTCAGAATCCATTCGCTCTCCCTGTTTCGAAACCCCAGCACTAACTGCCGTGGCGTCATCCTCGGTGAACCTGGGTGGTCTCTGCTGTTGTTCTTTGTGGAGGACAGGCCCTCGGAGACAGAGCTGTGCCTTCTCGTCACTGTCGCCCCAGAAGGCCTGTGTCCGACACATAGAGACTCTCCTCCCGGCAGTTCCAGCCGGCGGGCCCCCGGGGCGGGTCTCTGTCCTCTCCCCGTGAACCCGGCGAGTGTGGCTGTGTGGCCTGTGGGGTAGGGGTGTGACCGTGCCCTCTGAGGTTGGTCGTGGAGGCGCTTCCTTCACTCGCTGGGGACCCGAACGGTCACCGAGGGGTCTTCCCGCCACGCCGGCCACGCCGGCCACGACGGCCACGCCGGCCACGCCGCAGGGAGACGCCGGCATGAGCGGCCCCAGGGGGAGGCGCGGCCTCCAGTGGACGGAGCCGGGCCCGTGGGCGAGGGGGGCCTCCAGGCAGGATCTCCGACCAGTGCCGGGCGCTCTGCCGCGGGAAGGTCTGGGCTGTTCACGCTGCGGCAGAGGCAGGGCCCTGCCCAGTAGAACGGAGGGCGACCCAGCACCGACGGCAGGAGCTTGGGCCTCACCCAGACTCTGGACGGGGCGGGGGGGGGGGCGAGGAGGGGGCAGGCAGGGGGTGGCGGAGCGGGTCTGGGTCTGACCGGACATCACCTCGCTCTGCTGGTCTCCTCTCCGAAAGCCATCGTGTTCACCCAGCGAGTGGTTTCCTCCCAGCTCTCCGTCTCCAGCTGTGCGCTAGCCCTCGCCGACGGTCTTCTCATTTACACCAGGACAGAACGTGCACCTCCAGGCGAGACAGGCGCTGGTGGTGACCGTTAGGGCACGTCACTGACCAGGCACACGGCGTGCACAGCCCGGCTCGGGACAAAGCGTCTGTCTGCCACTCACGCGGCCCGTTCCCACCGCGCGGAGGGGTCAGAGGCCGTGCCCACGGCTGCTCCACGGCGTTCAGAAGACGTGGCCCAGGTAACGTGCCCCACGCTCCCGTCAGTATGGCGCCAGACGGTGGCCCTCGGCGCCCAGGTAACGTGCCCCACGCTCCCCTCAGTATGGCGCCAGACGGTGGCCCGTGGCACCCGGAAGGTCCAGAAACTCCGTCCTGGTGGCCGAGGGAGGGGCAGAGCGTGCGGGCCGGGGCCTCGTCTGAGACAAGGAGCAGGTGAGCATCCCGGCAGCGCGCACGGAGGTCTGGATCTTGTGCTGCGAGAACTGGGTCGTGACAGAAGCAAGAAAGCGATCCGAAGCTGGCGGTGAGCTTCACTCCCACGGCCACGCTGCCCGTGGGAGACCCAGGATGGCCACCGCACAGGAGGAGAGGCTGAGGCTGCGGGGCTAATGACAATGGCTCCCGCTGACACGCCGCCCACTCCCGGCAAAGACTCAGACGTAGACTCACGAATCAACCTCTTGCCAGGCCAGTGTGGCTCAGTGGTTGAGTGCTGACCTAGGAACCAGGAGGTCAGGGTTCGATTCCCAGTCAGGGCACAAGCCCGGGTTGCGGGCTGCATCCCCAGTGGGGGGCGTGCAGGAGGCAGCCGATCCATGATTCTCATCATTGATGTTTCCATCTCTCCCTCCCACCCCCTTCCTCTCTGAAATCCACAAAAATATATTAAAAAATAAAACGAGTCCCTTTCCACCTTCCTTATAACAATAAACACCACGTTCCGTTGAATGCGGGGCCGCGGCCAGCCCTGGCCGGCGTCGGAGAGCAGCTGTGCAAACGTGGACAGGTGGCCTTCCCCAGAGCCGGGCTGCAAACACCAAACAGGCCGAGTGATGCAAGCGTGTTGTTTACGTGGGAAATGGGGACGCTCAGCAAACGAGTTCAAAGGCTACAGGGAGGAGGCCGGCCGCCTTATCTCTCTAAGATCCGCCTCCTCAGCCCGGCCTCTGATAAGAGCTGGAAAGCAAACAGCTCGAAACTTGTCTCTCCTGGCGAGCGGCGGGATAAACACCATTAAGCAGATTTATGTGAGTCAGGGCCGCGTGCTGCGGCCGCGGGGCCAGGAGAGCCGTGTGGTCCGCACTCCTGCCCGCGCGGGAGACGGGGGCCAGCCCAGCACACGCCTGTCCCTCCCGTGGGCCAGCTCTAACGGCCGCCCCCGCCGGGCTCCGCGCCCCCACGGCTCAGACGCCAACCGCCGTCCCCTGGGCTCCCTGGACGGCTGTGCCGCCACCCGTGCACACAGGCACTTGCACCGCATGTTATATGTCGTCCCAGCAGCTCCCGCCCGCTTACTCACGTGACCTTCAGTCAATGCTCATCTGGAGTGCAACGCATCTGCAAGTATTTTTAAAATATATTTTTTATTGATTTCAGAGAGGAAACGAGAGAGAATCATCGATTGGCTGCCTCCTGCGCGCCCTCCCACTGAGGATTCAGCCTGCAACCCCAGCCTGTGCCCTGACCGGGAATCGAACCCTGACCTCCTGGTTCACAGGTCAACACTCAACCCGAGCCAGGCCGGCCGGGCCTGCAAATGAAAACGATCCACAAATTATAAAACCAAACAACAACAGAAACTCCCTCTTCCAGGCCAGGGACTGAGACGTTACGAGGGGTTTGAAATAGACCAGCTTCAGCCGCGGACGGGCTGGCCTCGGCAGCTGGCCTCGGTCTCGAGGCCGATTCTCCTCCCGCCGTCACTCCCAGAGCTCGTCTTGAGCAGCCACCTCCCCGCACCCGGGCATGGGGCCCGCGGGAGGGACTGTCCCTCACAGGAAGCAGGACGACCTGGCCCCAAGGACAGGAGCCGCCGTCACCTCCGGACAGCTCTGCCCCACGCGTCACGGGGGAAGTGGCGGGTCCCCGGCCTCGCTCCCACCTCCGGGTAACGGGGGGCCTCCATGGGATCTCGTGTCTGCCCAGGGCACCGCCTTCCCGAACGGACCCCCGGCTCCCCAGACGGACTGCCCGCCCCGTCCTGCTCCCCACGCTGCCCGTCCGGCTCCGGGTCTCAGGGAGGGAATTCCAGGAACCCCATCCCTAACGGGCAGGCAGAGGACAGACTGTCACCCTGGGGAGACGGCCCGAGAGCTCCAGGGAATGCCGGGAATTGTGAAGGAGAAGCGGCAGCAGCGCCCGCAGGTCCAGTGTGAGCCCCTCCCGGCAGGGAGGGCGCCGACCGGCCCAGTGAACTCCCACGGAGGAACCGCCACGAGCATCACTGCTCATCGCCGCTCCCGTGGCCCCTGCAGGCCGCCCGGGCAGCCAGCTCTCCTTAGAGAAGACAGTAACATTTACCCGGGGAAAATAAGCCTGCACCCCCTCAAAGCAAAAGGATAGACAGCTCGTGGACAGTATGGCTCATGGGTGAGCGATGTCCCAGGCACCAGGAGGTCAGGGTTTGATTCCCAGTCAGGGCACATGCCCGGGTCGCAGGCTTGAGGGATGGTGCAGGAAGCAGCCAATCGATGACTCTCTCTCATCACTGACGTCTCTCTCTCTCTCTCTCTCTCTCTCTCTCTCTCTCTCTCTCTCTCCCTCTGCCTTCCTCTCTGAATCAATAAAAATACTTTAAAAATAAATAAATAAAAGCCCTTTCCTGGCCATTTCTCGAGAACTCTGTAAGCAAACCCTCCAGGGAAACCCCACAGTGCTTCTAAGAATCGGAGTTTACATGCTGAGCCAGTGCCAGGGCTGTGTCTGCCCTCCCACGTTTATCGCTGGCGAGGGCGGCCGGCTGCAGCCAGAGCGTCCCTGGTCATTGCACCACGTGACTGACTGGCCGGCGTTGGAGGCCTCCGGGCTGCCCTAGGACATCTGTGCCTCCGGCCTCCACCCCCCGGAACACGCTCAGGCACACCACGCGGACGTCTGTAGAGTTTGCTCACAGAGTTCAGGAGAGATGACCAGGAGGCGCGGGGGAAGGGGCAGCTGGCAACGTGTGAATGTCCAACAGAAATTTAAATTTTATAAAAATGACAGCTCAGTGTGCAGACTCTGATGAGGCTAATGAAGGTGACTAGAAGACATCAGCTTTAGAACCTGAGGGCTTGATTTTATTATTTTTATTGCTCTGAGAGAGGAAGGGAGGATAGTGAGATAGAAACATTGATGATGAGAGAGAATCATGGATCAACTGCCTCCTGCACACCCCCCACTGGGGATTGAGCCCACAATCTGGGCCTGTGCCCTGACTGGGAATCGAACCGTGACCTCCTGTTCACAGATGACTGAGCCACGCTGGCGGGCAGAAAGGACTTTGTTAAGAAGGCAGCGAGCTGGGAGGACGCGGAGTCAGCACCTTGGGGAAGGGCCGGGTTCAGGCTCCTTTCTGTCGGGGGTGGGGGGGTTGGGTCGGGAGGTGATGGAGGACACACGGCCAGGCCTGCTTGCCTTTGGTCAGCACCCTGGGGTTGCCATGGTCCCCGTCGCCAGGTTCTACAACTCTTGACCAGCAGTCGTCATGCGTGCCAGCCTTCCTCTCCTCCCTGGAGGGCGTGGGGGGGGGGCGTGAGGGGGATTCGGAAATTCCTGGGCTCCAGGTTCGAGTCCTTCCCTGAGGAGGGTCTCTGTGCGGACTCAGCAGGAGTGTGAGGGCCCCGCAGATCCTCGCAGGATAAGCCAGGAAGATGGTGGCTTTATCCCATTACACGGCGGTTGTGATGACATTCTTCTTACCATCGTCATCAATACTCCACACGGCACTGAAAACACACCTGCGGCCCGGCCGGCCCGGCTCAGTGTTGAGCGCCGACTAGGAACCAGGAGGTCACGGTTCGATTCCCGTCGGGGCACATACTCAGGCTGTGGACCTCAGTCCCAGTGTGGGGCGTGCAGGAGGCAGCCGATCCGTGATTCTCTCTCAGCGTGGATGTTTCTCCCCCCTCCCTCTCTGAAACCAAGGAACAGACATTAAAAAAAGGAAAAACCCACCCGCTAGAACCCATCAAAGTTCTACCCCGGAGTCAGTGAGCCCCAGGCTGGACGAGGCTGTGGCCCCAGGAAGGAGCCCCCTGGGCAGCTGCCCCGGCTGTGGCTGCCGTCCCTTTCCCTCTCTTGTTTTAGTGCCTCAGTTTCCACATGCATGCCACCGGCGGCCTGGACACAGGACGCTTTGTGCCACCAGCGTCCGTGGGGAGGGCTGGACCGGGGGCGCCGAGGCCCCACGGCTCCTGGCGGCTCCCGGGGGCGCCGAGGCCCCACGGCTCCTGGCGGCTCCGGGGCCGGGCCAGCTCCTCTTGGCCCAGCCTGTGGAAAATGCATTTACATTTGGCAGATGCTGATAGATGGGCTTTTTAAAATTCCAGCGGACTTTAATTGCAGAAAATCACTTCAGCTTTAATCCTTTATTGTCTTCTTCTTTTCCTCTCAAAACTGAGCAATGAAATGAGACCAAACGAGAGTTTAATAAACACGAATTCCCGCTGGAAACATCTCTAACCGCTTCCAACCTCTGCTCCTGACGCGGTGCCCAGCAGCTGCGAGGGGTCAACGCCTGGTTCCAATCTGTGCTCTTTCCTCCCTTTAGCGGCCGGAGGGAAAGAGCCAGAAAACAAGGCCTGAGAGCTGCCCGTCCCCCCGGGCTCCTCTTTGTCCCCCGCCTGCTGGCTGCCAGACCTCGCGAGGCACTGGACAAGCGAGGCCGGAGGCTGACAAGAGGGGACGGAGCACCCAGGACCTCAGGCTGTGCTGCGCCAGGTGCCAGGTGCTGCGTGGCCAGGACACATGCGTGTGTGGCGGTGTCAGAGTCCAGAGCGGCAGGGCCACTGTGACTGTGTGCAAACTCCACGTCGTGGCCTCCGGGAGGGCCCCCGCTCTGAGCCTCACCCTGCCCGGTGAACACGGGGCGTCTGAATCCTGACACCCCCGTGTTCCTGGCCGCCTCGCCCGGGACCGTGGTCTCCGTGTGCTGCAGACATGCCAGAGTGTTGGAGAGGCAGACCTACGGGGCTTCTCTGGAGAGGAACTAACGGACTCGGTGGGGATACAACTCCGTTTTCAAGAAGCAATAGCGTGCATCTGAAAGGAGTGAGGGACGCCCCTGCTCCAGGCTTTATTTCTGAGTTCTGAGAAGGAAAGGAAAAAGGAATCCTAGCTCAGTGGTCGGCAAACTCATTAGTCAACAGAGCCAAATATCAACAGTGCAATGATTGAAATTCCTTTTGAGAGCCACATTTTTTTTCAACTTAAACTATATAGGTAGGTACATTGTTATTAACTTAATCAGGGTACTCCTTCAATCGCACTGTACGTGCGCGCCCCCCACATGGTATTTTGTGGAAGAGCCACACTCAAGGGGCCAAAGAGCCACATGTGGCTCGCGAGCCGTGGTTTGCCGACCACTGTCCTAGCTGGTTTGCTCAGTGGATGGAGCATTGGCCTGCAGATTGAAGGGTCCCTGGTTCCATTCCCCGCAGGGCACATGCCTGGGTTACAGGTTATATCCCCAGTGTGGGGTGTGCGGGAGGAGCCAATCAGTAATTTTCTCTCATCGTTGATGTTTCTCTCTCTCCCATCCTCCCTCTCTGAAGTCAATAATATATAAATGTGTGTGTGTGTGTGTGTGTATATATATATATATTTTTAATGTACATCTTCGTGCCCTGGCCTGTGGGCTCAGGGGCTCTATTCCCGGTCAAGGGCATGTACTTGGGTTGCAGGTTCCATCCGGGTCTGGTTGGGGATGCAACCCATCCATGTTTTCCTCTCTCACATTGATGCTTCTTTCTCTCTCCCTCTCCCTCCCTCTCTAAAATCAATGGAAAAATATCCTCGGGTGATGGTTAACAAAAAATAAAAAAAAATGCATGTGTTTTATTAAATAAATTATAACTGTTGAAGCCATGTTTCTCACATGTTATTGCAACCAAACAGACCTGCAACAGATTACAGAGTTCTATGCCCATAAATTCACTTTTCATCCCCTCAAACCTCTCCCACGAGTCCCCCGGCATCTGGAGGTCTGTGCGCCACTAAAACTCCGGCGTTTTCGCAGGCACATAACTCAGGCTTAACTGCGGTCTCACCCGGGGACGGGGCTCCGCACGCGGCCGGTTCCCGGGCTCCGGAGGGCCCGCCCGGCGCCCGGAGGCCCGCCCGAGTCCCCGCGGGGACAGCGGTGATTTACGGCCGCGGCCCGCTGACAGGCGGCTGGAGGCGAGCAGCCACTTATTTACCGGGTCCGGCTTCCAGGAACGGAGGAGCCCGGGTGTCTGTCCCCCGAATCCCAAGAAAACACCACGTGGAGCCCGGGCGGCCGGGCCAGCCCACACCTCCCTTCCAGGGCCCGCCGCCCCCCAGCACCGCGTGTTCCCATGGGAACGGGGCCCGGAAGTGACGCTACCCGGCCGGACCCCTTCCTGTCACCCTTCAGCGCCCGGCCGGCGCCTCGGGGCAGAGACGGCTGCGCGGCGCCCCCGTCACGACGCCGCCTTCCATCCCGGCTGCCCTGCGGCGGGGCTGGGACCCGGCCGGAGCCTCAGGTCTGGCCGCACGCACGACGCCGGGCGCTCAGGGTCCTGCGCTGCGCGGCCGCTCCGCCACGTCGGCACCACGTGTGGGACACGCGCGCCTCTCGTTGGCTGACGTGCTGACGTTGACTGACGTAGGCTGACGTAGGCTTCCAGGAACAGAGCCGTGGTGCTTGTACCCCGAATGCCAAGTAAACACGACGTGGAAGGCCTCTGGTTGACTGACGTTGACTGACGTTGGCTGACGTGTTGATGTGCCTGATGTTGACTGATGTACGTTGACGTTGCTGACGTTTTAACGTTGGTGACGTTACTGATGTTGACTGACGTAGCTTCCTTCTCGGAGCGTGGCACCCACGGCATTGCGTTTTCCTCCGGGACCGGTGACATCACAGCCCCCCCCCCCGCCCCCGCCCCGGGTCCACGGAGACGGCGGTGCCCCGAGCCCGGCGCCCACCCGCCTTCTCCGCAGCAGCGTCGGCCTCTGTGGGGATCCGCGCGCAGATTTGCTTCCTGAAGATCAAGCCGCTGTCTGCGCAGAGATGGGGTCAAAGGACAGCGTCCAGGTGAGGGCCCCGCCCCCACCTCCGAGCCCCCAGCTCCCCAGCTTTCAGCTCCCGCGGCGCCCCTGACCCCGGAGCTCGGTCTGCAGCCCAGACAGCGAGGCCCTTGGCAACCCGACCTGGGCCCGGGTGCGGGGAGAGCGCACACTGAGCCAGGGCGACTGACAGGTCTCTGCTCAGAGGCCACCCCAGACACCGCCAAGTCCCAGCGCCGGAGGGCGGCCCGGATAGCTCCTGTGGTCTGTTGCCCGAGGTGCAGGGCGAGGCCTGGGAGGTGTGAGTGCGCCCCCCTGCGGGCTCCTCCAGGAGGGAGTTTACCTGCTGGCGTTCCGCCTGCCGGGGAGGGGAGACCCCGGCCAGGAGCTGGGCGCCTCCCCCGGGCTCAGGCTCCACCGCTGCCCCGAAGGCCTGGCTCTCAGCCCTCCTCACACTTGACCGTGAGGGGTCTCTCCCAGCCCAGCCTGGAGCCAAGGGCAGAACCCCAGACCCGTGTGTGGGCGCTTAGGACCCGAGCTGAGCCGCTGCGGGTGCGGGCAGTGGCTCACTGATGCCCTGCGTGCGTGGGGTGTGCCTGATTCACACGATTCACCTGGCGTCGCAGCTTCCTGCCACGACTCGGGCTCCGACGTACAGGTTGGCGAAACAAACAGGTGGGCGCCGAGAGCCGCGGAGACCAGGGAGGTGCCGGCCACCGGCTGGGGGGCGGGAGGATGGAAGTTTGCGTCTCCATCATTCGCCTCTCAGGTTCTTCCGGCCTCATCCGCCCTGGGATCCTCGGAAAGCTGGGCTCCTCTATCGGCTCTGGGACTTGAATGTCGTTTTCTAATTTAAACCCCCGTCTTTCGAAGGCGCACCCACGTGTGCCGGGCTGAGCGGGCCCCTCCCGGGCGAGAGGAGGCCCAGGGGTGTGCTGGCACCTTGGTGACCTGCTGTGCCCTCTCCCCCCAGGAGGACGGGAAACGGCTCCTAAGTCTCCTTTGGCTGCAGGAGCCACGCCGTGGGCCCCGCCGTCGGCACCCTGGGACGTGGGAGTGCGGCTCTGGAAGAATCTGTTTCCAAGTGTGTTTTATGGCCCAGTCCTTGCCAAACGTCCAGTCTCTGGATAACACAGCCCTGGCCACTTCCCGCTGAGAGCTTTGCACTTCCCTGACCCTGTGCCTGGGCTCAGAGTGCTGAGGCCACAGCTGGCCGCAGTGTGGCTGCCTCCGTCTGCCCTTCACACTTCCCCCTGGGTGTTCACGTCGCCCGCACCTCTCACGGACCACGGGGAGTGGCACCCCACATCTGCCGTGTCCCCAGAAACCCTCCGCCGTGCGCCAGGCGTCTCCTCCCAGGATCCTTCGCACTGCCCTGGCCCCACAGGCTCCTGTCCGTCACTCGGCACTGACTCATCGTTCACACATCTGTGTCCTCACATGGACCCGCTCTCGGCCCGGGTTGTCCTGCCCTCGTACTGCACCCGGCACACGGCCCAGTGCGGGAGGTGGGCTCAGAAATGCTCCCCACACGCGTGGACGTCCTGAGTGTGTGGCTGAGCACGCCTCTCTGCAGACTGCACATGGGTGTGTCCGCCTCCCCTGACGTGCTGTTTCCTCAGCCCCTGCGGCTACAGGTCGCTGTGTGTTCCTCTCTGAAGGGGCAGCATTGGCTTTGGTGTCGGCTCTGACTCTCGTCAGCGGGATGAGACCAGGCAAACGGCTTAACAACACCAGCCACCGTCTCCTCCTCCGTAAACTAGGACTAACCGCACGCCTGCCCGTCCGCAGTGAGGTCGGTGTCTGACCCTGTCGAACTGTTCGGAGGAACAGCTGCTGTGAGTGAGCAGTTGGAGCTCCGCTGGGGTACTGAGCATAGGGTGCACACTGGGCCTTTCCCCTTAGTGGCTGGTGAACGTGAAGTCCTTTAAGCCTCAGTCTCTCCATCTGTTACCGGGATGCAGTCTTGCCAGGATTCTCTATTGTTTACTCACCCTCTTCACACCATCTGTGCTCAGAAGGCCAGTGCTTAGAAGCACCAATACTGGCATCACCATGATCATTGCCATCCTCATCCAATTTCACCATCGTCCTTGACATCATCACCATCACTATCATCACCATCATCATCATCATCACCATCATTACCACCACCATCACTACCACCGTCATCAACAGCATCGTCACCACCACCACCATCACCATTACCACCATCATAATCATTATAATCATCACCATTGTCATCACCACCATCGTCATCACTTTTGTCATCACTATCACCACCGCCATCACCACCATCGTCATCACCACCACTACCACCGTCATCAGCATCATCATCATCACCATCACAACCATCATCATCACCATCATCACCACCACCACTTTCACCACAACTATCACCACCACCACCATCATCACTGTAACTATCACCATCACCACCACCATCACTGTCACCACCACCACCACCACCATCACTGTCACCATCCATTACCATCATTATGATTGCAATCCTCATCGTTGTTACCATCGTCATCATCACCACCGCCGCCATCCTCATGGCTGCATCTCCCTCATCATCACACACTCACACTGGCCCTTGCTTGCACACTCCTGTCTGTCTGGCCCACACCTTTCCTCATCACAAAGCTTTGGTCACGTGCTCACAGGCCCTTACACTCCTCCGTGGCCCCTGATGCCAGAGGAGGCTGCCTGCCTGCAGATCGCTGACCAGGACCTTGCTGCCTGGGGTCACTTCTGCCCGGGGAGGCTGCTCTCAGTGTGACCGTATCATTCGTGGAACTGTCACTGTGCCGGCTCCTCCACTCAGTTTCTCCCCTGGAAGAAGGGTGAAGACAGCACGCGCTGTAGGGGTGTCATTGTAAGAAACGGGCTTGAAGCCCCCAGCAGGCCCCAGGCCGTGCGGGGCCCCTGCTCAGTGAGGTGCTGGGTCCTGTGACTGACACGCAGTGCAGACCCGGCCACCTTCGAACCGGGGGAAGCTGTTCGGCGTCGGAGAGTTGGGCTGGAATGGTTTTAATGCTCTGTTCTGAGCCAGTCCTACTCGCTGGGTCAGCCTGGGAAGTTAGAACAAATTGTCACCAAGGTGAAAAGCTCAGCCTGAGCGTTTCCTGCTGGGAGTCACACGGGATGTTCTGGGCCGTGTCAGACGCTCTGCATTGTGCGCCTGGGGAAGTGCCATTGTCTGGGCTGTCGCTGTTTCTATTTCAGTTGTGCCAGCGTCCAGAGTCCTGCTGGAAATGCGTGTGGGAGGGGGCTAACGTACGAGAGGGAAACAGCGTTGCTTTTGTTTAAGTAAGGAAATGTGTTTACAGAAGCAAACATGGGAGAAAAAACTGTAACAGAGAAACACAACCCACACAACCCTCTCCCTAAACACAGCCTTTTACCTTCTAACATCAGCTAGACCGACAGGTAGATAAACAGATCAGACATGCGTGTGCATGTACACACAGTGAATATGTGTTGCATACATGTAGATGTGTGGAGGACTTGCTCTTTATGTTGTTGCTATGGATATAACATGTATCAGCTCACACACAACACCCATGACGGAATGCCCGGGACCTGGAGCGGTGGACACGGGCACAGCAGAGAGCTGTGGCCCGCTCCCTGGAGCCTGGCGTCCGGCCGCAGCCTTGTCCTGTGTCTCCCGTGTTCCCCACGGCCACCCTGTGCCGGCCGTGCCGATGGGACAACTGGAAAGCGAGTCTGTAGGCTGGGACTCCGACTCCAGGACACGCTCCCGGGGCGGGGCGGGCGGGGGCTGTGTGCGAGGCGGCGTAGGGACCGCAGGACCGGCACCTGCACAGAGTGCGCGCCTGCCTCCAGGAGCCCGGGCCGGAGGGAGGGGCCGGACATGGCGGCCTGGAGACGTCGTCGCCGACGCGGCTTGTGGGTTTCCACGCTCCACGCGGGCGGTGCCCGGACACAGACAGCAGAGCCAGAGCCCGGCTCTCCCAGAGCAGGAAGCACGGGGCTCTGGTTTGTGTGCTGAGTCAGCGGGCTTTTCACCTCCTGAGAGGGCGGGCAGGTGTGGGAGGAGGGGCCGTGGGTGCCGGGCCTGAGCCCCCACCTGGTCTGCAGGGGGACGGGTGGGCGGGCTCGGGGCTGCAGGGACCCCCCAGAAGGGCCTCTGAGGTGGAGAGAAGGCAGAGGGAGGGTCTGAGGATGGCACCCCCAAAGCACCTGTCCTGCTTGACACTCTTCCTGGGAGGGGTCCTTTGGGTAGGGGTGACTCAACACCCCACAGGCTGTTCATGTGCCCGCCCAGCGTGCAGGAGGCAGCTCTGCATCAGGACCCAGGACGGCCGCTGGGTGCTGCCAGGCGCCGGGCCCCGAGCCTCCCAGGGCCCTCCCTCGGCCATGGCCAGCGCCGCCATGAGGACACGGGACTGCCCCACGGGGGAGGAGTGGCATTTATCCCACAGAATCGACTGCGGGATCCGGAAGAGACACCTGCACCCACGTGTCCACGCAGCCGGGACCCGAACCGGCCCAGATCTCCACGGACAGACGGACACACGGGCGAGGGAACCCCGTGCCACCGCGGGCGAGGGACCTGGCGGCTGTCCTGCTCGGGGAGATGAGCCGGACTCGGGACCGAGCTGCTGGGTCCGCAGAGCAGGCGCCAGGGCAGGGCCAGGGAGGCACCAGGACAGGTCGTGGGGGGACGTTTCGGTGGCTGGACCGGCAGCGCCTGCCGCGAGCAGCGTGGCGTCTCCCAGGCACACGGCCTCCTCAGAACATGGCGGCAGGAGTCTCAGGAGGGCGCCCGTGCCGCACGATCACGGCCAAACCGTCAGCCCTGCACCTCAGCCGTGCCCTCAGACCGGCCCGCGGCGGCCAGCAGCAGACGCCGGAGCGCTGGCTGGGCCGGCGGCCGTGGCCCTCCCTGCGGAGCTGGGCAGCCCCTTCCGGGCGGACTCTTCCCGAGAAGCCTTCCTGCTCCTTTTTAAATGTGTTCTTCCTGGTGTCGGGGAGGAAGGGCGAGGGGGAGAGAAGCATCCATGATGGCAGGAACATGGATGGCCTGCTCCTGCACGCCCCCCACTGGAGATGGAGCCCACAACCCGGGCATGTGCCCTGACCGGGAATGAACCTGACCTCCTGGTTCACAGGTCGACGCTCATCCGCAGAGCCACGCGGGTCAGGCCGTCCGTGTCAGTGCACCAGGTCCCGACCAGCTGGGATGGGAAGCGTGGGGCCGGGGGAGGGCGGGCCTCCATAGGGGCCCCGCTCTGTCCACCACGGCCTGCGGGTCCCGGCCTTCCCCTCCCTCTTGGCCTGCCTGCTGCCGTGGGAAGCAGTTACCCCAGTGCTTCCTGTGCCGAGGAAAAGCTGGAACAATGCGGAGAATGGCGGCGAGAGGAACTCCAGAAAAAGCTGCAGACGGGGCTTCTGCCTCCGGGGGAAACGTGGGGACCTGCCCACAGCACACCTGGGACCCGGGCTCGGCCAGACACACAGGTGCTCGGCCGAGCCCAGCCCCTCGGCCAGAGCAGGCGGGTCCCACGGGAACAGGCCCGCCGAGGCTGTGCTGCTTGTGGCTGGGCCATCCTGCCGGCCAAGGCCCCCGGCACCTCCGTGGGGTCAGGATGTGCTGTTCTCTGAGCTGCTTCCTTTCCCACCGGGAGGAAGGGGACCGACCGTCGGCAGTGGTCACCGGCGGCCTACAGGACACACAGCCGCTCAGCTCCGGCCCCGCCTTCTGGGAAGAGGGCCGAGCGCACCTGCTCGCAGCGGAGGCCCTGCCTGCGGTGCTGCCCGCCCTCGGACAGCCTGGGCCTGCGGGGGGCGGGCCGCCTGCTGGGAGAGGCTGAGGGCCCAGCGGAGCGTCCGGCTTCCACAGTGACAGCCACCAAGAGCTCAAGACGCTCCACCTGTGCAGGTTGTAAACAGCTTTTCCAGAATCGGTAAAAAGTAACACGCTCATTTCACCATAACCGCTGGACGCGCAGCCTAAGACCAGCGAGGACGCCGTTTTCTGCGCTGGAGGTGGCTCCCGTCGCTGCTGGAGGGCTCCAGGCGGCAGCCGGCCCGAGCTGGGTGTGGGCACGAGGGCGGGACGGCCTGCCAGGTGGAGGGCAGGGCCCGAGGCCCGGGCGGTGGGGGAGCAGGAAGGAGCGGCCGGCGCTGGGCTGGAGGAGACGAGGAGTCGCTCCGAAGGTGCTGCATCAGCTCCTCCCGCGAAGAGGGGCCCGCACCGAGCCGCAGTGGCGGAGGCTCCCGAGGCCCCGCACCGAGCCACAGCGGCCGAGGCCCCCGAGGCCCCCGTGGTCAGGCCCCGCACCCGCACTGAGCCACAGCGGCGGAGGCTCCCGAGACCCCCAAGGCCCCCGTGGTCGGGCCCCGCACCGAGGCCTCGCAGGACTGGCCGCGCCTTCAGGAAGGGCCCGGTCTGGCTCACTGGAACCCCGTGACCTCGCTGCGATGACCTCTGGAGGCGGCGGGAGGGAAAGCAAATATTTTGACCATCAAACAGCCGAAGGAAGCCCAAGGCCTGTGTTCGGCGGCGTCACTGCCCTAGCTCCCTGCCCCTCGGCTCCTGACGTGTCCCCAGCGCTGGGGCTGGTGGAGGGGGCGTCCAGGCAGCACTCACACGGCCGGGGGTCAGCCATGCCCTACGCGTCCTCCCTGGGACCCGGTGGAGCTGGTGGAGGTGGGCGGGTGAGGGACACTCACAGGCGTGGAGTCACCCAGAGCCTCCCCCCCCCCCCGACTCTCCCCCGGGTTTGGCCGGCTCCTCTGGCAGATGGGTTCAGAGGGTGCACGTGTCCGGTGGGTGCAGGCGTGGCGGCAGGCCTCAGTCCGCACCGAGCAGCGGAGGCCTGGCGGCAGGAGGTGCGCTGAGCTCGCCCTCCCCGCGCCGCCCGCCGCTGCGGGCCGTGAGCTAGGGCGTCAGTGCTGCAGCCTCCTGGGAAGACAGTTCGGAAGCTTTGTCTAATGTCAAACATACGTTTATCATGTGAACTAACGTGTCTTCTCCGCCCCCTGAGGAACAAAGGCCTGTGTGCGCATAGCGTGTGTGACGGTCACAGCGCAAGGCATGCATGCAGCCCGGATGCCCGTCAGCTCAGTGAGGGGATCGAGGCCCACGCTCCCACGATGGGCTGCCACGGAGACGGCAGCCACAAATCCGCCACGGCGGACGCGTGGGCCCTGGGGAGCGGCAGGGGCGCGGCCGGCGGGCTGTGTGTGTCTCCCCGTCAGTCCTCAGTCCTCGGAGCCGGCCCAGCGGGAGGCGTGTGCCTCGGGGATGGCAGCCGGACGCTGGCTCCAGGCCGTCTCCGAGCCGCCACCCCTGAAGGGCCCTCAGCGCGGGGAGCCACCGGCCGCTCCAGACCAAACAGCCGGGACCCTCAGCCGCCGAGCCGAGCCGAGCCGAGCACGGCCCGGGGTCGAGAGGTCGCCTTGCAGACAGGCGTCAGGCGTGTTTGTTTGGTTTGACAGCAGGGACGGCGCGGCTGGGCGGGCGAGGGTGGGAACGGCTCTGTCCTCCCCTCCGTCCGCCCACGACACCCCTCCCGTCACTGCCGGGGGAACGGCTTCCTCACCCCGAACAAAACGGACATCAGAGCGCCCCCCGCAGCAGGGGACGGGGCTGCGCAGGGGGACGCGGGGGTCCCCTGGCCCCGCGCGCCAGGCAGCAGCCCCGCGTGGGCTCGTGTCCGCTTGCCGGGAGCGTCTGGGCCCTCGGCCAGGCCTGGGCCCGGATGTGGTGACCTCACTCAGCTGTCCCTCCTCAGCTTAGACCCCCCCATTGTGGACGCTGTGGCTGGAGGGTGTGATGCTAACGTCCCCAAAGTCCGGACTCTCCGGGACCAGATCCCTCCTGCCCTCACACTGGGGATTGAACCCGAAACTCAGGCATGTGCCCTGAAGGGAATCGAACCCGGGACCTGTCAGTCTGTAGGCCCACGCTGTCCACTGAGCCAGGCCAGGTGGGGCCGCCTCGCTGCTGCTGTGTCTCCTTTATCCTCCTCCGCGCTCACCGGGTCCAGCCTGCTGCCCGGCCCACGCTCTGAGTTTGTATTTCTGACGCTCGGTGACGTTCCCACAACGAGTCCGCCTCCTTTCTGCTCCGAGGACATCTCAGTGTTTTCACATCGGTGCGTGGCCCTCCCTCAGCCGTGGCCTCCCTCCTCGTGGCCTCTGTCTCCGGGTCACACTCTGCTGCCAGCGCATGTCTTGTTGGCTTTGCCGAGGGGCCGGCGTCAGACATGACAAATTAGACACGTGTGTTCATGCTCCAGGGGCCCTCCCCGCCGGCGCCCGCTGATCGGGGCGTCTCGAACCCAGTGCGTTTGACGCGGGCGGGCTGGGCCTGAGTGGCCTGCTGAGGTTTAGTGCACCCGCTCCGGCTTCCTGCAGGCCCCAGGCGTCCGTGTTCGTCAGGGTGTGAGGGGGACAAAGAGCAGGTCGCTGGGGAGTTGGCCCTTGTGTGGCTTTGGCCTTGGAAAACCCCTAAAAGTCCCTCAAAGAAACAAATTGCATTTTTCACCCGAATCCAAAGGAACAAAACAACGAGCGTCTGTGACGCGGTGAGCCCACAGGCAGCGGGCGCCGGCTGCCAGGAAGCCTGTGTGCTTCCGTGTGCTTCGAGGGGACGGGAGGGTCTTCGCCGTGTCTGCGTGGAGAGAGGTCCCGTGACACTCAGGCTCTGGCTCCCCCCTCTCCACCTCACCCTCGCTGGCCCGCCCCTCCGAGGGGCTCTGCGAGGCGACCACAGCGCCCGCCCGGCCCTCCCTGCCCGCTGGCAGACGCCGCCCGGCCTGGGCCCGGCAGGGCAGTCTGCAGCCGGCACCAGAGCAGAGGACCCCGCCCAGGGCCTCGCACACTCGTCTGTGGCTGCCGCCGGCTCTCTGAGAACCCTGTTGCTTGTTCAGTCGGCGACATTAACACACAGACTAAACCAGCAGCAGCAAAAGCACGATGAGGGCCAGACCCAGCATCTGGCGCTTCCCGCGGCCCAGCCTGGCTCAGCCTTTCCCACCTCAGGCCGTTGCCTCCTCTGAGTGGAACTGACCGGGAACCGACCACCGTCCTGCCCGCCTCTGCCCCCGCTCGGTGGGCCGGGCTCCCACAGCGCGAGGAGCGGCTCTTCAGGCCGGCGCCGCCCGGCACCCTCCTCCCTCTGCCCGGCCCCCGTCTGCCCGTCCTGCACCGAGCACGCCCATCCGGCACCCTCCTCCTTTCCCCGGCCCCCGTCTGCCCGTCCTGCACCGAGCGGAGCCTGCAGGCTCCTTGCAAGCTGGGGGTGGCACCTGCTCCAGGCCCGGCCAGGAGGAGCGTGTGAATGACGTGTGAATGACTTGTGAGTGATGTGTGAATGACGTGTGAGTGACGGCGGGGTTTCCCAGCCATTGTAAAAGCATGGCTCTGGGTCCATCCTGGCCGGATGGTGTTTGTGCTCCATTTTGTCTGTAATTTGTCCGTAATAAAGATTAACTAGCTCTAACCTTGTTTTCAATGATTAAGTGACATTAACAAAACTTTTAATCAGCAATTTTTGAAGGATAGTTAAATCCAGATCATTAGTTTGACACTTTTAAATGGAAACGTTCAGATACAAAGTCGAGTGGTTTCCATGTTCACGGCGAGCACCGAGGGCCCAGGCCCGTGGGGACCAGGGGCGGGCGGGGCGGCCGCTCACAGGAGCCGAGCCCCAGGGAGCGCCTCACACCAGGCCTGGAGCCTTGCACGTTCCAACGCCGAGCACTGCCCTTCACTCGGCCCCGGGCAGCCGTGTCCCCGACGGAGACGCAGGACTGCGGACCGAGAACCAAGCGCTGTTCAATCTCGGCGTCACTGCCACGCGCTCTGCACCCACAGCCAGGCCGTCCTGCTACGGGCAAAGGCCCCCTCCCTTCCCCAGAACCACCACCGCCCACCACCGCCCGCCCGTCGGACGGGGGCTCCGGGACGGGGCGAGCCTCCGAGCCCGTCCCCGTGTCGGGCCTGGCCGCCGCCGCTCCCTCTGGAAGCCCGTGTGTTTAGGTCAGAGGCCACACACGCCGGTTAGAAAGGTTCTCACTTTGAAAAGGAAAAGGTTGAATCTGACTTCGGAGTCCGTTTTTATTTCTTATTTAAGGAACCTGCAAACGTACCTCTGTGTGTGTGTGTGTGTGTGTGTGTGTGTGTGTGTGTGTGCACACTCACACACACATGCACACGCGCACACAGCACTGCTGGGCTAGAGACCAGGTTTCTTGGGACAGAGCTTCACCGTTTATTCCCCTTTCATCTCTTCCTGCTCCACCCACACCGCAGTGCCGCTCTCCTCTCCTCTCCCTCTCCCCCTCCCTCTCCCTTTCCCCCTCCCTCTCCAGTGTGTGAATAATTGGTGCAGTTTAATGGGTAAGTCAGAACTCATCCTTCTTTGACATGATCATTGGATTGTAGCTGGTTAGTTGGTTAGTTAGTGAGAAACAAGATGGTGTTCTTGTGCAGTAAGTGCCTATAAACCCAACACCCCAAACCAGTTCTAGGACCCCGTCTAAGGACACCTAACCCCGCCCCCCCTCCCACGGAGTGACCACACCCACTGCCACCCGCAGCCTGCTGTCCCTTACGTCACTTTATTTGACTAGCATATTGCATATTCATACAGTATTTTTCTGAAGTCCACGTTTTAAACTTCATAAAAAAGATGGTGCTACACTGAGCACGTCACTCCCCGTGTGCGATGTGTTTCCGCCGTGCGTGGCTGAGCTCCCTCCCCTCCGCCAGGCCCCGCTGTGGGCTCCTGTGCCCCTTTCTTGCGGGAACGGGCACAGCCTGTCGCCGTCGCCCTCAGAGGTGCCGGGTGCGAGGGGAAGGAGATGCACGGACAGCGTGTGATTGTCCAGACCCGGGGCCCTCCTGCAGCGTGTGACACAGGAGGACCTGCTCCAGACATGGGCAGCGAGACGGGCCCCTCGCCGGGGGCCGCCCCCAGGGCAGGCGGAGAGGCTGGTAAAACAATGACGGCAACAGGAATGTTTATCGAGAACCGTTTGGAAAATGGTCTCAGGTCCTCATGGAAATCTCAGTGTTAAAAAACAAGAACGGCACAGGTCGCGTCAGAAGCACCGAGTGAGTTCTTACGGAAACAATGCAAATACAGGAAATGAATGCATGCAAGTTTCCCATTCTCTGGGGTCTAAAAAACCTCCCCTTTTTCCAAATAAAATCCTGTTTGTTTCCTTAAGAACCAGCCAGACACACAATGCGGGACAGGGCACAAGAATGCCGAGTTTTCCCACTGGTATGTGTTGAGTCACCGCTGGTGGGAAAGTTTCTTTGCATGAAATGCCCATAAAAGATCTAGGAAAATTGGGTTTTTACAAAGTCTCGGTGATTAATTGCAGCAAGAAATGTTTTCCTATCATCCCACGTCTACTGCACATGCCTGACTGAGCCATTCTCAGGCTCCTCCTCCGGACACGTGAGGGCTGCCTCGTGCTTCCCGACGGGAAAGCGTGTTCTCTTCCACGGAGCATGTTATTCCGGGGCATGTCACTGCGTGTAAAACTCAGCTGCCAGGTGTGAGGCTCTTCCATGCCACCGGTGACCCAGCGAAGGCCTCTGGTGCCGGAAGCGTCACGTGGCTAACGTGTGCCTGCGTGTGCCTAGCGTGTGGCGGGCTGGTCTGCGTGCAGTGGAATGGGTTAGTCTGCCTCACTCCATGACCGTGCGAGAGACTCCCTTCATCACACAGGAGCGTGGCCTGATTCTCGTTACACCGCGTGTCTGTCCTGGGTCGAATTGCACACATTGAATCCCTAACCCCAGCGTCCGAGGAAGGGCCTAACGTGGACGTAGGGTGTTTACAGCGGCAGTCAGAGGGGAGGTCTGATCGGCCGCTGTCCTCGCGGGGAGAGGAGGGCACGGCGGGCGGCGGCCACACGCCTGGAGAGAGGCCTCGGGCACGGCCTCGGCCAACCCCGATGGTGGGGGGCAGGTCTGGGTTTGATTCTGGTCGAGGGCAGGTACCTCGGTTGCAGGCTCCTCCCCGGCTGTGTGCCTGGAACCACCCACAATTCCTCTGGCCAACAGGTGCATTGGGCCCTGCCCTCCCGGGGTCACAGCCTGGGGTGACCCTGACTACCCCACGCTGGGCAGATGGGGGAGCCTCAGGCCTGTTTGTCAGACGCGGGGCGGGGGGTGCGGTCTCAGAAAAGCGCCCTCGGAGTCCGGGGGCCCTGCCTGCAGCTTCCACCGCCTGCCCCAGCCCGGCAGGGACAGCCTCCCCACCCTGCACTCTGGAGACTCCTCCGAGGGGTCCCGTCCATCGACGCCGTCCTCGGAGAGGGGCGGGGCATCCACGAGAGAGACGGGGGCAGGCTGCCTCCGCACGCTCCCTGCCACGCTGGCGTCCAGCCTGCAGCCGAGGTGCGTGCCCTTCGCTGGAATCGAACCCCAGACCCTGGAGTTGGCACAAGCCCATCCCCTGACCAGCGAGCCCCCGGGCGGCGTGGTCTCCCTTAGCAGCTGTTGGGGTGGCTCTCCGTGTGTTAGGGGTTCTCGCGTCTTTCCTGTTTCTGTATGTGAAGTGACGGACGCGGGGTCTGTGTGGGATGATGGATTAAAACGCCCCTCGCTCTGGGCGCCGCCGCCGCGGCGGACGGGGAGAGGGACTCGCGGCGCGGGCTGGGCCGTGGGCCGTGCGGCCGTCGGCCGGGCTGGGCGGGCGGCGGTCGGTGCCCTGGTCTCCCAGGAGAAGGCCCGGTGGTCACACCGCCCGCAGCGGCCTATGAGCGAGGTCAGGGCCGGCTGCAGCTCGAGGCCCAGGCGCCCGGAGGGGGCGGCTCTCCCGGCGGCAGACGGCGCCCGCAGGGACACGGCGCCCGCGGTCAGGGCCTCACGCGCTTTCACACAGGACGGCGCCCACCGGGCACCCGTGTCCACGGAGAGTGAGCGGCCGTGACGAGTGGAGAGAGACAGTGCGGGGGGGGGGGCCCTGAGAGCCGTGGACAGCCCGCCCGTGTCCCTCCTTCCGGGCTGACCCCCCCCCAGCAGCCCCGGGGGACACCAGCCGTCAGCCCAGGCCCCGGGCTTCTGTGGACAGAGCCGCCCCCGCCCCCCCGGGACCCGCCTCGCCTCTGAGGAGGTAAACACGGGGACAGGCAGCCAGGCCCACTCGACCTTGAGGGCAGCTCCGAGGTCATGGCCAGCCAGCGCCTGAGCCCAGCCTCGGGACATCCTGTTCTCTCTGCAGACGCAGGAGCTCGCAGCCGGTCCCCGGGAGCGGGCTTCCTGTCCCCGACACGTCCTGCAGAGCCTCCGGCATCCTGACCGTGTGCCCCTCCCGGCTCCCGGCTCCCGGCTCCCCGCTCCCCGCAGAGCCTCCGGCATCCTGACCGTGTGCCCCTCCCGGCTCCCGGCTCCCGGCTCCCCGCTCCCCGGCAGAGCCTCCCGCATCCTAACCATGTGCCCCTCCCGGCTCCCGGCTCCCGGCTCCCCGCTCCCCGCAGAGCCTCCGGCATCCTGACCGTGTGCCCCTCCCGGCTCCCGGCTCCCGGCTCCCCGCTCCCCGCAGAGCCTCCCGCATCCTGACCGTGTGCCCCTCCCGGCTCCCGGCTCCCGGCTCCCCGCTCCCCGCAGAGCCTCCGGCATCCTGACCGTGTGCCCCTCCCGGCTCCCGGCTCCCGGCTCCCCGCTCCCCGCAGAGCCTCCGGCATCCTAACCATCTGCCCCCTCCCGGCTCCCGGCTCCCGGCTCCCGGCTCCCCGCTCCCCGCAGAGCCTCCGGCATCCTAACCATCTGCCCCCTCCCGGCTCCCGGCTCCCGGCTCCCTGCAGAGCTTCCCCCGTCCTAACCGTGTGCCCCTCCCGGCTCCCCGCGTCCTGACCGCGTGTCCGGCTCCCAGCGAAGGCCTGTCCTCCAGGCGGCTTCCCGGCCCAGGATTGCTGTGCGGAGGCCGCCACCTGCTGGCGGAGGCGGAGGCGGACGGAGGCGGAGGGGACAGGGCCGAGCAGCTTCCTCTGGGCGGGCTCCACAGACCGTTGTTGGGCGGGGGGGAGGGGTGTGTGTGTGTGTGTGTGTGTGTGTGTCTGCCCGGGCTGAGGCTCGGTGCTGCCTGTGGAGCCGCTGCCCAGCATGAGCCGCGGCACGGAGGGCCCCGCCTGGGCAGCCCGGTCGCCCAGGGACCGTCGTGGCCGGACGGCTGAGGGCTCCGGGCCCCCACGTCTCCCCGAGCGGGGACTCCGACAAGCTGGACCCCAAACCAGACCGAGACCTGACCCCACGGCCTCTGCCTCCGGTCCCTGACGGACACGTGGGCCGGCTGCCCGCCGCCCTCAGCACCTCCAGCCGGCGGCTCGGCCGTGGACGCGGCTCTGATCAGCGGGACGGGTTCGAGGGCTCCCACACATGCCGGGCGGACCCCCCACACGCAGGAGCAGGCGGCGCCTGGACGAGCCCCCCGGGGCCGGGGCCACGGACTCCGGCCGCCCTTGCCTGCCTTCTCCGAGGACCGGCCCTGCACGGTGCCCCTGCTCTCCTGGCACCGGCAGCCCGGCTGCGGGCGGCGTGGGGCGGGCGAGGACGTGGCCGGGAGCACCAGAGGGCCCGACGGGGACCGCGGCCCAGCCCGACGGTGACTCCGGAGCCGGGGACCTCCTGGCCCCGGCGAAGCTGCCCCCGGACCGAGGCCTCGGGGGAAGGCGGCTCCAGAGCCACAGGCCTGCGCGTGGGGTGCGCCCGCACACGGCGGCCTGGGGTCCGGGTTCGAACGCTGCTCCCCGTTCGGAGGGCGGCTGGGCCGGGGCGGGAGGGGCCAGGCCGGCTGTTAAATAAAAAGTTCACACGTTCCCAGCGTGATCTCAGCCTCCAGCCTCTGGCCGACTCTGCAAAGCCCCTCCCCGCCCAGCGCCCAGGACCTGCCCTCACTCCCCCTCCCCCCGTCCCCCACATCCCCCTCCCCCCGTCCCCACATCCCCCTCCCCCTGTCCCCCCCATCCCCGTCCCCCGTCCCCCCCATCCCCCTCCCCCGTCCCCCCCATCCCCCTCCCCCGTCCCCCCCATCCCCCTCCTCTGTCCCCCACATCCCCCTCCCCCGTCCCCCCACATCCCCCTCCCCCGTCCCCCACATCCCCCTCCCCCGTCCCCCACATCCCCCTCCCCCGTCCCCCCATCCCCCTCCCCCGTCCCCCCATCCCCCTCCCCCGTCCCCCCATCCCCCTCCCCCGTCCCCACATCCCCCTCCCCCGTCCCCCCATCCCCCTCCCCCGTCCCCCCATCCCCCTCCCCCGTCCCCCCATCCCCCTCCCCTGTCCCCCACATCCCCCTCCCCCGTCCCCCCCATCCCCCTCCCCCGTCCCCCCATCCCCCTCCCCCGTCCCCCCCATCCCCCTCCCCCGTCCCCCCCATCCCCCTCCCCCGTCCCCCCATCCCCCTCCCCCGTCCCCCCATCCCCCTCCCCCGTCCCCACATCCCCCTCCCCCGTCCCCCCATCCCCCTCCCCCGTCCCCCCATCCCCCTCCCCCGTCCCCCCATCCCCCTCCTCTGTCCCCCACATCCCCCTCCCCCGTCCCCCCCATCCCCCTCCCCCGTCCCCCCATCCCCCTCCCCCATCCCCCCCATCCCCCTCCCCCGTCCCCCCCATCCCCCTCCCCCGTCCCCCCATCCCCCTCCCCCGTCCCCCCCATCCCCCTCCCCCGTCCCCCATCCCCCTCCCCCGTCCCCCCATCCCCCTCCCCCGTCCCCCCATCCCCCTCCCCCGTCCCCCCATCCCCCTCCTCTGTCCCCCACATCCCCCTCCCCCGTCCCCCCCATCCCCCTCCCCCGTCCCCCCATCCCCCTCCCCCGTCCCCCCCATCCCCCTCCCCCGTCCCCCCCATCCCCCTCCCCCGTCCCCCCCATCCCCCTCCTCTGTCCCCCACATCCCCCTCCCCCGTCCCCCCACATCCCCCTCCCCCGTCCCCCACATCCCCCTCCCCCGTCCCCCACATCCCCCTCCCCCCGTCCCCCCACATCCCCCTCCCCCGTCCCCCCATCCCCCTCCCCCGTCCCCCCATCCCCCTCCCCCGTCCCCCCATCCCCCTCCTCTGTCCCCCACATCCCCCTCCCCCGTCCCCCCCATCCCCCTCCTCTGTCCCCCACATCCCCCTCCCCCGTCCCCCCACATCCCCGTCCCCCGTCCCCCCCATCCCCCTCCCCCGTCCCCCACATCCCCCTCCCCCGTCCCCCCACATCCCCCTCCCCCGTCCCCCACATCCCCTCCCCCGTCCCCCACATCCCCCTCCCCCGTCCCCCCCATCCCCCTCCTCTGTCCCCCACATCCCCCTCCCCCGTCCCCCCACATCCCCCTCCCCCGTCCCCCACATCCCCCTCCCCCGTCCCCCACATCCCCCTCCCCCGTCCCCCCACATCCCCCTCCCCCCGTCCCCACATCCCCCTCCCCCGTCCCCCCCATCCCCCTCCCCCCGTCCCCCCATCCCCCTCCCCCGTCCCCCCATCCCCCTCCCCCGTCCCCCCCATCCCCCTCCCCCGCCCCCCACATCCCCCTCCCCCGTCCCCACATCCCCCTCCCCCCGTCCCCCCATCCCCCTCCCCCCGTCCCCCCCATCCCCCTCCCCCCGTCCCCCCATCCCCCTCCCCCGTCCCCCCCATCCCCCTCCCCCCGCCCCCCATCCCCTCCCCCATCCCCCCCATCCCCCTCCCCCGTCCCCCCATCCCCCTCCCCCCGTCCCCCCCATCCCCCTCCCCCCGTCCCCGCATCCCCCTCCCCCGTCCCCCCCATCCCCCTCCCCCCGTCCCCCCATCCCCCTCCCCCCGTCCCCCCATCCCCCTCCCCCGTCCCCCCATCCCCCTCCCCCCGTCCCCCCATCCCCCTCCCCCGTCCCCCCCATCCCCCTCCCCCGTCCCCCCATCCCCCTCCCCCGTCCCCCCCATCCCCCTCCCCCCGTCCCCCCATCCCCCTCCCCCGTCCCCCCCATCCCCCTCCCCCGTCCCCCCATCCCCCTCCCCCGTCCCCCCATCCCCCTCCCCCGTCCCCCCCATCCCCCTCCCCCGTCCCCACATCCCCCTCCCCCCGTCCCCCCATCCCCCTCCCCCGTCCCCCCATCCCCCTCCCCCGTCCCCCCCATCCCCCTCCCCCGTCCCCCCCATCCCCCTCCCCCGTCCCCCCCATCCCCCTCCCCCGTCCCCCCCATCCCCCTCCCCCGTCCCCCCATCCCCCTCCCCCGTCCCCCCCATCCCCCTCCCCCGTCCCCCCATCCCCCTCCCCCGTCCCCCCCATCCCCCTCCCCCGTCCCCCCATCCCCCTCCCCCGTCCCCCCCATCCCCCTCCCCCGTCCCCCCACATCCCCCTCCCCCGTCCCCCCCATCCCCGTCCCCCGTCCCCCCATCCCCCTCCCCCGTCCCCCCATCCCCCTCCCCCGTCCCCCCCATCCCCGTCCCCCGTCCCCCCATCCCCCTCCCCCGTCCCCCCACATCCCCCTCCCCCGTCCCCACATCCCCCTCCCCCGTCCCCCCCACCCCCCTCCCCCGTCCCCCCCATCCCCCTCCCCCGTCCCCCCCATCCCCCTCCCCCGTCCCCCCCATCCCCCTCCTCTGTCCCCCCCATCCCCCTCCCCCGTCCCCCCCATCCCCCTCCCCCGTCCCCCCCACCCCCCTCCCCCCGTCCCCCCCATCCCCCTCCCCCGTCCCCCCCATCCCCCTCCCCCCGTCCCCCCATCCCCCTCCCCCGTCCCCCCATCCCCCTCCCCCCGTCCCCCCATCCCCCTCCCCCGTCCCCCCCATCCCCCTCCCCCCGTCCCCCCATCCCCCTCCCCCGTCCCCCCCATCCCCCTCCCCCCGTCCCCCCATCCCCCTCCCCCGTCCCCCCCATCCCCCTCCCCCGTCCCCCCATCCCCCTCCCCCGTCCCCCCCATCCCCCTCCCCCGTCCCCCCCATCCCCCTCCCCCGTCCCCACATCCCCCTCCCCCCGTCCCCCCATCCCCCTCCCCCGTCCCCCCATCCCCCTCCCCCGTCCCCCCCATCCCCCTCCCCCGTCCCCCCATCCCCCTCCCCCGTCCCCCCCATCCCCCTCCCCCGTCCCCCCACATCCCCCTCCCCCGTCCCCCCCATCCCCGTCCCCCGTCCCCCCATCCCCCTCCCCCGTCCCCCCATCCCCCTCCCCCGTCCCCCCCATCCCCGTCCCCCGTCCCCCCATCCCCCTCCCCCGTCCCCCCATCCCCCTCCCCCGTCCCCCCATCCCCCTCCCCCGTCCCCCCCATCCCCCTCCTCTGTCCCCCCATCCCCCTCCCCCGTCCCCCCCATCCCCGTCCCCCGTCCCCCCCATCCCCCTCCCCCCGTCCCCCCATCCCCCTCCCCCGTCCCCACATCCCCCTCCCCCGTCCCCCCCACCCCCCTCCCCCGTCCCCCCCATCCCCCTCCCCCGTCCCCCCCATCCCCCTCCCCCTGTCCCCCCACATCCCCCTCCCCCGTCCCCCCCATCCCCCTCCCCCGTGCAGACGGGGGCCTGAGCCTGCGCTCCCTCCCCGCATCCTGCTGCTCGGCGGACCCCCTGGGAACCAGGACCGTCCGCCGGGCGCCAGGCGGCCTCTGCGGACTCGGTGCTGTGCCCGCCCTCCCGCACGTTTGGAGGAGCGGCCAGCCCCCAGGACGCACCCTCAGTCTGGCCCCTGGTCCCAAATGAGCGCACGGAGGCCAGCGAGACCCCATCCGTGCGGGACTCAGCATCGGGCGCCCGGACTCCGCCATTCTCCCCCAGCCCGCTCTGCACTCCGGCGCCAGGGCTGCTGGGCCGCCCTCCCCTCCCCGGGGCGGGGCCTCCCTCACGGCCACCTGCCCCTCAGAGCAGCCGAATCCCGGACCGAACACACGGCCCCGCAAGGCTGCCCCGGACCCCGGCCCTGCCCGCTGCAGCCGGTCAGCAGCTCGGGAGCCCTGCCCAAGGGCGACATCGCGGGTCAGCCCTGCCAAGAGCCGGGCTGTGCCCCTCTAACCTCACCGCTACCTGGGCCTGACTGCGTCCCATTTATCCCCTGCAGGAAGCTCACCCTCATCTAACCCTAACCCCCTCCTCCCCCTCACATCCCCTCCTCCCCTCACATCCCCTCCTCCCCCTACAACCCCTCCTCCCCTCACATCCCCTCCTCCCCCTCACATCCCCTCCTCCCCCTACATCCCCTCCTCCCCCTACATCCCCTCCTCCCCCTACATCCCCTCCTCCCCCTACATCCCCTCCTCCCCCTACATCCCCTCCTCCCCCTCACATCCCCTCCTCCCCCTACATCCCCTCCTCCCCCTCACATCCCCTCCTCCCCCTCACATCCCCCTCCCCCTACATCCCCTCCTCCCCCTCACATCCCCTCCTCCCCCTCACATCCCCTCCTCCCCCTACATCCCCTCCTCCCCCTCACATCCCCTCCTCCCCCTACATCCCCTCCTCCCCTCACATCCCCTCCTCCCCCTCACATCCCCTCCTCCCCCTACATCCCCTCCTCCCCCTCACATCCCCTCCTCCCCCTCACATCCCCCTCCCCCTACATCCCCTCCTCCCCCTACATCCCCTCCTCCCCCTACATCCCCTCCTCCCCCTCACATCCCCTCCTCCCCCTCACATCCCCTCCTCCCCCTCACATCCCCTCCTCCCCCTCA